>NC_050579.1:215134738-215734738 GCF_011100635.1 Trichosurus vulpecula
GCCAAGACATTTCAATTCAGTAAATCAAACAGAAGTGCTAGACATTGCTAAGGTCTTAATTCAGAAGGATAATGGGGCTTTGTTTCACTGAATGAAAGCAAGTGATGTCACAAAGGAGATGCCTTATGATAGATTGAAGGGAATCAGTCTCCTCCTATGAAACTATAGATAAAATAGCAAGGCATAGGAGCACAGTGCCTACAGTCAGGAAACCCTAGTTAAAATTTGGTCTCAGACACTTAACAGCTGTGTGACTCCGGGCAGGTCAAGTAACCCTTTTTGCCTCAATTTCCTTATATGTAAATTGAGCTGAAGAAGAACATGGCAAACCCCTCCAGTACCTTTGCAAAAAAAAATCAAGTATGGTCACAAAGAGTCAGACACCACTGAAAGGACTGAACAACAAAATGGAAGCTCAACCGTTGTAGCATCAATTCAGTCAAGTGGTAGTTAAATCCAATATTGAAGAACTCCTAAGAGGAAATAGAAAAGTACACAATGTGTAACCTACACACAAGGGCAAATTTGAGCCTGCTCAATGCACTGTGCCCTTATTAACCATTTTGCACTGTATACTAATCCTCTGTCTCTCATTTAAACAGTAGGAAGATCTTCAAAAAAAATTAGTAGACAGATATTAATATTAAAACACTTGCATAAGCAAAATTAATATAAAAACTATTTTGGCTTGAAAATGACTGGAAGAAAGGAACTATGCCCATATTGGCATTCTTTTTACCTGGTCAACCAGGAGACGTGTCATTTCAAAGCAAAATACATTCAAATAAATAGTATAATAAAAGAAATGACAAGGAAAATTTACCCAATTCCCGGAGGGATAAACTTTCCAATAGATTGTCATTCTTGTAGTGGGAGAATACCATACTCACAGGAAACATATAGAACAAGGACAACATATTATCCCATGGCTATGTGCCAGTTTTAAAGATCAAATAAGATAATATTTGTAAAGCAATTAGCACACTGCCTGGCACATAGTAGGTACTATATAAATGCTTATTTCCCTTTTTTATGGATGCTGTTTGTTTCTAATGTGATTACAGTTGCTGGTCAGTTAGTATCATCCAACTATATACCTTTGTGTTGGAAAACAAGGTTGCATTTCTCAGATATTCTCTTTGTTTTTGCTACCTTCTGTTAGATCTCCACAGTGGTGCTGTTTCCAGTAGGTCCAATAATGCCATCTGTTGCCACCAACTGTGACTGGGATATTGTCTGATGGCCCTTTGCTTCTTTATTCTGTAATCTGCCAGTATTTAGCTTTGATCTATCCTTTTACCCAAGATTGAAGATCTATTAGCTGTTTCAGTTCATGGTTCCACGGTTGATCATAGTTCTTTTATAATTCAAACTCAATCCATAGACAGCTGGAGAAATCCTTTGGTATTAGTTCAATCTCTGTAAATCCTTTACTTCTTCCTGAGCCATCACTCTTAACCAAAGTCTATAATCTGACTGGTGGTTAGAATAGTTCTTTTCAACTCTCATCATTACAATTTTATTATATAAGAATATCAACTGAGGAGTAAAACAAAAAATGTGTCTTATGACATCGGCGACCATTGTCTGATTTCCCTGCCAATGGGAGCACGAGTGAGCACCTAATTGACTAATGAAAACATCAACTGACCCAAATGAACTCATATACTCAAAGAATTTGAAGATATGACATTCTGAGTCACTATCAGCAGTATTTACAAGATTAAATATTATTCTTACTTTAACAGGAGGAGAGAAAACATTATCTACAAAGTATAGGCCAATGATCTTCACTTTGATTACTGGAAATACAGGTTCATTGTAGATATGTTTAATTTATATCTAAAAAATAAAATTGCTTATTAAAAAGAACCATGCTGACTACATAATATATGGGTCATGCAAGAGTAATTTTACTTCCTTTTTGACCAGTTTATTAAACTCCTAGATCTAGGTAATAATATATAATTTGCTTATATTTTAACAGAGAATTTGATAAAGTTCCTCATGATGTTCTTAAGAGAAGGTAAAAAATATGAAAATTAGACATTGGAATTATATTTGAAACTGGCTGAATCCCCAGATTCAAAGAGAAGTATCCAATTTGGGAAAACTATCTTCTACTTCTGTGCATATGACACTCCATCTTGTATCTCTGGACTTTGTATGTGCTCCTACCTTGAATTACACCTACAAATTTTAGAATACCTGCTTTCCCCCCAAACTGCTCAAATACTACCCCCTACATGAAGCCATTCTTGATCTCACTTATGGCTACCCGATCTTTGACAAAAATGCCACCAAAAGTACTGTGTATTTATTTTATACATTTTTTTTAATTTTTTAAATTTATATTTTTAATTTCTTTAATATTTTTAGTTTTCAGCATTAATTTTCACAGGAGTTTGAATTACAAATTTTCTCACCATTTCTACCCTCCCCCCCCACTCCAAAACGGCATATATTCTGGTTGCTCTGTTTCCCAGTCAGCCCTCCCTTCCGTCACCCCACTCCCCACAATCCCCTTTTCCTTTACTTTCTTGTAGGGCAAGATAAATTTCTATGCCCCATTGCCTGTATATCTTATTTCTTCATTGCATGCAAAAGCAATTCCACATAGGCCACATGCGTATCATTATGTAAAAACCTTCCACAATACTCATGTTGTGAAAGACTATGTTTTGCTACTTCCTATCCAATCCCCTTTTATTAAATTTTCTCCCTTGACCCTGTACCTTTTCAAAAGTGTTTGTTTTTATTTACCTCTTCCCCCATTTGCCCTAACTTCTATCGTCCCCCCTTTTTTATCTCCTTCCTCCTTCTCACCTGTGGAGTAAGATACCCTATTGAGTGTGTCTGTTATTCCCTTCTCAGGTCAAATCTGATGAGAGCAAGATTCACTCATTTCCCCTCACCTGCCCCCTCTTCCCTTTCTACAGAACTGCTTTTCCTTGCCACTTTTATGCGAGATAACTTGCCGCATTTTGTCCTTCCCTTTCTCCCTCTCTCAATATATTCCTCTCTCAACCCTTAATTTGATTTTATTATTTTAGGTATCATCCCTTTATATTCAACTCACCCTGTGCCTTCCCTCCCCTCTCTGTCTCTCTCTCTGCCTCTCTCTCTCTCTCTCCATATATATATATATATATATATATATATATATATATATATATATATATATATATATATAATTCCCTTCATCTACCCTAATACTGAGGCATGAATTATACACATCATCTGGCCATGTAGGAATGTAAAAATAAAGTTCAACTTTAGTAAGTCCCTTATGATTAATCTTTCTTGTTTACCTTTCCATGTTTCTTCTTGTGTTTGAATGTCCAATTTTCTATTCAGCTCTGGTCTTTTCACTGAGAAAGCTTGAATGTCTTCTATTTTATTGAAAATCCATATTTTTCCCTGGATTACGATACTCAGTTTTGCTGGGTAGATAATTCTTGGATTTAATCCTAGCTCCATTGACCTTCATAATTTCATATTCAAAGCCCTTTGATCCCTTAATGTAGAAGCTGCTAGATCTTGTATTATCCTGATTATGTTTCCACAATACTCAAATTGCTTCTTCCTGGCTGCTTGCAGTATTTTCTCCTTGACCTGGGAGCACTGGAATTTGGTGACAATATTCCTAGGAGTTTTCTTTTGGGGATCTTTGTCAGGAGGTGATCAGTGGATTCTTTCAATTTCTATTTTACCCTCTGGCTCTAGAATATCAGGGCAGTTCTCCTTGATAATTTCTTGAAAGATAATATCTAGACTCTTTTTTTGATCATGGCTTTCAGGTAGTCCAATAATTTGTAAATTATCTCTCCTGGATCTATTTTCCAGGTCAGTGGTTTTGCCAATGCGATATTTGACATTGTCTTCCATTTTTTCATTCCTTTGGTTCTGTTTATAATATCTTGATTTCTTCTAAAGTCACTAGCTTCCACTTACTCCAATCGAATATTTCAGGTAGTATTTTCTTCAGTGGTCTTTTGGACCTCCTTTTCCATTTGGGTAATTCTGCCTTTCAAGGCATTCTTCTCTTCATTGGCTTTTTGGAGCTCTTTTGCCATTTGAATTAGTCTATTTTAAGGTGTTATCTTCTTTAGTGTTTTTTTGGGTCCCCTTTAGCCAGTCATTGACTTGTTGTTTTCATGGTTTTTTAATATCACTCTCATTTCTCTTCCCAATTTTTCCTCTACTTCTCTAACTTGCTTTTGTAAATCCTTTTTGAGCTCTTCCATGGCCTAAGACCAGTTCATGTTTTTCTTGCATGCTTTTAATATAGACTCTTTGACTTTCTTGACTTCTTCTGGCTGTATGTTCTGCTCTTTGTTACCAAAGAAAGATTTTAAATTCTGAGACTGTTTTCACTTCTTGGCCATGTTCCCAGCCAACTTACTTGACCCTTGAGTTTTTTGTCATTGTATGACTGCTTGTAGAGTAGAGAGTAATTTGTCCCAAGCTTGAGG
The DNA here is from genome assembly GCF_011100635.1 of Trichosurus vulpecula. Classification (NCBI taxonomy): domain Eukaryota; kingdom Metazoa; phylum Chordata; class Mammalia; order Diprotodontia; family Phalangeridae; genus Trichosurus; species Trichosurus vulpecula. The sequence goes on from NC_050579.1 coordinate 215,139,214, forward strand.
GGCTGCACTGTTGTTTTCAGAGCTATTTCTACAAAGCAAGCTCTGCCACACCAGCACCACTCCTCCCCCAAGAGCTGCCAACCCAGACCAGACTCAGATATAAGCTCGCTCTGCACTCCCGCTCAGATCTGCCACTTAATTCCTCCCACCAGGTGGGCCTGGGGTCAGAAGCAACTGTACCTGCAGCTCTGTAAGCAGCCTCAGAGCTGCATCACCTCAGCTGCCCCTTGGGTGGTGGCTGAACCGTAAACTCTTTTCACTCTGTCCGAGCAGCTTTTCCCACTAACCTTCTCTATTTTCTTTGGTTTTTGCAGGTTGAGAAGTCTGGTAACTGCCACAGCTCACTGATTCAGGGCACTAGGGCCTGTTCTGCCCGGCTCCTGGTCTGGTTGGTCCAGGTGCATCTTATGCTGGGCTCTGCTAGGCTCCGCTCCCAGTTCCGGGCAATAGACCTTACCCAGAGACCAACCAGGCTGTCCTGGACTGGTGCCCTGCTTCCCTCTGCTATTTTGTGGGTTCTGTAGTTCTAGAATTTCTTCACAGCAATTTTTTTATTGGTGTTGAGAGGGACCTGGGGTTGGGGAGAGCTCACACAAGTCCCTGCTTTCCAGCCCCCATCTTGCCTCTGCCCCTTATTTTATACATATTTATATGTGGAAATGTATTCTCCTGAAAGAAAAGCAAGGGAAGAGAGGTAGCATGTATGTTTACTATGTGCTGATGGAGAAGAAAGGAGGTAAAGATAGCTTGGTGATGCAGTGGATACAGTGTTGGACTTGTAGTCAGACACTAACTAGCTGTGTACCTGGGGCAAGTCACTTTGCATCTTTTCACCTGTTTCAACTGTAGGGATAATAATGGCACCTTCCTCAAAGTGATGTTATGAGGATTAGGAGAGTTAAGATTTGTAAAGTACTTATACAGGGACTGTCTCTTGTTAGGTACTTAGTAAATGTTTGTTCCTTTGTTCCACCCTGTAGGAGACACCCTAATTGACAATTCCTAATGTTACCTATCAGGTAGCACTATTAGTCCATGACAAATAGGGTGCTGTCTATAGTAATTCTCTAGTGAGTGGATAGTGGTAAAGTAGTCAAGTATATACTGGACATTACCAAGCCCAATTTGAGTTATTGGGGAAGTTAATGCAATTTAATCAATGTATCTTGTGTATGCAACTGTGAAGTCACATTACTAGCACTAATTAATGTTATAAATAAGGTATTTCTTAGTGTTGTAAATAAGGTATATGCAATTTAAAATATGCTGCATCTTTCACCAAACCACCTTTTAGTAATACTAAGCATTGCTAAAACATATTCATTAGGAGTAAGATATTATGGTTTCCTTATATAGATTTTTTATCCATAGCAGCAAATTGTGAGTATAAAATCTCATTAGCTTGTTGATTGTTGTTGCTTTTGTGAGGCAAGGCTTTTTTTTCTTCCTTTTAATATAATTTCCAGATGAAGTACAGAATAAGTGCAACAAATACCTGCTATGTTTCTATGGAACTGTTTAAATCACTCCTTAACAGCCTTCACTCTTCAGTTCAAGCCATTCATTGGTATCCTTAAAGTTTATTCCAGGCTCTTAGGCTGCTCAGTGTATAGAACACTAGGCCTGGAGTCAGGAAGCCTGCTCTTCCTGAGTTCAAATATGATGTCAGAAACTCATTAGTTCTGTGACCCTGGATGATGCACAATCCTCTTTGCCTGATTTTCCTCATCTAAAATATGAGTTGGAGAAGGAAATGGCAAACCACTCCAGTGTCTCTGCCAAGAAAACCCCCAATAAAGTCATGAAGAATAAGATACCACTGAAAAATGACCAAACTACAAAAAGCTTCTTCCACTCAGTTCAATATAGATTTATTTCTCAACATTACTGAAGTGAGGGAATATACATTCTGTTGACTATAGAGGTAAGGTTCCTTGAACCTTTAATATTTCTTAGCAATAAATCAGTGAGGAAGATTATAGATTTCTTAGGATCCTGAGGAGACTGAACTCTTCAAGACTGAGTGGTTCCCTTTTCCCCCTTATATTCAAAGTTTCTCAATGTGAAAAAAAATAAAATTAATTCTTTTATGTCATTGAGCTAGCTATTCTGCTTATGCCAAAGATATTGACTGTCTTCGTTTTAAAGTGAAAACAAAACAAAACAAAAGCACTCTATTTATTTTTAAAGCTTGGAAATGTTAGGACTATTCATTTGTTGCTATAGCGTTCCCATCATTCACATGAAAACAGTACACATTCTTTTCTTTTACTTTTTTATATATTTTTCCTTCCTCTGAGAATTTCTTTTTGTCCCCCTAATATACAAACAAGTTTCCAAAAGCTACTTCAGGAAATTCCTCTACAAAATGATTTTTTAATGAGTAAAAGATAACATGGATTTTCTTGCTGCCAGAGAATTTCATAAGAGATTGCTAATCTTCACAGACTCCCATAATGCTGACCAAAGGCTAGAAACAATTTCAAATGTAATAGCTCAAATTACAACTTAGGAAAAGATGCAATTGTCAAGTTCCTCTGGAAATATTACAAACACTCTATCACCATTTGGGGAAAACATGCACTGTAATTGGACAACTTAACATATTTATGGAAGGTAATGTTTCCTGACAAGTTAAAAATAACACTGCTCTCATGTGCAAGTAACTGATAATTTAAAATTTCAATTTAATTGTAAACTTGGAAGAGGTGGGAATTTGAACCTCACAATGGTAACAAATTTAGACTACTTCACATTTTATGAACATATCATAGTGATTTAAATCGTATGTTCCTCATAGACTTTATGAATACTCCATATTTCTCAAATAATAAATATCTGGAAATCCTCAGGGATTTTGAAACTTAATGCTATTTGAATATTTATATAGCATTACAGGAGTTTTAAAAACAACATTCCTGAAGGTAACAAGATAACACAAGTGCCTTCTAATTAGAGTTGTAATCCATTAAGTTCAGTTACTGTGAACTGAAAAAACAGAAATAAAAACACCGAACATCCCTATAATGTATCAAATCAAAATGAATGCCAAGAAGCATTTATTAACCACCTAATATATTCTAAGCACTATGGCAGGAACTGGGTGTACAAAGACAAAAGTAAAACAATCCCTGTCCTCAAGCCCCTTACATTTTATTAGAGGACACAGCACAGATGCAAATTAAGGGTTTGGGGCTTGAGGACAGTAGGATAGCCTTAGTTATTGGGAAAAGGGATTAGGAATTATCTAAAGAGGAAAAAATGTCAAATTTTCCTATACAAATTCAAGAAATAAAAGGATGATGGGAATGTTTAAACTTGTTCATAGGTAGTAAATAATGTATTATATTTTATTACCTGTAGGGCATTCATAAAAAGACAACTGAGATGATGAAGAGGGCCCTGAGTACTTGCCATATTAGGAATGCTTAATAAATGAAGAAATACAGAATATTCAATATGGAGAATAAATGACCTGGGGGCAGGTGCAGACAGCCATCTTCAAGTGTTTCAATCACTTTCATTTTGATGAAGAATTCACTTGTTACATTATAATTATCATTGTCTTCAAGAGCAGAACAAGGAGGGGTGGGTAGAAATTTCTTACAAATTTAGAATTTATGTTAGAATTAAAAAAACTTAGAACTGTTCAAAAATCTAAGTAGAGTTAGTAAATCCACCATCACCAGTGATCTTATTTTATTTTTTACTTTAAACAGTATTTTATTTTTTACTACAATTACTTATCAAAACAAATTTTGCATTCATTTTTACAAGATTTTCAGATCCAAATTTTTCTCCCTCCCCTCTCCTCTTCAGAAAATGGTAGGCAGTTTGCTATCATGTAAAACATATTTCCATATTCATCACAGTTATGGAAGAAGAAACAGATCCAAAGGGAAAAGAAAAGAAGAAAAAGAACAAAGACATTGAAAAAATATGTTTTGATCTGCATTCAGAGCCCATCAGTTTTTTATTGGAATATAGACAGCATTTTCATTTTTGAGTCCTTTGTATTTGTCTTGGATCATTTTGTTCCTGGGAAAAGCTGAGGCATTCGTAGGTGATCATCACATGATGTTCCTGATACTGTGTACAGAGTTTCCCTGGTTGTGCTGAGTTTACTTTATATCAGTTTGTGACAGTTTTTCCAGGTGTTTTTGAAATGTGCCAGTTCTTCATTTCTGATTGCACAATAGCATTCTCTTACATTTAGATAACATAGCTTGTTCAGTAATTCCCCAATTCCCCAATTAATGGGCATCCCCTCATTTTCCAACATTTTCTGACCATGAATAGGACTACTATAAATATTTTTGCACATGTAGGTCTTTTGCCCTTTTCATGATCTCTTTGAGATACAGACCTACTACTGGTATTGCTGGATCAAAGGGTATGGACAGTTTTATAGCTTTGGGGGCATAGTTCCAAATTGCTCTCTAGAATGTTTGAATCAATTCACAATTCCCACAAACAGTACATTAGTGTTCCAATTTACCCACAGCCTCCTCAACATTTATCTTTTTTTTTTTTGTATTAGCCAATCTGATAGATGGGATGAAGAATATCAGAGTTGTTTGGATTTACATTTGTGTCATCAAAAGTGATTTAGAGCACTTCTTCATATGCATATAGACAGCTTTGATCTATTAACGTAGCATCTGTGAATATATCTGTTTTCAAAAACAATTAAAAACTAAACATTGATGTGATTTTGTAGTCATATTCATAGTATTTTATGTATTTAACAGCATTATACTGATAAGGGTCTCATGGACTTTACCACTGTGCCAAAGAATCCTATCATACAGACACACACACACACACACACACATACACACACACAAACACACACACACACACACTCACACACATACACACATTCACAAACAAATACACATGCCCACACAAACACAGGGAGACTCACCAAGTTAAGAATGCCTAGTATGGAACAAAGAACACTAGTATTGGTTAATGATATGTTCATTTGAATCTTGTTTATACCCCTTAATAAATATTTAATGGAGGACTGGCCAATGAAGACATAGTCCTGAGAGAAGTCAAAGAGAACATGAATAGATATTTAAGTCAGATCCATTGCTTCTCTGAATATTCTTTTTAAAAAATAATTAATTAATTAATTAATTTTTAGTTTTCAGCATTCATTTCCACAGGATTTCGAGTTCCAAATTTTCTCTCCATCTCTCCCCTACCCCTCACATCAAGATGGCATGTATTCTGATTACCCCTTCCCCCAGTCTGCATTCCCTTCTATTACCCCTTCTCCCTCTTATTCATTTCCCCCTTACTTTTTTTTAGGTTGAGATAGATTTCTGTACCCCATTGTCTGTATATCTTATTTCCCATGGGAATGTAAAAACAATTTTTAACATTTCATTTTCAACTTTGGGGTCCAGATTCTCTCCCTTCCTCCCTCCCCATCCTCCCTCCTTGAGAAGGCAAACAATTCAATGTAGGTTATACATGTATCATTATGCAAAACATTTCAATAATAGTCATGATGTGAAAGACTTATTATATTTCCCTCCATCCTATCCCGTTTTATTTTTATTCTCTTTTTTCTTATTTGTTTTACTATTTTACTATTATTTTTTATTTTATTTTTCAATTTTATTTTTCTATTCTATTTTTCTAGTTTATTTTCTATTTCTTATTCTGTTTTCATTTACTCTTTTTTTCTTCTTTGACCCTATCCCTTTTCAAAAGTGTTTGCTTCTGACTACCCTCTCCCTTAATCTGCCTTCCCTTTTATCATCCCCACTCCTGCCTTATCACCTTCATCCCTACTTTCCTGTAGAATAAGATACCCAATTGAGTGTGTATGTTATTCTCTCCTTAAGCCAAATCTGATGAGATTGTTTCACTCATTCACTTTCACCTCCTCCCTCTTGCTCTCCATTGTAACAACTTTTCTTGCCTCTGTTATGTGAGATAATTTACCATATTCTATCTCTCTTTTATCGTTCTCCCAATATATTCCTCTCTTACCTCTTAATTTTATTTTTTAGATATCATCCCTTCATATTCAACTCACTCTGTGCCCTCTCTGTATATATATATATATATATATATATATATATATATATATATATATTTTCCATATTCTATCTCTCTTTTATCGTTCTCCCAATATATTCCTCTCTTACCTCTTATTTTATTTTTTAGATATCATCCCTTCATATTCAACTCACTCTGTGCCCTCTCTGTATATATATATATATATATATACAGAGAGGGCACAGAGTGAGTATACATACCATATATGTATGTATATGTATATGTATATATGTATATATATGTATATATACACACAAACACATATATACACATATACATACATGTGTATGTGTGCATATATACACATATACATACATACATACATATACATATATATATATATATATATATATATATATATATATATATATATATATACTCCCTTCAATTACCTTAATATGAGAAAGGTCTCATGAGTAGTTACAAATATCATTTTTCAATGCAGGAATGTAAACAGTTCAACTTTCATAAGTCCCTTATGATTTCTCTTTTCTTTTTACTTTTTCATGCTTCTATTGATATATTTGTAAGTCAAATTTTCTCTTCAGCTCTGGTCTTTTCATCAAGAATTCTTGAAAGTACCCTATTTTACCTAATGTCTATTTTTTCCCCTGAATTATTACACTCTGTTTTTCTGGGTAGGTGATTCTTGGTTTTAATCCTAGCTCCTTTGAGCTCCAGAATATTGTATTCCAAGCCATTGATCCCTTAGTGTAGAAGCTGCTAGATCTTGTGTTATCCTGATTGTGTTTCCACAATACTCTGTTTTTTTCTGCCTCCTTGCAATATTTCCTCCTTGACCTGGAACTCTGGAATTCAGCTACAATATTCCTGGAAGTTTTCCCTTTGGAATTTTTTCAAGAGGTGATCAGTGAATTCTTTCAATTTCTATTTTACCCTCTGGTTCTAGAATATCAGGGCAGTTTTCCTTGATAATTTCTTGAAAGAAGATATCTAGGCTCTCATTTTGATCATGGCTTTTTGGTTGTCTAACAGTTTTAAAATTATCTCTGCTGGATCTATTCTCCCGATCAGTGGTTTTTCCAATGAGATATTTCACATTGTCTTCCATTTTTTTTCATTCTTTTGGTTCTGTTTTTATAATTTCTTGATTTCTCATAAAATCATAAGCTTCCATTTGCTCTGTTCTAATTTTTAAGAAATCATTTTCTTGAGTGGTCGTTAGGACCTCCTTTTCCATTTGGCCAATTCTACTTTTTAAGGGATCTTCACCTCATTGTCTTTTTGGAACTCTTTTGCCATTTGGGTTAGCCTATTTTTTAAAGTGTTATTTTCTTCAGTATTTTTTTGGGTCTCTAGCAAGCTGTTGAATTATTTTTCATGATTTTCTTGCATCACTCTCATTTCTCTTCCCAAATTTCCCTCCACTTCTCTTACTTGATTTTCAAACTCCTTTTTGAGCTCTTCCATGGCCTGCAACCCTTGGAGGCTTTTGATGTTAGAGCTTTGACTGTGTTGTCTTCTGGTTGTATGTTCTGATCTCCTTTGTCACCAAAGTAAGATTCTATAGTCCAAATATTTACAATTTTTGCTCATTTCCCCAGCCAATTACTTGACTTTTGAGCTCTTAGTCAAGGTAGGACTATGCTTCCAGAGTGAAGAGTACTTTGTCCCAAGCTTCAGGGATTTCTTCAGCTGTTGTCAGAGGTACTTCTAGGCACCTATAAATTTTCAATTCTTCTAAGGTGGTATGATCCAAGATGTTTCTTCCTCTCCTGGCCTGTGCTCTGGTCTTTGAGTGACCTCAAGAAATCTTTTCTTCCTTGGAACTGTGAGGAGGATTCCTTCTTCACAGCCACCACAAACTCTGCCACACCAACCCTCCTCTTCAACCCCAGGCTTATGACCCATGACTGCAACCAGATCCAAACAGGGCAAAGCAAGAGAATCTTACCTTAGCAACAGCAGAGTGTTCCCCTCTGATCAGCCACTTGGTCCTCTCTCTGGCTGAGGTCTGGGAGCTCCAGAAGCAGCAGCAGCTCCTGCTGCTGCTGCCACCACTGCCACCACCACCTCTGCTGCCCCAGGGCTGGGGCCAGACAGTTCTCTTCTCTCACCTGGGTCTGACAGATTTTCCCCACTGACCTTCTACTTTGTCTTTGGGGTGTGTGGGTTGAGATGTTTGGAAACTGTGATAGCTGCCCAGTGATTCAATCCTTTGAGGACTGCTCTACCCCAGTCCATACTGGTGTGGCCCACACTATACTGTGTTCCACTCCCAGTCCAATGTGATAGACCCTACCTATCAGCCTTCCAGCTAGCGTTGGTCTGGAGATTTGTTTCTCTGAGTCATTTTGTTGGTTCTGCATCTATAGAATTTGCTTAGAATCGTTTTTTACATGTATTTGGAGGGGTTCAGGGGAGAGCTAAGGCCAGTCCCCGGTTTTACTCCACCATCTTCACTCCACACCCTTCTTTGAATATTCAACTACTACGAGTGCCATCACCACCACTACCATCTACTACTACTACCTCAAATTTATATAGTTCATGTAATAACCTACAGATAGAGCTAATGTATATTTAGCCATCCTGATATTATAGATGAGAAAACTATTATAGACACATAATAAATTATATAATAATAAACTGAACTATAAATAAATAAATTCTCAAGTAAAATAATACAAATATAATAAACTATACAAATATATATATATGTATATATATACATATATAATAGAAACTAAGAGACACAACATGGTATTGTTTTGTGGCCAATAGAAAGTAGGTGTCCAAGCTATAATTGAAACTCATAGAGTAACAATTAAAAAAAAGTACCTCAGAGTCAATGAAATACAACCTATACCTTAGTAATAATCTGCTCTGTATTGTATCTAAAAGTATGCACATGCTTTCCTCAAAGGCTACTGGTGAAAGGGAACTCATTGACACTCCTTCTGCTTTTTCATAGCTCTAATTTTTAAGAAAGTATTTTTATTATTTTGATTCTCAATCTTTCTATCTGAAAAAACTCAGTTCTGGCATTCAGCATCTATGTGACCTTGGGTCATTCAGTTAAATATTAACTATTCTTTGGCTATTTTATCAATTATGAAATAAAAAAATTAAGGTAGATGTCATATAATATGACTTTTATCTCTAAAATCCCATGATTTTATAAAGATATGTGAGTACTTATTGCATAGTCAACGTGGTATTAATGCATTCAGAAACAAGGCAGAAGGAATGCTGAAAATTGAGACTATAACTAAGAAGAATTTAACTGTTGCATTGTTATGGGCATCTGGAAAGAATGATAAGCAGACCAACCATTGAAGCATGAAATTATCAGGAATTATTTTACATAACAGACTTCAGGCAACTTTAGAGGTAAGATCTTACATCCCAAAAAGTGTCTCTGATTAAATTAATAAATATTTTTTACATGTGCACATTATAAAATGGCCTTAGAGGAAGCATCTGGGTCTTTTCACCTTTACCCCACACATAAATTTGAATAACTACCTGGTTGTTATAAGTGGATACACTGAAATGTAGAGGTGGGTGCTGGAGTGTAGCCATTTCAAATATTTCATCAGTTTCTTAAAATGTGAAATAAAACACCTTGACATCAGCAAAACTGAGTAATTTTTGTCTTCTATTTTCTCTTTTGAACAATATCAAAAAACTAATAAAAATTGTTTTCTTTATTTAAGGGGAAATTTCTTCTATTAAAAGCAAGTGTTATGACATAATATATCAGAATGGAGGATTATGTGAGGATCTCATGGATGGTGTGAAATTCTGCTGCCTTCTTAGTAAGTGTAAGTTGGTCAATTAATTAACTATCATTTATTAATCACAACTAGGTACCAAGAACTATGCTAAGTGCTCTGGATAAAAAGAAATCAGGGTGTGGGATGGAGTTAACAATCCTTGCTCTCAGGGTGTTTAGATGTCTTATTTTAACTAAAGCTATATTTATTTAATTTAAACATTTTTACATTATGAAAATGGTGCCAATAAGGTTGTTTCTAATTTAAGAATAGCTGCACATATTATTTCATGGGATTGTTGATATCATCGTGATTTCACTCATGACAAATTTTATCACAAAATGAATGTAATGGTGACAAAATACATTAAAATAACTGAGGAACAATTTAAGCTGACTAAGGTTATGTCTATGGAACCATGTTGTTGTTCTTTGCTCTGAGTGTGTGTTTATTGATAGATCAGATTAACTCATGATTTTAGTGAAAGAAATATGGTATTTAAATAAAGTTAATTTGACAACCCATTTTAATTAAATATGATAATTTAAATGTATATATACTTCATCAAATGATTCATATTATATTTAGATAGGGATATCTATAAACAAACACATACACACATATATACATATACATAAACATACATATATATGTATACACACATATAGTAAGGACCAATATTAAAAATTGTAACACTGTAATAGTGCTAATCTTTTTTTTAATTTGTTATATTTGACACAACTTTAAATGAAAGAAATAATTATTTTACTTCTTTATCTTAATATGGGATTTACTTACTGGTTTGTGTAGGGTAATATTAGAATAAATTGTGTGGCCCTGATTTTTTAAAAGATTATTTTGTGTGAACCATATTATACTTTATAGTGAAAGGTAATTTTGATGGTAACTATTTCTGTGGGGGTCTTGAAATTTTTGACATATAAGAGGTGATATGGAAATTGAGTTAAACTTTCACCATTTCCATTGAAGCATTTCTTCTTTTCTTTCCCCATGTTGTTGTTTAGTTATTATTCATTTGTACCTGACATTTTATGAGCTCATATGGGGTTCTCTTGGCAAAGATACTGGAGTGGTTTGCCATTTCTTTCTCCAGCTCATTTTACAGATGAAGAAACTGAAGCAAAAAGAGTTAAGTGATTAGTCCATTGTCCCACAGCTAAGATGTGTCTGAGGCAAGCTTTTTTTCCCATGAATTTAATTCCAGTGGTGATAGATACAAGGATGTGTGTGTGTGTGTGTGTGTGTTTCTGTCTGTCTGTCTGTCTGTGTTTCTACCATCTTACATGTGCTGGGCATCTGAAGGCAAATATTTTGTTAGCTTTTCTTCTTATTAGGTAAGATATAGCATTATAAGTAGTGTCAAGCATTAGAAGACTTTGAAGCTAAAGAAAATTAAGGAATAGACATTAATTTTTTTTTCAAAAAAAAGGTTGTTTTTAATATCTATTGAGAATGGTTGAAGGCAACTTGAATCAATTCATTTTTCTGGACAAACCACAATGGAGAATTAATTATATGAACTATTTTAATGCTTCAAAAGCTTTCAGTGATCTAATTCAGATGTGACTGGGAATTGAGCCATGCCTTCAAATATTGTATAATTGCTATCTATATCCTTCTAAAGTCTTCATAGAGAATTTACCTAACCCTGGGCTTTTTGGTGTGATTTTTAAGATCTTTTCAATAGCAGGGAAACAGTTAAGCAACTTAGTTATTGTCTTAATTCTTGACCTATGTCCACACTACCTCCTTTCTAGATATACATGCTATGGATATTTTGTTTTTGTAAAGCACTCCAAAAATTTTTCATTAAAGCTAAACAGAGATTTTGTGTTTTACCTAAAATATTATTTCATACTCCACCTCAGCTATAATATGCTTATAGGTTAAAATGTTTTTAAATTAATTAGCATCATTTAAAATGATTCAAAAGGTGGCACAGATGCTAGGTAAAGAAGAAGACTAGGTTAAAATATATAATGGGATACTAAAACTAATCTGGTAATCTTGATCCAAAGGATACAATTCAATAAACCGAAAAAAATCAAAACTAATTACAATTGGTTATAAGGATTTTTAGATTAAAAGCTTATATCTCTTGCTCATTTTTGCTTTTTGCATCTTTTTTTTCCATTAAACACTAGTTTAATTGTCTTTTTTGAACTGCTTGTATTTTGTGAGAAATATTTCTATCTGGATTCTGTTTCCTGGAACTTGAAATCCAGATTATAATTCTTCTTGATGGTCAGTTCAAAATTATTTTTCATGTTTCTTACTTATAGAAAAGGTAGAAAATTCAGCATATCAGAACATAACAGAAGGCAAATATACTATTCAGAGTACTTATAAGTGAGTAACCACTGAGTTAATTGTGTAGTACTAAGGGTGATGAAAATATACAAAGCAATTAGGAAGTCTATGCTTATTCTTTGAGGATCTTAAAATTCAGTGAAGTGTATGGAAATCATAAGTTAGAGGGTTATGGAACAAAGAAAGGAATATATGTCCTCCAGAATTCACAAAATCTTGGACTTGATAGGGACCCCAGAGGTCATCAATTACATTTCTTTTGTGAATAAGAGTTCCTCCAATAACATATATATTAAGCGGACATCTAGCATTTGTTTGAAAACCTATAGTGACTTCTGCCAAGAGAGCTAGAAAGATTCAAGGATAAGAGTATACTATGGACTACAAAATAATGACAGAAAAAATATATTTTACTTACCAGAGCAGGTCATTCAAATATAATTAATTTATTTCTTATTTTCTGAACCAACCCTATAGGTCACCTTTTCATCATCTAAAGGTAGAATAACATTTTTTTTCAAATAGCTTTTTCTGTTTCAGATTGTTGAAATGATTCTCAATGTGAATGCTTCTAAATGCATTTTTAAAGTGTAAATGTGTTTGATTAATTATTCATTTCCCCTCAAATGTCTTTGGGAACATTTTAGTAGTGAAATGAATTAAATTAAAATGAAAGGATCTAAATTCTTTAAAGAACTTAATCAGAAAAGCAATTCAGATTTTCATAAGACATCCAAGCCAGTTCACTTAAAAATAACAAAAATGGGACTTCCAGTGCCAAAATGGTGGAATAAGGAAGGAATCCTCTGAAGCCCTCCCAAATTCCTCTCTGAACAATTAGAAAACTGCCTCAGAATTGGTCTTGGAGCAAGGAAACAGCTTACCAGCCCAATGCAGTCCAAGAGCAGCAGCAGCAGACAGCTTCACGGCAGGGGACCTGCAGCAAGGTTCCAAGCCTTAGGCAATCCATCAGCAAGGCTGCATGCTCCTGCAACCCAGCAGCCCCCTAGAAAAGTGAGCATTCTGTGCAGCTCAGCAAGACCCCTCCCCAGTGACCCCAAACCAAGTATATGTCACCAGCCAAGCTTTGACCTCGTTGCTGACTAGTGGTAAAGCCCCACTATGGAGCTGCCCAACAACAGAATGACCCTGTCCATACCATTCCAGGTATAGGGTCCTACCTTCATGGAAGATTAGCAACAAAATTATACCTGCAAGCCCTGCTAGAAATGTTTTGTTTCCATAGCAACTGAGCAGCAGGCCCCCACTCCTGGGACAAACCATCAACCAGATCCATCCTCTAGGACTAGGCACCAGAAAGACTCTGTTAGCATAGCAATTAAGCAGTAAGTCCCCACCCCCGGAACAGGCCAGCAGGTAAGCACCATATCCAGGGGAGGCTAACAGGGAGGCCCCATCCCCATCCCCAGAAGGGCGAACTAGTCTCCAGAGAAAACAAGCAACTAAGCCCTGAAGTCCAGTGAAAGCCAGAAGTAAGATTGAGAACCCATGAACAAAAGGCTTGGGACAGTACAGGAACAGAGACCAGCTAAGAGGGTAAGAGGAAAAAAATTAAGACTAAAGAAAATATAGAGAGCATTACAAAATGTAAGATAGATAATTTTGATGATGCAAAATTAAACAAAAGTTTTTGCACAAACAAAACCAATGCAACCAAAATTATAAGGAACGCAGAAAAGTGGGAAAAAATTGCAAGTATCTCTGATAAAGGCCTCATTTATCAAATATATGGAGAACAGAGGCAAATTTATAAAAATACATGTCATTTCCCAAATGATAAATGGTCAAACGATACGAACAGGTAGTTTTCCAACAAAGAAATCAAAGATAGCTATAGTCATATAAAAATGCTATAGATCGCTATTTATCAGAGAAATGAGGATTAAATATCTCTGAGCTACAACTTCGCACCTATCAGATTGGTTAATATGACAGAAAAGGTTAACATTGATTGTTGGAGGGCAGGGGAGGAATGCATTGTTGGTGGAGTTGAGAACTGATCCAACCATTCTGAAGAGCAGTTTGGAACTATGCCCAAAGGGCTATAAAACTGTGCATACCCTTCAATCCGGCAATGCCACTACTAGGTCTGTATCTCAAAAGCATCATAAAAAAGAGAAAAAAAAGACCTATTTGTGCAAAAACATTATAGCAGATCTTTTTGTGGTGGCTAAAAATTGGATATCCAATGAACTGCAATCTGTGAGTAGTCTGAGTTGCCTGAATGGGGACCCAGCTGGCCAGTTCCAGGTGGGCAACTCAGCTTATCCTCTCCTGCTACATAGGTTATCATGCCCTTACCTGAGGTGTTCTGCCCAAAGGAAGGTAAATTTGATGACCAAAACTTACCTAGTTAAACTTGGGTTTACTGGCTAGATTTCTTTCTCAAATGCCATGTCTTAAACCCAAATCACTCTGGATCTCATTGATTGGACAACAAATCATCCCTGCCCAAGCATCACTTAATGGTTATATTTGGGACCTTCAAACTCAGTAAATAGTAACAGTTTCTCCTTTGGCCAGTAATCCAGAGGGTCTTTCCCTCCAGTTTTTTTTTAATTTAATTTAAATTTATTTATTTAACATATTTAGTTTTCAGCATTGATTTTCACAACAGTTTGAATTACAAATTTTCTCCCCAATTCTACCCTCCCCCCCACTCCAAGATGGCTTATATTCTGGTTGACCTGTTCCCCAGTACTTGAACTGGGCCCCCTAAAATCAAATCCCATGCTTTATTCAATTAAATGGGCAATGGCTGCTACCTCTGGCAAGCAGGGAAGAGCCCCTGCAGCCACTGAATCTACCCAAGTGGAATAATACGATGTAGGGCAAAGAGAAATTTGGGGGATTCAGTGAGGACCCCTGAAGCCACTTCTTTATGTTACTATACAAAAAGAGAAAATGCTTTACTGTTTTCTGGAGGTTCGAGTGTTAGAGATGATAAAAGAATGTTTCTGAGGTCAACAAGGGCAGTAAGATTTTATGATTCAAGCTGCAAAGGTTCTGAAACATAATCTTTGGTTAGGAAAACTAGAGGCTTTGCGATCTCACCAAAGAGAGATCTACTGGCAGGGATATCTGGCTGCTCCCAAAATAGCATGTAATTGTCTTTGTTTGTGGAAAGTGACATTTTTGAAGAGCCTGTACATGCTTTGAGGAAACAGAATGAGTGCCAGCAGACAGAATGAACCTGAGGCACCACTGGTGGAAGTATCACAGCACCACATTTTTGATTTGGAAAGCTTGTGATCCCTCAGGTAAAGTTAGAGAAAGAGATGGTAACTGTAGTTTGGCACACCTCAATGCTTGATGTTGCTAGTAGGAAATTGTCAGTGAACTGAATCAGAGAAGAGCCCTTGAAAGTAAAGGAAGGAAGTACTACTGCAAGATTTGAAAGAACAGGGCCCTGCTCTCTATGTACCCTTGAGGCAGATGACTCCTTGTCTATTGTGTATTCCTCCAGATGAAGGCAAATAAGCATTGGGCATGTTGGTGAATTAGAATGCCACCAAAAGCTGAGCAATGATCCATCACAGCCTCACACAGAATTAAGGAGACAATGGTAGCAGGGTTGAGTACTATTGTATGCCTCAGTATAACACATGATTGTGACAGGGACAGCAGATTTTTAATAATCCTATATCTGAGGATGAAGTTGCTCATAGAGTATCAGAGATGATGGATGGAATTCATGGCCAGCCCTCAGGGATCTCTTAGGCATTCTGAACCAATACAGAGAACAAAAAGAAAGTCCTCAGGAAGTTGCTGCAAGGACAGAGGTCCATTAGGGAAGCAGGAAAAAAGTGCCCCTAAGTTTACAAGAGAGGTTATGGCCCAAAAGATTTACAGGAGACTTGGGCATAAGAAGAAAGAAATGCCCTAGTGAGAAAGGACCAACAGTTATCATATGGGGAGACTATTTGGGTAGATTTTGAGGATTCTTTGAGATCCCTCAACATTTAAAGATCCAGTAGAAGTACAGTAAGAATCTGGTTTGATCATCAAAACCAAATTAGAAGATCTATTATCTGATAAACAATTGTAAATGATGTTATCAACTTTAAGGGAGACATGGAGTTCACTAGTGTGGGGAGAGGTAGATACTGTAATACTTAGAGCAAAGACATCAGGATCAGGAAAAAAATTATCCTCATCAGACAGTCCCTGCCTCTTCTTCACCTCATGCCAATGAGGTGTTTTTCCAAGTCCCCCTCTATTTCTGTTCTGTTAGTCCCACTTCTTTTTGCATTCTCTGGCAAGATGGCGCTTTCTGTGACAATAAAGGATCCATGTAGCCCCCACCTCCCTGAAACAGCTTGAGTGGGAGCCTGAGCTTCTTGGGAAGGGGTTGAAGTTATTTAAAATTTTGGCTTAGTTTTTTTTTTCCTTATCTTTATTTCTCCCTTCATAAACACATTGAGCAATGATTTTAAGCTCACTCATGCCCTTTCATAATGTCCAAGGCAACCATTATGAAAATATTTTCATATTTCTGGCTGTGATACACTAACGAAATGATATTATGGTTTGTGCATCTCATGGGTATATTGGTCTACTCTCACGTACCACTTAGCACTCTTACACAGCCTATCTTTAACATGGCAAAAGTTCCATTGTCTTCCTGGAAAGTTTATTGGAATTTACTCCAATTTTAGGGGGCAGACAGCACACACATGGAATAGCACATGCTGCCATGTCCCTGATTAAAGATTCCCTAGCCCAATGTAGCCTGATGTAGTTGGCTGGAAGATAAGGGTTCCAATGATGATCTCATAAGGGCCCACTATAAAGATGTGCAGGGCCAGCAGGTACTCCTGCTCTGGGAGCTTGTCTATTTGAAGCCTTAATAATAGCTGTTCTTTTCCCCTTTACCCACCCAGGAGAGAGTAAGGTTTCCATTAAATCAGTTATGGCTATCCAAGTAGCATTATAACCTTTAAATGTGGCCTGAGATTGGATTATAACAGCCACAGTATTCTCATCAGATTTATGAGTATCTATTCTTCATGGGGAAAGGTCAGAGGGACTGAAAGTTTGGTGACTTCTTACAGATGACAGACTATTTGGGTAACTTGGACCAGGTATAAACCTTCCCCAGAGAGGAAAGACACCTATAATAGGAATACCTGTAGCAGGTCTCACATCCTCAAAGGAGATAAAATCTCCTGTTACTATAGGAAGGGAGGAAGATGAATGAGTGGAGGAAGAAGGAGAAAGGGATACCTGTATGGCAGCATGCCTAGCAGCATAAGGTAAGGAAGCTAAAGTGGCAGTGAGATTAGGCCTGCATAAAAGGAATTGGAGGGGAAGAGGAAGGACAAGATATAAAGAAAATCCTTTATTGAGTATCAAACAGTCCATCAGATAAAGTGACCCAGCAAAACCAATGTTTGATTTTACATAAAAAAGGATTTTCAATGACTAGTCTTAATTTCTTTAATTTGCAATAATGTATATCCCATATTGGGGCCAAAACTGATTACCAGCTGGATCTTTGGCAGTTTTAGATCAGATTTTACATAACTCCAAAGCATGTTTTTTGATCATTCCCATCTGAACCAGGAACTTCCCCTGGTCACAGGATAAAATCAGTTTTTCAGCCTTCAGTAGGCTACTTCTAGATCTCAATGTTCCCTTAAGAGAGCTTTTCCAACAGTATGGGAGCTTTCCCAGTTAGAATTCAAGGTCAACTAGGAATCTGACATCTGGGGCAGTTTTCCTCAAATAAGTCCCTTTGTGAAAAATTGGCTGGACCACACTCTAGGGAGCTACTCAAAGAGGCCATCCTGGGACTGGAGTCCCCTCTCAAATCACTTTTGGTTGCCCATTGTAATGAATGAATTTTTCATAACTGAGTTGAAACATAGTCTGGGTTATGTGATTTACACACTAAAAGAAAAAACAATACAAAATAAAATGTTGGGTTAGGTAATCTGATTTCTTTTTGGAGGAAATATCAAGGATATTCTGGGATGGGATTGAAAGTTTGTCCTGGATGTGTTTGTTATTGTATTTTCTTATGCTTTAGGAACATTCTGCTTAATATAACTCTGAGAATGCTACCAGCTGAAGAAATTTCAAATATCAAATCAATGCATATTAGAATATGGAATCACTTTTTTATATGCTAGTGCATTTATTTGAATTCAAATGCAATAAAGGAAAGATTTTAATGATCTCATATAGATAGTGACATTTAAAAAATGATTGATCACAACATAGGCACCCCATAAAAGGAGTAGCTACTAGTCTGGGGCAAATACCGTTGGATTCTTGGCAATTTCATTTCAATTATTTGCATGCTACAGGAAATAAATCAGGCCATTGGTTAATTCTGCTGCCTCCAGACATGAAATTCATAGATCCAGAATTTGGAAAAAAGTTTAGAAGTTGTTGAGTCCAAACACCATGTTTCACAAACAAGGAATCTGGGGCCTCTGAGACCAAAATGACTCTATCATGTGAACTCTTACTCCATTTTATGAACAATTTCCATTTTGTATAAAAATCTGTGCAAAAAAATGTATTCAGAGTCCTTGTGCCAAAAGAGGGTCCTTGGACCAGATTTGTTCTGCAACTGCATAATGTGCAAATAAATTACCTGTGGAGCAACAAGTTGGAAGGTAGGAGGGAAACTGTGACTGAGGTTAGGTGGTAACATATAGAGAACTAAAGAAAAGAAGGAAGTGGGGTAGGCCATTAGAGTATATGTAGAACTGCACCAATCTGAAAGAAAGAATATTGAAGTCCAACTACGGCCAAACCTTACCTTTCAAATGTTACTTAAGGGCAAAGATTGTGGCTGGTAAAAAATGAATTCCCATTTGTGAGAGGAGGCTGAAGAAGTTTTGATGTCTAGCTCCTAGGAAAATCACCATATAAGAGAAGGAGTCAGAAGGTTAGAAATCATGGGATATATGAGCAGGAAAGATTAAAACAAAGAAAAATTTCAGGAGGAAGAAAATTCTGTTAGAAAAGAAACATAAAGCACAAATAGATAAGTCAAGAGGGACAATAGTAAAATAAAAGTTAAGATAGTAACCAAGACATGTACATAACTGCAAAAAGGTTTAAATATATTTAAGACAACAGAAATTAAACCAGAATTTGATAAAACAGACACTTATGTGAATTTTCCAAAGAGTATGAGAGTGCAACAGGATATTCCAGAATGGTATGACCTGTACAACTGAAATAATCAGCATAATAACAATTAATAAAAATAATAATAATAATAATAATAGTGCAAAAACTGCATTGAATCCATCTTAGATGTGTTTAAAAATTGGATTCTTCCCAAAGAAGCAAAAGAAAGATCAACTGATTGAGATAATGTAAAAGAAAATACTGCAAGAAGATAGTTCAGAAGTTTTGAATATAGAAAACAAAGAAACAGAGGAAAGGAATAGCCTCCAGAAAAAAGCAAAATAAAAAACAGATTTTAAAAAACTATGCTGAAAATCCCAAGATACATATTTTAATGATAAACATATTTGTGCTAAGATTAAGGGAAATTTTTTTCAAATAATAGGAAAGGGATTTCAAATAACAATGGTGATAAGTGATAATAAATTACGATGAAAAAACAGCCCATAAGAGTCCCACTCAGATGGAGAGGAATCAATATATTTTGTAAAATTTAATTGCAGAATGTAAAAATGCGTAAAAGGAAAAGAGTATTAGAAAATATTGGGGATTTGTGATGGACCAATTTAATGGTAAACAACAGCAACAAAAACTAATAGTTCCTTAGCAATTCAAAGATGTATAAGAGAATGGGTAAGATGCAAAAATCGGGACTAAAAGTAGAAAAAAGAGACCTAAATTCAGGGGTCACTCTAGAGAACACACATAAAGGATATATTCTCTGAAGGGAATTGGAGACCTTACCATATATATATATACACACATACATACACACCTATATGTATATCTATATCTATCTATATCTAAATCTATCTATCTACATATATATATGTGTGTGTGTGTGTGTGTATGTATATATATATATATATATATATATATATATTCCCTTCATCTACCCTAATACTGAGGTCTAATGAATTATACACATCATCTTTCCATGTAGGAATGTAAAAAAAACACTTCAATCTTAGTAAGTCCCTTATGATTTATCTTTCTTGTTTACCTTTTCATGCTTCTCTTGATTCTTGTTTTTGAAAGCCAAATTTTCTATTCAGCTCTGGTCTTTTCACTGAGAAAGCTTGAAAGTCCTCTATTTTATTGAAAATCCATATTTTGCCTCAGAACATGATACTCAATTTTGCTGGATAGGTGATTCTAGGTTTTAGGCCTAGCTCCATTGACCTCCAGAATATCATATTCCAAGCCCTTCAATCCCTTAATGTAGAAATCTAGAATGCTAGATCTTGTGTTATCCTGATTGTGTTTCCACAATACTCAAATTGTTTCTTTTTGGCTGCTTGCAGTATTTTCTACCTGATCTAGGAGCTCTAGAATTTGGCAACAATATTCCTAGGAGTTTTCTTTTTAGGATCTTTTTCAGGAGGCAATCAGTGGATTCTTTTCATTTCTATTTTACCCTCTGGCTCCAGAATATCAGGGTATTTCTCTTTGATAATTTCTCAAAAGATGATGTCTAGGCTCTTTTTTGATCATCTCTTTTAGGCAGTCCAATAATTTTTAAATTATCTCTCCTGGATCTATTTTCCAGGTCAGTGGTTTTTCAAATGAGATATTTCATATTGTCTTCCATTTTTTTTTAATTCCTTTGGTTCTGTTTTATAATATCTTGATTTCTCCTAAAGTCACTAGCTTCCACTTGCTGCACTCTAATTTTTAAGTAGCATTTTCTTCAGTGGTCTTTTGGACCTCCTTTTCCATTTGGCTAATTCTGCCTTTCAAGACATTCTTCTCCTCGTTGGCTTTTTGGAGCTCTTTTGCCATTTCGGTTAGTCTATTTTTAAGGTGTTATTTTCTTCACTATTTTTTTGTTCTCTTTTAGCAAGTCATTGACTTGTTTTTCATGGTTTTCTCATATCACTCTCATTTCTCTTCCCAACTTTTTCTCTACTTCTCTAACATGCTTTTCCAAATCCTTTTTGAGCTCTTCCATGGCCTGAGACCAGTTCATGTTTTTCTTGGAAGTTTTTGATATAGGCTCTTTGACCTTGTTGACTTCTTCTGGCTGTATGTTTTGGTCTTTTTTGTCACCAAGGAAAGATTCCAGAGTCTGAGTCTGAATCTGAGTCCTTTTTCACTGCCTGACTGTGTTCCCAGCCAACTACTTGACCCTTGAGCTTTTTGTCATTGTATGACTGCTTATAGATTATAGAGTACTTTGTCCCAAGTTTGACAGGCCATGCTGTTGTTTTCAGAGCTATTTCTACCCAGCAAGCTCTGCCACACCAACACTCCTCATCCCCCAAGAACCACCAAACCAATCTGGGACTCGAATCTAAGCTGGCTCTGCACTCCTGCTCTGATCCGCCACTTAATTCTTCCCACCAGGTTGGCCTGGGGCTAGAAGCAACTGCAGCTGTAATTCTGTAGCTGCACATCCTCTGCTGCCCCTGTGGTGGTGGCTGAACTGCAAACTCCTTTCACTCTGTCCCTTGAAGGTTTTCCCACTAATCTTCTGTGTTTTCTTTGGTGTTTGTGTGTTGATAAGTCTGGTAACTGCCACTGCTCACTGATTCAGGGTGCTAGGGCCTGTCCTGCACAGTTTCCGGTCTGGTTGGTCCCAGCATAGCCAACGCTTAGGCTCTGCTCATCTCTGCTCCCTGCTCCATGCAATAGACCTTACCCAGCAACCATCCAGGCTGTCCTGGGCTGGAGCACTGCTTCCCTCTCTTATTCTGTGAGTTCTGCACTTCTAGAATTTGTTCAGAGCCATTTTTATCGGTGTTTGGAGGGTCCTGGGGGAGATCCCTAGGCAAATCCTTGCTTTCCAGGCACCATCTTGGTTCTGCCCATAACATTCTGCCTCTTCATTGTTTTTGGCAAGGAAATGTTGATTTTTCTGTAAGTATTTTGGGGTATAGGCCTTGCCTTTCACTAATGCTGGTTTGTATTTTTATTAAGATGATTTACAAATGTGTTTCCTTTACAATTCTGAAAATGTTTGTTAAGACTTGTATTGAGCTTTGATTACCATATGTAAATTATTCCCACAGCCAAAGTTTGCTTTCTTCATAGAATTTCCCCTGATGCATTTTCTCTTGAGGAAACCCACCTATGTTCTATTGTTGTCCTTGCCTGTCCATTCAATTTTACCTGGATATTCAAACTTGAGTCCTTCAGTTTCTATCTTTTCCTAACATACATTAATAACTTTGCACCAATCAAGGCCAAATGACTATTGGAAATAGACTTTTTAGAATGAAGAAATTGTCTATAATTGGAGAAAGAAATTGGCATGAAGAAATTTTTGAGTATTTTAGTAGACATATGAAGATATCTATGTACCACAAGTAATTATTAAGATGTTTTATAACTACAATTTCTTTAATTTGTAAATCCTTTTTGGTTCTATTTTGGTGAATAGATAAGGAGTTTAAGGCTGTACAAAAAATACATATTGCCTTCCTGAATGTTGCCCTCTTTTGTATCAATTGTTCTTAGCATCTTTATGTTTGCATTATCTTTTAGATACAGAACAATTTTCTATGTGATGTTAAATACTATAGCCCCCCCCACTCAGTTTCTGTTTTTTTTTTATATCTGTAGCTCATAAATTAGCCATGAGCATGCAACTGAATCAAAGGCTTTTTCACAGTCAATAAAGGCAGTATAAATACTGTGAAACCATCAGGAGGCTTGCCAAATAATTATCAAATTTATAATAAGGTGCACTCTACACCCTTGCCATTTTACCACATTTTCTATATTCCTTAACCAATATATTGTTTTTGTATAGACTGATTTAAGTATTTTTTTAAAGTGATAGTATCTGTGACTAATTTGTAGAAAATATAAGACAATGCATTTGGACTCTCAAGGAGTGACTAGTATACACATTTTTAGTAGTAAATTTGTGCTGTTTTCATGAACAAAAGTTAGATTGGGTTTGAAACAAAAATAAGTATGAGTAAAAAATTATGGAAAAAGAAAGGACTGGGTTATTAGGCAAATAGTAATTTATATTTTATACCAAGGGTAATAGGGATCCAGTGGAATTTACTGACTGGGTGGTTGGAAATTAACTTTTCTTTTCAGGGGCAAAGTCTACCAGGCTTGGACTATGGGCAGGATAATGAAGGGGTTGTTATTATTATTATTATTAGTAGTAGTAGTAGTATCAAAATCAGAATACACAAATTGGGAAACTGATCATTGATGAAACATAACAGATAAATTCAAACAGTGAAGAAATTAAATATATGCCATCTATCTCTATCAAGGACAAAAGTATAAACAATGTATAGGATTTTAAGGCATATGGTTTTTGACTCAATATAATTAATATTGTCCAAACTAAAAATAGCTCTCTGCAAATAGAAATAGTGACTAGGATATAATGAGTTTGCATCAGCAAAAATATTAAAAGGAAAATAGACAACCACTTATTTAAGGTGTTGCACTGACTTGCCAGGTTCCTTATTGGTATAAGATTCAATGACTTTTTTAGGAAAAAAATGATAGAAATAGTCAATCAAATTATTGGGGTAGTGTCTTATGGTAGAAAGAGCATTATGTTTGTAACTATGACCAGGTTCAAATTCTATACCCATTTTGTTTTGTTAATTTAATGACCCTGCAAAACTTATGTATACATTTCTTTCTCAAATGAATGAGTGTGATTAGTTCAAAAAAAGACTTCATTTTTCATTTTTCATAACTCATTTGTAGATCTATGAGCCTTTGAAATCTTTCTATATCAATAGAAGAATTAATTTGACTTCAATTTGTTTATATTATACAAATTCTTTCTCTGTTATTGACTGTTTTGTGAACTTGGAGCAGTTCTTTAAACTCTTTGCCCTTCTTCAAACAAATGTAAAAGGAGAGGAATGGATTAGAAGGCCTCTGTTTTTTTCCATATCTGGATCTATTTTCCTGTCATCTTTTGAATGTGTATGTTCAGCAATTACTCCCTATTGGCTTATTATTGTTGCATACATCCTTAACTTTTTGAACATATATCAAAGAATTTTCTTTCAGAAAGTGATGTATAGGAAAAACATTCATGCTTATTTAATTCATATAATATCCATTTTACTTAGTAGTACTTGAAATAATATTTTCACCTTTGATTATTTAAATTAAATTTCAAATGATTTATGTATTTTAATTTTTGAAGTGATTTTTCTTCAGGCAGTGAACAAGTAAATTACTCCTCTAATTCAGAATTCTTTTCTTTATGAAGCAGAATGTAAAAGTCACTTGGTTAATCATAGAATTTGACAGTAGTGATTTCTATAGTTACGAATATGAAATTTGAATATAAAGGTTGGTAGTTGCATAATTTTGTAGATTATTGTATTTGAATTCTGAGATGTCAGTCATGAATAAATGTTAATTTATTCAGCTAGTATGAAAAAATATGTACAATTATTTTTGGTAGTTCATGCTCAAAGCACATTGTACTATAATAAATCAATAGATTGTATAACATGAGAAATGCAGGAAAGGAAAAAAAAAGTAGAATTAGCTGAACTCCAATGGATAGGAAATTTGATTGGAGCATACAGATTTTTCTTATGTTCTTTCTGGCATCTTCAGCAATGTGAAATCTGCTGCATCAGTGCAGGCTGGGAAAAAGCAAAAAAATAAAAAGGATGAAATAGTTTATCCAAACTGAAGACTGCTAAGATAGATTCATCATTGCAGAAGTAATAATATTGAAAAAATGTAGCACAGAATTTCCTTTTGCCTAAGGAATTTTAATAAGCATCCTTCATATTCAGAAGTAAATGAAAAGATTTTATATTTGTTGATAACATGAAAAGCAGTTTTTTTTACAACATAAATCATTAAATGATGTGAATCTGTTCAAGAAGCACAAGAAGATGAGATTTCTTCCTTTCTGCTAATCCTGTATTATTGGTATGTAAATATCATCATGAAAATGATGATTGGATTAAATTAGCTGTAATGGATTATAAACTTATTTAAGGTATTCTGGGAAATACATTTCCCATAACATGATTTTGTGAATTGAATTCTATAGTCAAATTGAATTCTGTGAGAAAAGTGAATATGTGCTCTTCCAGATGAAAGAAACTCCAAATTAAGATTGAATCCACCTTTTAAAAACTTCACATTTAAGCAAAATACTATATTTTATAACAATAATACTATGTTATGATATAAATAAAATTAAAATACTGAAATAACATCTACAGTTGTAAGTGATGATATTCAAGTGCTGTGCAAATCAAGAAATCCAAGAGTATTTCTTTTCTGAAATAAAATCCCTCATACAACCGAGCATTTTCCTTTTCTCTCCATTCTGTTTATTAAAGAATGCAGCATTACTCATAGCAGTAATCCAGGGTAGCTAGTGAAGATGGAGAAAGAAGTCCGAACTGTGTGTGTCTCTGTGTGTGTGTGTCTGTGTGTGTGTCTGTGCATATATATCTGTGTGTATATATGTCTGTGTCTCTATATTGTCTCTCTATATACATATGTATGTATGCATGTATATATACATGTGTATACACATACACATGTATATATATATATATATATATGTATACATATAAAATATATAATCACACACCTTGGATCCTTGAATGTTTTGTGTTTAGTTTATCACAGCAAAAAAATTCTCACTCTAATTGTATAAATATTATTGAATCCCTAGATGTGCAATTTATAGAATACTTAAAATTTCCTAAAATTTTATACTGACTTTGACTTTATCCTTTTTAACTTTTCAGTCAACCCCTTCTTACTTTCCATTTTTCCCAAAACACAAAGCTCAATAAAGGTTATAATAACCACAGTATGGAAGTATTCCCTGTTGTGTTAGAGGACCAAATCCTTCATTATCCCAAAATTCTTCCTTCTACCTCTTCCAATCTACAGAAAACTGAGCTTGCTGAACATGTCCAACTTTTTTCAGATCTCACTTTCTCTAATTCCCTCTCAACTGGCAACTATTTCCAACTTCTCAGCAACTAAGGCACCTGATGTCCTTCTATGCTACCTTCTTCAAGTCACTGATATTACTACCAAACATACCATGACTTAGTTGTGTTTACACAACAGATAAATCCAAATAAATTGATTGATACTGATGCAGGTGCTGAAAACAACTAACTACTTACTGTAAATATAATTTAGTAAAACAATATGAAACAGTGATTGTGACTTATAGTAATTACCACCTTAGAATTTGATAGTTTCCTTTCTGTGGAGGAAAGAAGTTTGTTTTTTTTTTTATTTTATTTTAACAAGTTAATACCATTGAATTTGACCTGAGTTTTGTTATTCTTCTATGTTGAATTTGTGTTGATGTAATCTTCTTGGATGCTTTTCTTGTAGCTAGGCTTTCTACATTCCCATATTACCTCATAAAATATTTCTTAATATTGTTTGGTTAGTCACATTTACCATTCCTTAAAATCAAGTCAAGTAAACAAGCATCTATTGAGTGCCTACTATGTGCAAAGCCGTGTACTAAGTCCTGGACAATAAAGAGGGGAAAACAGGCCTTTAAGGAGCTCACCATAATCTAATTAAGAAAAAAAAACAAGCAAAGTATTATACATAAACAAGATATATCCAGGATAAATTGAAGTTTAACCCAGAGGGAAGAAATTAGCATTAAAGAGGATGAATGCATTTTGTGTAGAATGGTTTCTTTACTATTGAAACTATTCTTATCTTCAAATAAGTCTCAGACTTCCTTCTTTATGTTGAGGACATCAGTATCCTTCCAATAAGAAAGACTTAAAACCACAGCGTTCTGATTTATTTGTTGAAGGGGGAGAGATGACATTGTCAAACATGAGCTTTAGGAAGATCAATTGATGTGTACTCTCCATTGCAGTTAAACTGTTCTACTTGCAAGTTACCTATATTTAACTTTCTATCAATTATCTCCAATCCTTTGCACAGGTTGTATAATATGCTTAAGATAGTCTCCCACTTCCCTCCTCCTCTTAGAATCCCTAGCTACAATTGAAGGTTTAACTAATGTTCCATTTTCTTTGGGAATCCTTTTTTGTATCCCTTATTATTGAGGTATTTCTCCCCTTTCATATTTTCTGGTATTCAATTATCTGCTTAAGTGTTACATCTCTGAATACAATGTAAACTCCTTGAGGGAAAAGACTATAGTATATGTTTGGGGTGGTGGGGAGTATGGTTGTATCTTTAGTACCTAAAACAGTCTTGTACATAATAGACAGTTGATGAATGTTTATTGAATTTAATTGAATGAATTTGTACCTTGAAGATAAAAGAGCCTTCCTTCATTCTTAGAGAATGAAGATATGCACATTCATATTTGCTCTTCATTCAAACACTTGTAAAATTTTAAAATACGTTAAGTTTCTTCTGTGGAAATTATTTACATATCAAAACCTTACCCAATCCTGTGTGTTACTGCAGAAAAGAATGGAAACTTTGCTAATATTGAATAATCACCGTTTACATGAAGACATATACTCAACTTTTCAGGATAGACAATTTTAAAAGCAGGGAGATTTTACTTGCTTTCCAGCATATAAAATTCGTCTTCTTGGGGGCGGAGCCAAGATGGTGTAAGCAGGGAATAGTGTGAGCTCCGTACGGAGACCCTCCAAAAACTTATATAAAATGCCTATGAACCAATTCTAGAACGGCAGAACCCACAAAACAGCAGAGGGAAGCAGGGCTCCAGCCCAGGACAGCCTGGATGGTCTCTGGGTGAGGTCTATCCCACACAGAGCTCGGAGCTGGGAGCTGGGAGCTGGGAAGGGAGTGGAGCAGAGCCCAGCCTGAGCGGCGTGGACCATCCAGACCAGAAGCTGGGCAGAGGGGGCCCTAGCGCCCTGATTCAGTGAGCTGCGGCAGTTACCAGACTTCTCAACCCACAAACACCAAAGACTGCGGAGAAGGTTAGTGGGAAAAGCTGCGAGAGTGGAAGGAGTTCGCGGTTCCAGCCCCAGGGGCAGCGGAGGTGGGGCAGCTACAGCTGTTGTTACTTCCGGCTCCAGGCCCACCTGGTGGGAGGAATTAAGTGGGGGATCAGAGCAGGGGTGCACAGCCTGCCGAAGATCTAAGCCCAGTTTAGGTTGGGGGTCCTTGGGGAAGGGGCAGTGCTGGTGTGGCAGAGCTGGCACCTCCCCCCCCAAAAGTGGAACATAGAACTCTGTAATCTACAAGCAGTCATACCCCACTGAAAAACTCAAGGGTCAAGTTAGTTGGCTGGGAATATGGCCAGGCAGTGAAAACGCACCCAGATTCAGTCTCAGACTTTGCATTCTTTCTTTGCTGACAAAGAAGACAAAAACATACAGACAGAAGAAATTAATAAATTCAAAGAGCCTACAACAGAAACCTCCAAGAAAAATAGGAACTGGTCCCAGGCCATGGAAGAGCTCAAAAAGGAGTTGGAAAAGCAAGTTAGAGAAGTAGAGGAAAAATTGGGAAGAGAAATGAGAAGGATGTGAGAAAACCATGAAAAACAAGTCAATGACTTGCTAAAGGAGACCCCCAAAAATACTGAAAAATACACTGAAGAAAACAACACCTTAAAAAACAGACTAACTCAAATGGCAAAAGAGCTCCAAAAAGCCAATGAGGAGAAGAATGCCTTGAAAGGCAGAATTAGCCAAATGGAAAAGGAGGTCCAAAAGACCACTGAAGAAAATACTACTTTAAAAATTAGATTGGAGCAAGTGGAAGCTAGTGACTTTATGAGAAATCAGGATATTATAAAACAGAACCAAAGGAGTGAAAAAATGGAAGACAATGTGAAATATCTCCTTGGAAAAAAAAACCACTGACCTGGAAAATAGATCTAGGAGAGATAATTTAAAAATGATTGGACTACCTGAAAGCCATGATCAAAAAAAGAGCCTAGATACCATCTTTCAAGAAATTATCAAGGAGAACTGCCCTGATATTCTAGAGCCACAGGGCAAAATAGAAAGTGAAAGAATCCACCGATCACCTCCTCAAATAGATCCCAAAAAGAAATCTCCTAGGAATATTGTCACCAAATTCCAGAGCTCCCAGATCAAGGAGAAAATACTGCAGGCAGCCAGAAAGAAACAATTTGAGTATTGTGGAAACCCAATCAGAATAACCCAAGATCTGGCAGCTTCTATATTAAGAGATCGAAGGGCTTGGAATGCGATATTCTGGAGGTCAATGGAGCTAGGATTAAAACCTAGAATCACCTACCCAGCAAAACTGAGTATCATGTTCCAAGGCAAAATATGGATTTTCAATAAAATAGAGGACTTTCAAGCTTTCTCAGTGAAAAGACCAGAACTGAATAGAAAATTTGACTTTCAAACACAAGAATCAAGAGAAGCATGAAAAGGTAATCAAGAAACAGAAATTGCAAGGGACTTACTAAAGTTGAACTGTTTTGTTTACATTCCTACATGGAAAGATGATGTGTATGATTCATGAGACCTCAGTATTAGGGTAGTTGAAGGGAATATGTGTGTGTATATATATATATATATATATATATATATATATATATATATATATATATATATATATATATATATATATATATATATATATATATATATATATTTATGTATTTATGTATATATATAAGTGAATGTGTATGTATGTATGTATCTATGTGTATATGCATGCATGTGTATGTATGTATATATATGTGTGTTTATATATATATATATATGTAAAAGAGAGAGAGCAGACACAGGGTGAGTTGAAGATGAAGGGAAGATATCTAAAAGAAATGAAATTGAAGGACTAGAGAGCAACATACTGAGAGAGGGAGATAGGGAGAGATAGAATGGGGTGGATTATCTGGCATAAAGGTGGCAAGAGGAAGCAGTTCTGTGGGAGGAGGGGAGAGGGCAGGTGGGGGGGGGAATGAGTGAACCTTGCTCTCATCAGATTTGGCCTGAGGAGGGAATACTGTACATACTCAGTTGGGTATTACCCCACAGGAAAGAAGAGGGAGGAAGATAAAAAATAAAATAAAAGGGGGGGGATGATGGAGGGGAGGACAGATGGGGGTGGAGGTAATCAAAACAAACACTTTGGAAAGGGGCCAGGGTCAAGGGAGAAAATTCAATAAAGCGGGATGGGTTGGAAAGGAACAAAATGTAGTTAGCCTTTCACAACATGAGTATTGTGGAAGGGTTATACATAAGGATACATGCGTGGCCTAGGTTGAAGTGCTCGACTTCTTAGGGAGGGTGGGTGGGAAGGGAAGAAGGGAGAGAATTTCGAACTCAAAGTTTTAAAAACAGATGTTCAAAAACAAAAAAAAAAGTTTTTGCATGCAACTAAAAAATAAGATACACAGGCAAGGGGGAGTAGAAATTTATCTTGCCCTACAAGAAAGCAAGGGAAAAGGGGATGAGAGGGGAGGGGGGTGATAGAGGGGAGGGCTGACTGGGGAACAGGGCAACCTGAATATATGCCATCTTGGAGTGGGGGGGGGTAGAAATGGGGAGAAAATTTGTAATTCAAACTGTTATGAAAATCAATGCTGAAAACCAAATATGTTAAATAAATAAATTTAAATTAAAAAAAAAGAATATATGATCCAGTAAAAAAAATATTTGTCAGGAAGAATTTTTCCCTCTTTTCCTTCCCCCAGAAAAAAATAAAAATACAAATCTTTATAGCAAGAATAGTCAATCAAAATAAATATGTTGGCCATGTCCAAAAAAAAAAATTCGTCTTCTTTTATTTTTCATGCTCTTCCAGTAATCTTGTGTGTGTGTGTGTATGTGTGTGTATGTGTGTGTGCGCACATGCGTGTGTGTGTGCACACGCGTATGCATGTGTATGTTTGGTAGAAGTTAGGTAGTTACACTGTATGTTGTTTCCTCCTGCACGATTCTTGATTCTATGAATTTTTTTACATGAGGTTTTCAAATAATTTCTGGATAATTTAAACTTTTAAGTTTCTCTGTGCTGGCTTTGATCTGTACTTTCTACTGTCCCCTTTATTACCTCCAGATATGTTTTCTTCATGATTTCATGAAATATCAATCAATTCATCGCTACTATGTAAGGCATTAGAGATACAATTGAAAACAATGAAAATATCCTGAACTAAAAGGAGCACACCTTGCAATGGAGGATGCAAAAATTATATGGGAAATATGTAAAGAACAAATACAAAGTAAATAAATATTAACATATAAAAATTACTATAAAGTATAAAGTAACTTGGAAAAGAAAGCACTAGCAATTGAGGGGATCAGAAAAAGTTTCATACTGGATGTAATGCTTGAGCTGCCACTTAAAAGAAAAGGAGTTAGAGCTAGAGGGAGTGATTAGATTCAAAGCGTTCGAACTAACCAGATGCTATTTCTTAATATTTGTCATGAGATTACTAATTTTTATATTGTTTCAAATATCTCTGTTCTTTAAATGTATTGCTATATAGAGATAGATAGATCAAGAGATAGGTAGATAGATAGATAGATAGATTAATAGTTCATAGCTAGATATAGAAATAAAGATAAATAGATCTCAAATTCCCTTCCTATGACCCTAAGTAGTGGTCTTTTAATATTGTATATTTTCCCATATTAGCCATGTTGCACAAGAAATAAACAAAAAAATTAGAAATAAGGTTTGAGAAAAATATGTTTCAATGTGTATTTAGAGTTCATCAGTTGTCTCTCTGAATGTGGATATGATTTTTCATTACAGGTACTTTGGAATTATTTAGATCACTGTCTTGATCAGAGTAACTAATTGTTTCAGAGTTGATGATCATTACAGTATTGCTGTTATGCCCAATATTCTCCTATTTTTGCTCATTTCATTTTGCATTATATAAGACTTCTCAGGCTTTTTGTGAAACCACCCTCCTTGTCATTTATTATAGGAAATTATTCTATCACAATCACACAACACAACTTGTTAAGCCACTCCTCAGTTGATGAGGATTCTCTCGGTTTCTAATTCTTTGCCAATACAAAAAGAGTTGCTATAAATATTTTTTGTTCAGATAGGTGCTTTACCATTTTCTTTTATACATTTGGGATACAAACCTAGTAGTTGCATTATTGGGTCAATGGATATGCACAGTTTTATTTGTATATGAGTGTAGTTCCAAATTTTTCTCCAGAATGGTTGGGCCAGTTTACAAACTCCACCTACAGTACATTATTGTGGTTTCCCATATCATCTTCAATGTTTATTATTTTCCCTTTCAATCATGTTGGCTAATCTAAGAGGTGTGAAGTGATAACCTTGGGGTTCTTTGATTCACATTTCTTTAATCAATATTTGGGAAGAATATTTGTATGTGACTGTAGTTTAATTCTTCTGAAAACTACATATTCACAGTCTTGAACCATTTATCAGTTGGGGAACATCTCATTTTTTAAACAAATTTTGCTAAGTTACCTATATATTTGAGAAATGGGGCCTTTGTTAGGTTAAACTTGTAATCCCTGCTCCCTAGTTTACTGATTTCCTTCTAATTTTGACTGCTTTAGGTTTTTGAAAAAAAAAATTATACAAGCCCTTCTTAATTTTATGTCATCATAATTATTCATTTTACTTGCTGTGATTCTTTCTATTTCTTATTCGGGCATAAACTCTTTCCTTATCCATAAATCTCACAGGTAAACTTTTCTGTGCTTTCCTAATTTACTAATGGTATCACTCTTTATATCTAAATTGCTTATTAATTATAAATTTATCATAGTATGAGGTGTGAATGTTGATCTATGCCTAGTTTATTCAAAACTGCTTTATGGTTTTCCCAATGATTTTTGTAAAAATATGAGTTCTTACTACAAAATCTTGGATCTTTGTGTTTATCCAATACTAGATTACTATGCTTATTTGCTTCTATGTATTATGTACCTAACCTATTCCACTGATACACCATTCAATTTCTAAGGCAGTATCAGGTTGTTTTCATGATTACTACTTTTTAATGTAGTTTGAAATGTGGAATTGCTAGGCCACCTTCTTTCATATTTTTTTACTGTTTGTTCTATATTCTTGAGCTTGTGCTACTCCAGATGAATTTTGTTATTATTTTTTTTTCTAATTCTAAAGAACATTCTTTGGTAGTTTGATTGTTATGGCACTAAATAAGTAAATTGACTTAGAATTGTCATTTTAATTATTTTGACTCAGCTTACTTATGAGAAATTAAAATTTCTCAAAATATGTAGATCCCTCCTTGTTTGTGCAAAAAAGTGCTTGTAATCATGTTCGTATAGTCCCTGGATTTGTCTTGACAGAGTCTCCCAAGCATTTTATGTTGTCTGCTCTTGTTTTAAATTGAATTTTATATACCTTCTCCCGGGTTTTGTTGGTAACACATAGAAATGCTGATGATTTAGATGAGTTTATTTTATATTCTGAACCATTACTAAAGGTATCATTTTTTTCAATTGCTGTTTTTTTTTTAATTTGAATCACTTGGGTTTTCTATTTATACTCTCATATCATCTGTAAAGCATGATACTTTTTTTCCCTCACTGCCTATTTTATTACTTACAATTCTTTTCATTTTCTTGTTCCTATAGCTAGCATTTCTAGTACAATATTGAACAATAATTGTGACAATGGACATTTTTGCTTCACTTCTTTTTTTAATAAATTATTTATTTAGTTTTTAGTTTTTAGTTTACAACACTCGGTTCTACATAATTTTGAGTTCCAGATTTTCTTCCCTCTCTCCTCCCCTCCCCTCCCCCAAGACAGCATGGAATCCCATATAACTTCCATGTATAACTTTGCATTGTATTAATTTATACACTAGTCAAATTGTGGAGAAGAATTATGACCAATGGAATGAATCGTGAGAAAGAAGAAACAGAACCAAAAAAAAAAACCCAAAAACCAAAGCAAAAGAGAGAAAAAAAGGGGGGGGGGGAAGGTGAGCATGAAATGTGCCTCAATCTGCATTCATACTTCATAGTTCTTTCTCTGGATGTAGATAGCATTCTCCATCATGAGTCCTTTGGAGTTGTCTTTGCACCTTGTGTTTCTGAGAAGAGCAAAGTCTATCAGGGTTAGTCCTCATGGAATCCATATATCTGTGGTTGTTTATAATGTTCTCCTGGTTCTGCTCTGCTCACTCAGCATTATGTTGTGTATTTTTTTCCAGGTTGTTATGAAGTCTGTATCATCCCCATTTCTTATAGCGCAGTAGTATTCCATTACCTTCATATACCACAGCTTGTTCAGCCATTGAATCACCCTAATTGATGGGTATCTGTTTGATTTCCAATTCTTAGCTACCACAAAAAGAGCCACTATAAATATTTTTGTATATATGGGTCCTTTTCCCACTTGTGTGATCTCTTTGGGATACAGCCCTAGAAGTGGTATTTCTGGGTCAAAGTGTATGAACATTTTTATAGCCCTTTGTGCATAGTTCCAAATTGCTCTCCAAAATGGCTGGCTCAATTCACAACTCCACCAGCAATGTAACAATGTTCCAATTTTCCCACATCCTCTCCAGCATTTATCATTTTCCTGTTTTGTCATGTTAGTCAATCTGACAGGGGAGATGTGATATCTAAGAGTTGTTTTGATTTGCATTTCTCTAATCAGTAGTGATTTCAAGGATTTTTTCATATGCCTATAGATATCTTTAATTTCTTCCTCTGAAAACTGCCTGTTCATATCCTTTGACCATTTCTCAATCGGGGAATGACTTGTATTCCTACATATTTGTTTGCTTCACTTCCGATCTTACCGGGAGGCTTACTGGGTTTTTAAAGTAATACACCATTAAATTCATGCAACACAACACAATTTGTTTAGCCTTTCCCCAATAAACAAGTACCATTATTTCAAGTTCTTTGCTTATGCAGAAAGTACTCTTTTAATATTGTGAAGTATATGAGACCTTTCTTTTTGTTTTTGGTTTCTTTAAGGTATATGGCTGTCGGTGGGATCCCTGGGTCAAAGGACATTTTATTCACTTTTTTTAGTATAATTCCAAATTGTTTTACAGACAGACTGAGTGAATTCACAGTGTGTCACTGTGCCAGTTTTCCTTCAGTCTCACCAACACGATTTGCCTCTTCTGTCATCTTTGCAAATTTATTGAATATGAAAGTTGTCTCATCACAAAAACTGCTCTTGTTTTTAGGTAGAGACTACTTATTTTAAGAAAGATTTTATTCCTATCTTTTTCTAATGTCTTTAATGAGTATAAGCATTTTATTTTGTCAAAAGCTTTTCTGCATCTGTTTAGATAATCATATGATTTTTGTTATATTTTTTTTTACTGATATTCTCAATTATGCTTATAGTTTTCTTATACTGAAACAGCCTTGCATTCCTGGTATAAACTTCACTTTGCCATGTTGTAGGACCTCTGTGATATGCTGCTGTAATCTCCTTGCTTGTATTTTATTTGCAAATTTTGTGTCAAATTCATCAAGGAAATAGATCTGTAGTTTTATTCATACATTTTTGCTCTCGTCACTTTATTTTTTAAATCTTTAGTTTTCAACTTTCATTTCCACAAGATTTTGAGTTACAAATTTTCTCCCCATCTCTGCCCTCTCCCAACACCAAGATGACATGTATTCTGATTGCCCCTTTCCCTAGTCTGCCTTCCCTTCTATCACTGCATTCTGCCCCCCACCCCATTCCCTTTCCCCTTACTTTCTTGTAGGGCAAGACAGATTTCTACACCCCTTTTCCTGTATAACCTATTTCCCAGTTAGATGTAAAAATATTTGTTAACGTTTGTTTTTAGAACTTTGAGTTCCAAATTCTCTCCCTTTTTCCCTCTCCACTCACCCTCCTTGACAAGGCAAGCAATTAAATATAGATTATACATGCATCCTTATGCAAAACACTTCCATATTGTGAAAGACTAACTTATTTCCCTCCACCCTATCCTGTTCTCCTTTATTCAGTTTACTCCTTTGACCCTGTCCCTTTTCAAAAGTGTTTGCTTTTGACTACCTCTTCCTCCAATCTGCCCTCCCTTCTATCATCTCCCACAACCCCTTCCCCACTACTTTACTATAGGGTAAGATACCCAGTTGAGTGTGTATGTTATTTAATCCTTAAGTCAAATCCAATGAGAGCAAGACTCACTCATTCCATTTCACCTACCCCCTCTTCCCTTTGATTAGAATCATTTTTTGCCACTTCTTTGTGAGATAATTTACCCATTCTATTTCTACCTTTCTCCTCCCAATATATTCCTCTCTCACCCCTTAGTTTTATTTTTTCTAGATATCATCCCTTCATATTCAACTCCCCCTGTGCCCTCTGTGTGTGTGTGTTGTGTGTGTGTGTATATATATATATATGTGTATATATATGTATATATATGTATATATACACATACATACATATACACACATATATATGTATGTATGTATACACACATATACGTATATAGATATATGTGTGTGTGTGTATATATATGTGTATATATATATATATATATATGCATATATATTCCATTCAACTGCCCTAATACTTAGAAAAGTCTCATGAGTTAGAAATATCATCTTTCTATGTAGGAATGTAAACAAAACAGTTCAATTTTAGTTAGTCCATTATTTCTCTTTCCTGTTTACCTTTCATGTTTCTCTCAATTCTTGCATTTGAAAGTCAAATTTCCTATTCTACTATGGTTTCTTCATCAGGAATGCTTGAACGTCCTCGACTTCATTGAAAATTCATATTTTGCCTTGAAGTATTATACTCAGTTTTTCTGGGTAGGTGATTCTTGGTTTTAATCCTAGCTCCATTGACCTCTGATTCCTTAATTTAGAAGCTGCTAGATCTTGTGTTATCCTGATTTTGTTTACACAATACTAGAATTATTTCTTTCTAGCCACTTGAATATTTTCACCTTGACCTGGAAACTCTGGAATTTGCCTACAATATTCCTAGGAGTTTCCTTTTGGGTATCTTTTTCAAGAGGCAATAGGTGTATTCTTTTAATTTCTATTTTACCTTATGGTTCTAGAATATCAGGGCAGTTTTCCTTGATAATTTCTTGAAAGATGATGTCTACACTCTTTTAAGGAGCCTACAGCTTTGAAAAGCCAGATGTTGGTACTTCTCTTTATCTGATAGCTATGTATGTATTTCTCTGGACAGGAAGAAGTCCTGTCTGCTGATTTGTGTTATTTGCTCTGTTTATGTAATTTCTACTTGTAATTTCTGTTTGGGTTTTCTCTGAAGTCCAGGGTGCTGACTTTTCCACCTGAACTAAATAAATGATATATGTATGTTTAATTGAAGTAAGATTATTAACCCCTAAAAGTTGCTTTCCTTAGAAAAAAAGATCAAAGAACTTGGGCTAGTAGCCCTCCTGTGTGCTGGTGTTATTGGCCGTACACCACAGTAATGGCAAGGAGCATTGTTGTTGCAGCCATTAATATATAAAAAGGCTGAATTTGGTGCTAGACAGTTTGTCTATCTGCTTTCCTATGCTCCTCCTTCATAGAGGTGTTGGATTAGCTTGCATTGCAAACAATTAAGTACTAAATTATATTTTATATTATATTGATTCCTATCTTGTTCTTTCATGACTGTGTGGTACATTTTCACAAGAAGATTATGTGTTCACAAAGATAAGAGATTGTTCTTCTCACTGTCCTCTGAAACATCTAGGTGATATTACATATTTTGGAAATATTTGTTGACTTGGACTGGTACACCTAATTATGTGATCAATGTTCTTTTAGCAATGCTTACTTGTTCCAATGTCTGATGGATCACAGAACTGTCCTGGAAAGGAATGTATAAAATAATTAGAAAATTAGTAGATGGTGTTTGTTAACTATTCTCTTCCCAGTTGTTCAATTAATTTTCCATGTAAGTATACTGTCAAATATTGGAGAGTACTTTTTTTAGATATTAGTTGGTTTCAGTAATTAAACTTTACCATATTTGGTAGATATAATGAGACAAGCTAGTGTGATAGATGAGATGTTAGGAAAAGACAATAAAATCATATCAATTTGAAAGATACTCTAGATTAAAAATTTTGTGGTTTAATTGATAAATGCTGTATTTTTGGAATTCTCATAAATGCTTTTCTAAAAATGATTAATATTATTTATAAAAATATATCAATGACCTGTAATGATACAAATCGAAATTATTTTAAAACTTTTGCTGTATGTTCTTGCATGCATTTATACCTTTTGAAAAAAGAATAATGTAAAACTGAAAAGTGATATATTAATTTTAAATGTCTTCCAAAAATAAAAACAAAAAATCAATGTTGATGTCATGAATTTACATGTTTCTCACCAATACAGTGTGAATTTTTATTAAACAGTAGATCTAGTTCAGATGGAAGCTGATAGATTTTCTTCTTTAAAATGTGTCTAGTTCATAATGAACTTTGATTATTTTCTTTATTTTTATGCACCAGTAAAAGATAATTGGCCAAAATGAAGTCATTTTAAAGAATGATTTAAATTCTCAGTGAATCTGAAAAATAGATTTATTAAATCAGCCAAGGATTTAGTTTTTAGAATTGTACATCAAAATGTCTTGATACTTGAGATTGTAAATTGATAGAATAAATGAAGAATAATTTCAACTTCACAGAAATAAGGAAAGAGACCTTTTCTTGAATTTCTTATAAAGAAAACTTGCCAGTATTCCTTCTTCAACCTCTATGGGTGGGGGTTCCTTGAAATTTGGCCTCAGCTTTTGCCATTTTGTCAATATTTAAAATTGTGAATTCTTTTTATCTATCATATCTCAATTTATTATATTCATTTGTGAATTGCTACTTCAGTGGCTATATTTTTAGGGAAGGCCAGCAGTAAATCAGTCATTGCTTAATGCAATTTATAATTATGGTCATCTTTTTTAATTTTTGAGGATAAATTTTAATTCTCTTATCCTCCTAATAAGTAAGGCTGAGTCATAAAAGAACCAAACATATTTTTGCAAAATATTGAATATCATTCAGTTTTTTATTCTCCTATATGTACCATCTATTGCTCATTTTCCTTACTTCTACCAAATTGTCCTTGCTTCAAATCTTAACCCCAGCCTTTCCACACCCCCCCAAGTCTTTGCTTTTAAAAATATTTCCAAGGTAGAGTCATTTTACAAGAACTTGAGTGAATTAAGTTGCATTTAAATTGGGTAGAAAATAGAGAAAATATTGTTTAAGCTCTTGGTACACTCAAGCTTTGATCAGTATTACAGAATACATTCATTGCCTGTTCCATAGGAAAACATATGTGTGTGCATATGTATATATGTGCATGAGTATATGCATGTATATACACACATATCTACACTTATACATGTGTACATTATACGTGTGTATACATATATACATATACATACAAATACACACAAATATATGGGATGCACATATATATGGATGTGGATGTATATATATATATATATACACACACACATACACACATACACACATATATACATATATATGTACACACACACACACACACACACACACACATATATATATATACACATATACATACAAACCCGTGTGTGTGTGTGTGTGTGTGTGTGTTCTGTAGCATTTTTCTACAGTTAATGCAGACATGAATTCATGGTGTTCTAAGAAAATCAATGGAATCTGTGCACTTTTGGGGGGAGATGTGTAGGGTGACAAGAAATATGGAGACCACTCTATAGAAAGACTATTGATTAGGTGAACGTGTTTTCCTTTTTTTTTAAATCAAGATTCTAAATATGTGGAAATGAAACTTGTTTTTCTTGCTCGAGCATAGACACAGTTGAGCTACCTCATTTGAATATAAATATTCTGAACTGTTAGACAAGGATCAAAGGAGTGGTCATATCGAAGTGGTCTTTGTTTGCATGCTTAAATAAATCTGAGTTATCTTCAATGTGAATGATCACTTCAGTGACAGAGTTTACAATCCATCCCTTCTCATATATTCTGCTTGACTCTAATCCAAGCACATAAGAAATTCTAAGTCTTGTTTAGTACTTTTCTCAAATTCTCTTGAAATCAAGACAGTAGCAGTGGAGTATAAGGGCTGTACAGCAATTATGCATTTGTTTTCTTTTCTGGAGAGATAGAAAAATAGAAATATATAGGATAGATATGTATATGTATAATATAGGCCATATATACATGAAAGTACTGAAAAATGAAACTTCTATAGATTGTTAATCATACTACATATCATAATCTTGTCAATATCTATTATTCATTCATTTGATTTTTCTGGTGTGTGGGGGGATTATACCATACTCTTATGAGTAGTTAGATATCTCCTCCAGAAAGAAGCTTTCCACTATCCTAGGTATTGATACAAACAGCACAATGTCATACCCAAAGCAACTCACCATCTACAGGGACTCATTTTTCAACTTGAAATTCTGTTTTCTATTTCCTTCAGGAGAATGAAAAATCTCTTTGGAAGCATATTTCTTCCTGTTTTATGGCTCACCTGAATTTTATGATAGAGAATCATCAAACAAGGTTATATCTAGCATTGTTCTTTCCAAAGAACACTGGATAATTTTGTTATAGAATGGAGATAGCATATTGAAAAATAGTCTTTAAAGTAGCATTTTATTGAACTTAATCATTAAAAAAATAATCAATAAGCATATCTGAATCTTCTTTTCCCTAAATATTTCTGGCTATTATAAAATCATCAAAATGTGTTTTACTACAAAATATTGTCTCCTGTAATTTTGCTCAACAAAGCTACCTTTCATGCATGTGTGGATGGTTCTCATTAACATTTAATATACATAGGAAAGTAACCATAAAAGCTGATAATACAGTATTTCTCCATGGTTAGGTTTTATTTGGAATTAATGATGTCCAAGACTTTTTTAGACACTGGACACTTTACATTTGTGCCCCCTCCAGCACAGATTTTCTCTACGTAAACTTGACCTAATCCAGTGACTTTCACATGTCCCTATATATTTTTTTTCTCTTTAGGTCATTTCTACCTCCTAAATAGGCCACAATAATACTTCATTGTTAGAGCTCAAGTGTAATGGCTCAATAAATCAGTCCATCAAGGAGAATTTAATTACCTATTACCCACTAGGAACCTCCTATTGCATATAAAAAGAATGAAGCAATCCTTACTCTCAAAGAGTTTAGTTCTTTTTATAAAGACTACATACAAAGAGAATATGTATAAACAAATATGATGTAATTAAATTTAAAATGTAGTTAATGGAAATGACACTAGCCATTGTATAGATAAGGAAAGACAATGTAGAAAGTAGGGTATGAGATGAACCTTGAATGAAGCAAAGGATTCTATTAAGTGGAAGTGAGCAGTGGTTTATATTCCAAGCATGAGGTACAGCCAGTACAAAGATATGGGGATAGGATATTTTTGCTCTGTGTGAGAAAGAGTTTGGTGGATTGCTGAGGGAAGGTGAGAGTGATACATAATGAGGTTGCAAATTGAATTTGGGGGCACATAGTAATGTGCTTCAAAAGCTGAATAGAAGATACTGTATTTTATTCTTAATATAATGAGTCACCATAGTTTACTGAGTTGAAGAATGTAATTATATCTGTGTTTAAGAAAAATTATGTTGACAGCTATTTGCAAACTAGACATGAGTGGGGAAAGATTTGAGGCAGGTAGATGAGTCAGTAGGCCATTTCAATAATCTAGGCAATAGGTGGTGAGGGCTTTGTCTATGGTGATCTCTGCATCATACTTCATGGTGGAAAAAATGTTATAAAAAATCCTTGAAAGTCTTTCCTATTGGTCTTTTGTTATGCTACTTTCAGACTTTACTGTTCTTAGAGTGATATTATACAATTGACTTTCTAAGCCTTCTTTAAATTGGTTTT
This sequence comes from Trichosurus vulpecula, assembly GCF_011100635.1. Taxonomy (NCBI): domain Eukaryota; kingdom Metazoa; phylum Chordata; class Mammalia; order Diprotodontia; family Phalangeridae; genus Trichosurus; species Trichosurus vulpecula. The sequence goes on from NC_050579.1 coordinate 215,181,295, forward strand.
ACCTTCTACTATTTCACTAGTAATGCTGCTCATATTCTTAAATCAAACTTCTCGGTCAGATTTCATAAATGAATTTATATTCTAAATTGTGGTTTCTGTGGCTGTCTCATTTGTCTACCAGGCTAAAAACTAAAGGGTGGGTAAGTCAAATTATTCCAGCACTCTATGTCTATGCAAGCTACAAGACAACCTCAACCCATTCATGACGTTCACAAAGAACCAAAAATTTGTTGCCTGCCATGCAATGATAAATGAACTCATTCCCTTCCCCTTTACATTCCAACTTTTGCTCACAGATTGATAAATCAAAATTGCCTTTTCTACTGGTAACTTTATGACAATGCTTTGCTTTATGGTCTCATTAAAACTTCTAAACATAATTGTGAGTCATAGGCTACCTATACTCAAGCTGCCTTTCCTGGCCATCATTCATTACTCCCACTTAGACATAAAATGCAATATGGTAGAGAAGATAGAGAACTAACTTCAGTCAGGTAGAATTAAGTGCAAATCTTGGCTTTGTCATAGTCTTTGTGAAACTGGACATCTCATAAATTTCCATGTCCCCAGACATTCTCTAAGAATATTAATTTCAAAATAAGCACCAATTATAGAGAGTTTCCTCTCTGTAATTTTCACGTACCAATGCTGGTCAGTCAAGAAACATTTTTAGTCATTTATGTGAGCCTGGAAATACAGATACAAGCAAAAGAGAAAGACAGTCCCCGACTTCCAAAAACTTACATTCTAAAGGAGGAAAGACAACACATAAAAGGAAGCTTAAAAGTGGTGTGTGTTTGGGGGCAGGGGAGATATTAGAAGAATTCATCCAAACAGACGGAGGTAAAAGGAGAGATAAGTACTTTTAAGTTATAAATTCTAGGGCTGAAGTGATCTTCCAGTATGAGAGGGGCATGAGAGAAAATTCCCAGATTGTATCCTGGTGAGAAATGAAATCAAAAATTGAAAAACAAAGGAACAGAGGAGACAAGAGGAGAGGAGAGAGGAGAAGAGATGTGAAATACAGAAAGGAGGGAAAATAAGATATAAGCTTCTTGATGCCAAAAGCTGTTTGTTTCATCTTTTTTTCTTATCGTCAGAATCTTGCACAGTGCTTTGTACATAATAGTTGCTTAGTAAATGCTTGTTGATTCATCTATTGAATGTGCCATATACAAATACTACATTGTAATGTCTTACCTAATCTTAGATATTACTCCTGAACCTAGTGTCATTTTTTGTGCAAATTAAATTCTTCATATTTGTTCACTTGCATTTTTTTTTCTTCCTAGTAACTAGAATACATGTTTTCTCTGAAAATGGAAATTGTCTAGGCATTTTTCCAGAGTGTTAGAAGATGTTGCAAATCCTTTAATTACAGATATATTTTCATGAATCACCAGAACATAAGTTTTACTTATTTATAAAGTTGTACTAAATTTGATAAAACACCAGAGTTTTGTCTGTCTGATGCTGAGTTGCCAGTTTTGATTCCAGAGCTGGATGATCTGGCATCATACAACCATTAACTTCATAGAACAAATCCTTTGTCTGGGGATGCAACCTGTATTTCTGTTTATATATCATCTTTAGTTGTTAAAAAAGAAACTCTTAAAAAAGAAATAAAAGAAAATGTACCTCAAAATTGTCTTTTATTTTTATTTTCTATCACTCCTTCGGAAAAAAAATCATCATTTATTTTAATACTCATAAAATATATAACATCTTTTCTTTTTCCTCCTTAGTCTCCCCTCTTAAAAATTCAGGGTAGGAATTTGCATCTGACAAGTCAGGCTTATATTATCATATTCAAAACATAAGCATAATTTGTTTCTAAATAAAGATTGCTATTCTTTCTGTTTACAGACTATCTATAAACTGATCTAGGCCTTCAAATCTATCCCCCATGCTACCTGGCCCAGACCCCTGCTTGCCACTTGAAAATGCATACTCTTCTAGTGCAGACTTGTGTTATCTTACCTCAAAGAAACCTTCATTTTCACAGTTTTTCTGCTTTATTGTATTTCTATTACTTATCCATTGATTTAGGTAATAGATTTAGAGCTGTAAAGGAAATCAGGGTCATAGAGTCCAACTCCCTATGAGTCATCTGAGGTCCGAAGTGGTTAATTCACTTGCTCAAGGTCACCCAGGTACTAATTAGAACATCTGAGATATGAAACCCTATGATCAGATGCATTAATTTCTCTTAGATATTACAAAATTTCTCTTTTTCCCATAAGCCCCCAACTATCATCCTCTTTACCCTCATTCTTAACAGATAAATTTACTTCCTCAAAAAAGTCATTAGATAAAATCTTTGACACTCCCCTTCATAGTCTTCTGATTGTCTTTGTGTTCTTAACCATGCTCTCTTTTTTCTGTTTTCTTTCTTCAGTCTAGTACCAGATAATGAAAATCTCTTCAGTCTCACTAAAACTAACCATAACATGTCTGTAGAAGCACTCATTTCAATCAAATTTTAATAGATATTCCAAAGATATCTATTGTAAGGCATACATTCTAATTCACTAATATCAGAAAGACACCTCAAAGACTTTTTACCTAATATTCTCCCATGTTATTCCAAATAAGTGATATGTAAAATAATAATAAAATTATGTAACACTGGAACTTTGCAAAGCACCTTAAAATGATTACATTTTATCTTTAAAACTTAGGGAGCAGGTACAATTTTTAATCCATTTTACAAATGAGGAAAATCAGTCCAAAAGTACTTAAGTGATTTTTCCTAGGTCACAGCTTGCTAGTAAATATGTATAGTCAGACTTGATTTTGAGTATTCCTTACTCCAGGCACAGGGCAGTACTGCTGTACTTAGCACAATGATTCCCCTTCCATTATCAAACTGGGCTATTGCAGTAGCCTCCTAAGAGATTTTTCCATTTCCTCTATCAGTTTTTTTTTTTACTAATTGATAGTTCACCCCATGAGTACACCAATCTTTTTTATTTAATTCTTCCTTCAAGAGCCTATCCTTGGTTCTCTATTGCCTGTGGAGTAAAATAGAAGGCTTTTCCTGATCATATGACACAGCGTCCTTAGATAGTCTTATCTCATCCTTCCCAGGGGTCTTTCTGGCATGATGCATACAGAATTGGCTTTAGAATTTGAAAGATGTGAGTTTCTGTCTCAATTTTAACATATCCCAACTGTGTGACTTTTGTCAAGTCACTTAAACTTTCATTGTCCTAGGAAAATCTTTAACACTATAAATTGCAGAGCACATGCTGATCTATGTTGGTACAGAAAAATTGCTTACTGAGAGTTACCTATGTCAGTGAAGTCACAGGTTTGTAAAAATCTCACTTTAATCATTTCCTTTATTGCAGCAAAACTGGACTAGTCTGTGGCCCCAATACAATTTGCCATCATTTTTCTCACTACACATTCCTTATCAGGCCATTGGGGGAAAATGAATTTATTGTAATGGTTCTTTCCAAGTTCACGAATTATCTCATTTTTTTTTTCCTGTTTTGCTAAATCTGGTGGGTTTTATCCCATTGTCATTCATTTGAGTTTCTCTGACTGTGACAAAGTAACTAACAACCCTCCCCCTCTTTTTATTACCCTTTCCTACTTTGATCATTAGGATATTAAACCTTTCATGGTGCTCTTTTCTTTCTAAATGCACTTTCAGTTTCTCTTTTCCTTCATTCTTACTCCCCTTTTGCTCCTCATTTTTTTAATCTCCTCCTAAGATTTTTTTTTCCCTTCGACTCTCTTCATTTGTTCCTCTATAAACTCCCTTGGTAGTCTTGCCTCTCTGTATAATTTTATCACTCCTAAGCAAATGACTCAAACATCTATCTCTCTATTCCCAAATTATCTTATTACAAATCCAAAATTTCCAGCTCCCTTTTGGATCTGTCCAACTGTACAGTCTATCAGCACCTCAAATTCAGCAATTTTTAAAGTTGAACTTGTCTTCTCTACAAAATGAGATATTCCTTGAAATTTATTTCTGTAACTGTGACTATGGTACTGCCAGTGACCTAGACTCTTAGTCTTCGAATGATATTTTATTCTTTTTTCATCAACAGTCCATACATTGATTCAATCCTCCAATACTGTCATTTCTACCTCTATAATATCCCCTTCCTTAATTGCCTTCCTTCTAAGTGACACAGTAGAATTCGGAAGTCAGAGTCATGAAGATCTGAGTTCAAGCCTGCCTCAGATACTGGGATGTATAACCCAAGGACAGTTACTTTATCTCTCCTAGCCTTAAGTCCCTTGCATGTAAAATTATGGGGGTAGACTTAAAAGCCTTACAGGTGATTTTTTAGCTTTTAATCTCTGATATGCTAAATTTAGTTCAAGCGTTCTTCTATTATTTTTTTTACACAGAGTATTATTAAGACTTCTTAACCGGAAATCCTGTATTCAGTGTATGTCTGACCCAAACAGTCCATCACATATACCTTAAGTAATCTTTATGATGTGTCACTATGTGCATTTCATTCCTTTAAAATAAATCCTTCTTGGTTTACTACTGCATAGTAAATCAAGTAAAAACTCATTATCCTGGTTTTGAAGTATCTAAATAATCTGGCTTCAGCCTATCTACCAGGCCTTATTTTCTGCTACTTGTCTTTAATAATCTTTCTTATGGACAAATCACATTCCTTTCTTTCCCTTGTTTTTGTCCTGACTTCTTCCATTTCTTCTATTTCCTTACATTGTCCTTAACTCCATTTGTTAAAATACTTACTTTTAACATCTTACTCATATATGACTTCTTCGAGGACCAATTCTCTAGTCTATGTCTCTAGTCTATGTCTCTCCCCTCTACCACTAAACCACCCACTCAAAAGAAAATTGATCCCTCCTTATTCAAGTTTCCATGCCACGTTGCCAAGATTATTCATTTGTGATTATCTCACTTTCCTTTGAATCATAAGTATTTATACCTTTGTCTTGTATAGAAGAAGTTCTTAACCTTAGGTCCATAAACTGTGTTTTATGTTGTATTTCCACATATGGTTTATCCTTGTCATTCATTGTTATCGTATTTACACATTCAACTGCTTGCTAAAATTTAATTGTAACCCCCAAGTCAAAACTTGAGATGCTTTCACACTCATCCATGGATATGTACAAAGCAGAAAAACTTTGAAAGACTCAATTTACTCACATTCCTAGTTGAGATCCAACAAGTTAACCTTGCCTTCTTGTTTCAGTTATCATACTGTAAACAAATGTCCTCTTTACAATCTATTTAGAGTCACATATTTTAACATTTTTTCCCCTTTTCTTTGATGATTTTGCTGTACAAAATGGCCACCAAGAGTGCTGAAGGGTTGTTTAGTGTTCTTAAACACAAGAACACTGTACTGGTCCTTACAGAGAAAATTTGTGTCTTGGATAAGTTTCATTTAGGTGTGAATTATAGTGCTGTTGGCCATGGATTTAATATTAATGAATCAGCAATATGGTAAATCTGTAAAAAGGAAGAACAAATTCACTGATCTGTTTGTGAGGCTGCTCCAGAAAGTGTTAAAGTAAATGTGACCAGAGGCTCACAGGAATGTAACCCTGTATTTCCCCCCTGAGCAATGGTTTAGCTGGTTGATTATTGTTCTTAGTTCTTGAAGAGGACCAAAATGATATCACTATGTTCGTCAAGTTACAATGCATCCCACTGTGGCTGATCAGACCAATATGAACTCGTACTTTTACTGTAGGTCAGAGACAAATAGTCCATGGAAACATTTGGAGTGGTTTCTTTAAATGTGTGCATCTTGTGTTTCTTTTGAGATATTTCCATTCTGCTTTGCTCATACAGCACAGCCGCTTCTCTGATGAGGGCATGCCGTGCTGGGCAGTCCTGTGCCAGTGATTCCCATGTCATACAATCAATTCCAAAGTATTTTTTCTTCCCATAATTTCCCTTTTTCCTCCTTGTCTTTTCTATTTGTGCTTCTAGAAACACCTTGAGAATTGCCCACTCACCTTAAGTGATTTCATCTGTAGAATTTTATTCTATGCAGTCCTATGTGTCTATTCTTTGAACGCTTTGAAATCTATTCTTCTAATATATGGGACAGTATCAGGCTATGTTTAGCTTCTCTATCATTCAGTAACCCTCTTTAAGTTTCATCCATTTTGAATTTAGAAAATAGTTCTTCTTTCTTGACCAGCAATTCCGATGTTCTTAAGAGAGACCCAGAAAGTGTCCTTGTATCACTTCTTCTGATCACCGTGTGAACGCTTGCCCTATGTGATATCTCCATAAAATTTTCTTTTAGGCAAGCATACATTTGGAATTGAAACAATGTGGCCAGCCCATCATCATTGCCCTCTCTGCAGTAGAGTTTGAAGGCTTGGTAGTTTAGTTCAAGAAAGGACCTCAGTGTGTGATATCATCTTGTCTTGCTAGGAGATCTTCAGAATTTTCCTATGACAATTCAAATAAAAGCTATTTAGTTTCCTGGTATGGCATTAGTATATTCTCCAGTTTTCATGGACATAAAACAACCAGATCAGCTCAATGGCTCTGCAGACCTTTAGTTCGTCAGTCAGTCTAATACCTCTTCTCTTCCACACTTTACTTTGGAGCCTCCTGAACACTGGGCCAGCTCTGGCAATGTATGCGTCAATCTTATTATCAATGTGTACATCCCTAGAAAGTATACTGTCAAGATAAGCAAACTTATACACAGCATTCAAATCTTATCTATTTGCTGTACCCCGTGGTTCCATGTAAGGGTGGTGTGGTGCTGGCTAATGGAGTATCTGTGTTTTCTTGGGCCTAATTGTTAGGCCAAAATTACTACAAGGAGCAGAGAAATGATCCATACTTTGTTGCATCTCAGCTTCAGAGGCTCATTGAGTGAAGAATCATATGTAAACAAAAAAAAAATCATGCATCAATACCCCTTCCACTTTAGTCTTGTCTTTTTTCAAGTTGAAGCATTTACCAGCAGTGTAGTAGCTGAACTTCAACAAGTAAGCCTTAATCTCTTCATATTTGGCTTAAGGAGGTGATAACATATGCTCTCAATTGGGTATGGAAATCTATCTTACCCTACAGGAAAGCAGGAGGGAAGGGAATAAGAGATGGGAGATAATAAAAGGGATGGCAGATTGGGGGTTGAGGGAATCAGAAGCAAACCTTTTGCAGAGGAACAAGTCAAAGGACAGAATATAAAAATGGAGGACGGGACAAGATAAAAGGTAATATAGTGAGTCTTTCACAACATAACTGTTATGGAAGTGTTTTGCGTGACTACACAGGTATAATCGATATTGAATTGCTTACTTTCTCAATGAGTGGGGCTGGGAAGGAGGAAAGGAGAGAATGTGGAACTCAAGGCTTTAAAAATGAAAGTTAAAAGTTATTTTTACATGCCACTGGGAAATAAGATATACAGGCAATCGGACATAGAAATCTATCTTTCTAAATAGAAGGGAAAGGGATAAGAGAAGGGGGGGTGTAATAGAAGAGAGAGCAGATTAGAGGAAGAAGTAATCAAAATGCACACTGCCCTGGGGTGGAGGGAAGGGAGAGATGGGGAGAAAATTTGGAATTCAGAATCTTGTGGAAATGAACATCGAAAACTGAAAATAAATTAATTTATATATAAAAAATATTTCTTTGACCTCATCAGGGTTTGACTTGGTGGGAGCATAAGCACTGATGATGGTGGCATGGTGCTTTCCGGGAGTGAAAATTGCATTGTCATGAGTCTGTTGTTCACTCCTTTTAGTAGACATGCAAGCCTGTTGACTAGATTAGTTTTGATTATAAAAGCTATGCCAGCTTTGAGGCATTTCCCTTCACTGTGGCCACTGGAAAAATGTGTATCCTCCTCTAACTTCAGTCACCTGACTTTCATTTACCAACCTTGTTTCAGGGCTGCTCTTTGGAAGCCTTACCTGGTGAATTCTCTAACAACAAGAGCTCTTTTTCTTTCATGTCTACTGGATTTTGTGTTGTCTATAAGTGTGCCCACGTTCCATGTACTAATGGTGAGCACAGACATTTTTGTGCATTCTTTTGCATGTGTTTTGACCACAGGGTGGAATCCTTGCCTGCCATTGTGATCAGGCCAGAGTTAGGTAAGCAGCCAATTTTAGGACCCCTTTTCTAGCCCCTTCCAAACACAAAGAGAGGAGCAATGATCCTTAAAAGGCTTCTCAGACACCCAGAGGGCTCTCAAACCCCACTACTGCTTCCAGTGAGAAGATGACCCTATGGCCTGGGCTGCCTGTGTACAGGTTTGTGACTATACCTCCCATTGTATCCACATCTGCTGCTTCTTCATTTTCCTGTTGCCACAGGACTTTGAGATAGGTAAACATGTTAAAGTGGTAGGGGTGATATCTTTTGATTTGTGTGTAAATTGGATTTAAGTGAGACAGAGTTGCACAAAGTCGTTGGCCTCACTCTCTCTTTCAGGTCATCACAGGCCAGGGGCAGGACAGAGTCAAGATGACAGGTGACAGTTCAAGATATAGTGGATGACCTTGGAGTATTTGATATCTAACCAAACTCTAAATGCTCCATAGCACTTGCTTCAGCTGCCTTCATGACCCTTGGAACAAATTCTTCTCATCTGCCCATTCTACAAGGAGAAGTCTTCCGATGCTTAGGGTAGATATCCTTCAAATAGGTGATTTAAAAAATCAGGGTTTTAAGACTCCCTGGTTACCCTCAGGTGGTTTAGCCCATCTGCCAAAACAGTTTACCAGGGTGTGGCCACTGTGCATGCTACAGCTTCTTGAAGCCTCAGGTGAGGATCAGGTAGACACTAAAGGTGGAAAACAGCCCTGAAAAGGACTCTGTAGCCCTCAGAAACTGAATTTACCTTCATTACTTAATTCACTATCATAAACTCATATTATATTCTGTTAACTATAAATATGTATTAATTAATTTCATGCATCTATCATAATTACTGTTAATGAGATTTATTTGTAACAAAGTAAAATACATTTATAAACATATAATTAATTCTATAAATTTTAGTTTAAATAAAGCTTTTAACATACATTTTGCATTTGGCAATGTGATTTAGGAATAACCTTTCCTCTACCATACCTTGGTGTGGTCTAAATGGGGCAGAGTACAAAGGGATTATCACTCCATTATTCCCAGAACATATACTTCTCTTCAATTCCAATATTATATTACATTTTTGTTTTTGTGGTTGTTATCTTTACTGCCACATCATGCTGGTGAATCAAAATGAACTTCACTAAACCACAAAGATTTTTCTTTTTTTTTTTAATAGAGCAAATGTTGACTAACCAGAGCTCCCCCTCTACGTTCTTCAAGGTGATCTGTTAAACTTTTCTAACTTATCGAAACCTTTATTATTATTATTATTATTGTTGTTGTTGTTGTTGTTGTTGTTGTTGTTGTTGTTGCTGTTGTTGTTATTGTTTTATTATTTATATTATTATGTCCTGAATCTATTATACAATACGTTAGGTATCTCTATGTTTCATCTACAAATTTGGTGAACAGACCACTTCTACTTTTATCTATGTTATATATATATATGTGTGTGTGTGTGTGTGTGTGTGTGTGTGTGTATGTATTTATACATATATACACAAAAATATATAGGTACATGTATAAACACATATAGGCACATATATACACATATATGGGCAAAATGCAGATTCCTAATTCCCTCAATCTCCTCTCCTCTCTGATTATGGTGCTGGAGGGTAGAACACTAAACTCCCTAAACTTTATAGACTGCTGCTATCTATGCTTTCCAGATAGCTTTACACTTTCCATCTACTATAACTCTACTTGCTTTCACCTCCATCAAATGTGATTCTAGGCTGGGCAACCCCTAATGCCTCTCCTTTTCAGCTTACTTTTGTACAGTTTTCCTCCATTAATTTTAAGCTTCTTGAAGGCAGGGCCTATCTTGACTTTTGTTTATATTTGCAACACTAGCACTTAGCACAGTCCCTGGCACAGAGTACATGCTTAATAAATGTTTATTAAATTGAACTGAATTGGATGGTGCATTCCAAAGGAGACCTGTTCTCAAATTGACATGTTAGAATCATTGGGACTGATTTTTGAGCCAAAGTATTCAGCTTAATCTGAATCCATCTAATTATATTTTGACCTAGTAAATATCTCTCCATTATTTTCTTAAAAACACACTTACAACATGCTTTATCAAATACTTTTTTGAAATGTAAATTTACTACATCTTTGCCATTCTCTTGATCTACCACTTTAGTAACCCTCTCTAAAAGGTAAATGAGAAAAGAATTCTATTTCTTGTGCTTAAGGAAACCATGTTATTTCTTTGTAATTACCATTTCTTTTATAGATGTGCACTCTACTGATTTCTTCTGACATTTTATGAGGAATCATAGTCAAACTAAATGGCCAATATTTTGGAGATTCTCTATAAATGATTATTTTAAATTTGGGAAAAAATTGCACTTTTCCTGTACTATTTCCTAATCCATATTTTAGTCTTTCAGATATCACTATCAATGGCACTATTCACATGTATTAGTTTTGTGAGAAGTTTTGGAAATAGTACATCTGCCACAAGTAACTTGAATTAATAAATGACAGCTAGGGTCTCTTTTACTATGACCTTATTTTGAGTAACAATTTTTTAGTAATTTATTATTAATTTTTAACCTTTTCTTTTTAAATTTTGAGTTTGATATTCTCTCCCTTCCTCCCACCCCTTTCCATGATCACTGAGAAGGCAAGGAATATCATATCAATTATATATGTGAAATCATGCAAAACATATTCCCATATTAACCATATTGCAAAAAAAGCCAAAAAAATTAAAAGTGTGAAAGTTATATTTCAATTTCAACTGAGTTAATCAGTTTTCTCTCTGGAAGTGGGTAACATTTTTCATCATGAGTCATTTGGAATTGTCTTTGTCACAAAGTTTTGGACACAACTGGAATGAGTTAACATACATCATAATCCCATTCACATTTGCATTATGATTACTCTGTATTTTTCACTCCACCCTGTTTTCTTCTGTTTCTCTCTCTCTCTCTCTCTCTCTCTCTCTCTCTCTCTCTCTCTCTTTCTTTCTCAATGTTCTGTTCCTCCTCAAAAGTGTGCTTCTGACCAATGACTCTCTTACTCTGTCCTCACTTTTTTCATACTCTTATCCCTCATATATCTCATCCCCTACCCTCCGATTTCCCTATTGGAGAAGTTACAATTCTATACACAACTGAGTGTATTCATGCATGTGTATGTGAAAAAAAAAATTGCCCTATTCTACCTCTCCCTTATCCTTTATCACAGTGCATTCCTCTTTCTCATCTCATAAATGTTTTTGAGATCATCCTAGCAAAATCTATTCCCACTTATGACCTCTGTCTATATAAATTTCTTGTAACTACCTTTATAATGATAAAGTTCTTATGAAGCACATGTATCATCTTCCCACAAAGAGACATAAAGAGTTTAACTTTGTTGATGTTCCTGTGATTATTCTTGCATGTTTACTTTTTTGTGCTTCACTTGAGTCTTGTGTTGGAATTTCAGATATTCTATTCTGCTCTGGTCTACATATCAGATATGCTTCAAAGTCCTCTATTTCATTAAATATCCACCACCCTCCAAAGGATTACACTCACTTTCTCTGGGTAGATTATTCTTGATCATAATCCTAGCTCCTTTTCCTCCTGGATTATCATATTCCAAGTCCTTTATCATGGAAGCCTCTTAATCTTATGTGGTCTTGACTGTGGTTCCCTGATATTAAATTGTTTTGTTCCGGCTGCTTGAAGTTTTTTTTTTCTTTTTGATCTGAGAGCTCTAGAATCTGGATTTAGTATTTCTAGGAATTTTCATTTTGGGATCTCTTTCAAATGGTGACAAGTGTATTCTTTCAAATTTTATTTTACCTTCTAGATGAAAGATATAATGGCAATTTTCCTCAAAAATTTCTTAAAATATGATGCATTTGCTTTTCCTTTCCTCATGGTTTTCAGGTAGTCCAATAATTGTGTAATTATTTCACCTTGATTTTTTCCCAAAAAGTTCCTATGAGATATTCACATTTTTTTCTTCCATTCTTTTTATTTTGTTTTTATTGTTTCTTAATGTCTCATGGAGTTGTTAGCTTCCATTTGCCCAATTTTAAGGATTTTCTCCAGTGATATTTTGTACCTCTTTTTCCATCTGGTTTATTCTTCTTTTTAAGGAGTTCTTTTCTTCCATTAACTTTTATGCCTCTTTTACTGTTAGGTCAATTCTGTTTTTTAAGGTCTTATTTCCTTAATAATTTTTGTGCCTCCTTCCCCAAGCTATTCACTCTTTTTTCATAATTTTCTTGTATCACTCATTTCTTTTCCCAAGTTTACCTCTAACACTTATCTCTTTAACTCTTCCAATAATTCTTGTTGTAATTGAGGCCAATTAACACTTTCTTCTGAGGGTTTTTTGTACCTGTTCTCACATTGCTGAGTTCTGAGTTTATGTCTTATTCTTTTCTGCCACCATAGTTATTTTCTGGTCAAATTGTTTTATTATTGTTTGCTCATTTCCCCAGCCTATTTCAGGACTTTGAATTTTATGTTAAACTTTTACTCTGCTTTTTGGACCTGGAAAGCCCCTGTTCAAGCTATTTTCAGAACTAGCTCTGGGGTTCTGCAAATTTTTACTGCTTCCAACATGGTGGGATAGGATGGGAGCTTTGATCACTGCTCTCATGGTCTGTGCTCTAGTCTTTACCCAGGAAGAGCCCAGGGTCCCTTGTAGCCACATGGACTGGTGCACCTTTTGCCTTGGAAGCATGGTCAGGTCTCCTGCTCCTATACAAATGACCAACAGTGTTACTTTCCACCTTGACAATGGCAACCTAGAACTGTGTATGGGTGATAGAGTGCCAATTTGCACCAGCTACATCCAGTGTCAACAAAGGGCTCCCTGTAATCTCTCTCTGACCACCTGTCTTACCCCATTACCATCTCTGAACTGAGAGCTTCTGAAGCTTCTCTTTTCATGGTATTCTTCTGCTGACTTCTTAATTTTTTTTCTTAGGCCAGAAAAATCTCTCACCCTGACCTTTTGTTGATGCTGGAACTACAAAATTTGATTTGAAACATTATTTTTAAAGTTCTTTGGAGGACACTGTTGGGAGAGTTAAGCCCTGTGGCTGTCCCTGATCAGTCATTTTAGTTCAATTGTCTTTTAGTAGAGACTGAGAGACTTAACTGGGAAGGCTACAAAGAGAGTGAGTGCAATACAAAGAGAAAGGACTAAAAGCTTTTCTTTCCCATGACACTGAATGTAATTCTTATCTTGTGAAGAAACATTATCAAGAAAATTTCTGCATAGCTTTTGCAGTTATCCTGACACAACTCAATAGAGGGAGGTAGAAGGGTTTGTAGAGGGAATTTGTCTTCAGAATTGAGAAAATGCCAGATTACAATGACTATGATCTTTCTTGTAGCTGTTACATTCTAAATTATTTTTGTGTCTTTTTATTGCTTATTTCAATGTTAATATATTGTGTAGAAAATAACATATGTTTTTTAGACAGAGGAGATTGAGTTTTTTTAATTTTTTTTTTTTATTTTTAGTTTACAACACTCAGTTCTACATAATTTTGAGTTCCAGATTTTCTTCCCCCCAGCCCCAGATGGCATGGAATTTGATATATCTTCTATGTATAACTTATCATTGAACTTATTTACCCACTAGTCAAGTTGTGAAGAAGAATTATGACCAATGGGATGAATCATGAGAAAGAAGAAACAGAACCAAAAAAAACCCCAAAAACAAAAAATAAAAGAGAGATTAAGAGTTTTCATATGGAGAGATGGACAAAAACTTACAGAGAAAGCTTTCTCCAGTTTATTAAATAAATAAAATAAATTAAAATTGAACTCATTGAAGAATGTGTTCCAATTTTAATAATTTTGACAAAATATTAGATATTAGTTGCTTACTTGTTTGGTTGGTTGTTGTCCTTCATCCTCAAAGAGAAACAAAGTACCATCACTATGCTAGAGTCAAATTACAGTGTGTCCAACTGTGGCTGATCATCCAAAGTTATTAGAGGAAATGTTATTGGAATGATTAAAGAACTAGGTTGAAATTCTGCCTTGATGTTGATTGACTCTGTGATCCTGAGCAAGTTGTGTAATCTTTCACTACTCTAGGCAACTTTATAATACTATAAGTTAGAGATGTAGTAGCAACTTTTTTCAGTAGTAGCAGCTTTCTTACCTTAAATTTCCCATTAACCAATTAATGTACATGTCCATTTTCTATCCTTTTCAAATCAGAACCTACATTTTTATGGCCTTAAAATCTGGGATGCAAATGAATAAGATTGTGAGATATAGAGGGATGATAACCCATGATACTCTATTACACATGCAGGGTGAGTGTCTCTTAAAAACCACTGATATAGCTCCACTGCCACTACCTGGCCTCCCAAAGCAGAGCTAGGTCATTTGGCATAGAGGAGGGTATCAAGATTCTGCCCACCCAGAAAATTTTCAGATGATTGTATTAGATGGCCAGACAGATTACACAAAGCTTTGATTAATCAAATTTTACATCCCTGAAAATGAGTCTCCATTGGAACATTAGTTTAGGAAATTAAGACAAGAGATACAAGAATGGAACCAAAAAAGGTGGGGTGCAAATAAGAACCAGACATTTATTAAGGAAAAGGAAGACATTATTAACTTGAATCAAACCTAGAAGTCTGGAATTAAGAGATGAAACATTGAACAAAGCCAATGCAATGAAGATTAGGAGGGAAGCAGAAAATTGGGAAAGAATTTTTACAGCCAGTGTCTCTGACAAAGGCTTCATCTCTAAAGTGTACATGGGACTGAGTCAAATTCATAAGAATATAAGTCATTCCCCAATTGAGAAATTATCAAAGGATATGAATATGCAGTTTTCAAAGGAAGAAATTAAAGCTATCTATAGTCATATGAAAATAATGCTCTAATCACTATTGATTAGAGAAATGCAAATCAAAACAACTCTCAGGCATCACATTGAAATTATTTACCCACTAGTGAAGTTGTGAAGAAGAATTATGACCAATGGAATGAATCATGAGAAAGAAGAAACAGAACAAAAAAAAAACCTCAAAAACAAAAATAAAAGAGAAATTAAAAGTTTTCATATGGAGAGATGGACAAAAACATAAAGAAAGCTTTCTCCATTTTATTAAATAAATAAAATAAATTAAAATTTAACTCACTGAAGAATGTGTTCCAATTTTAATAATTTCGACAAAATATTAGATATTAGTTGCTTACTTGTTTCAGATTGACTAACATATCAAAACAGGAAAATGATAAATGCTGGAGAAGATGTGGGAAAATTGGAACACTTGTATCCTTGTTGGAGTTGTGAAGTGATCCAACCATTCTGGAGAGCAATTTGAAACTATACCCAAAGGGCTATAAAAGTGTTCATACACTTTGACCAGCAATATCACTTCTAGGGCTATATCCCAAAGAGATCACACAAGGGGGAAAAGGACCTGCACATACAAAAATACTTATAGCAGCCCTTTTTGTGGTAGCAAAGAATTGGAAATCAAGGAGATGCCTATCAACTGGGGAATGGCTAAACAAATTATGATATATGAATATAATGGAATACTACTGTGCTATAAGAAATGAAAAGCAGATGTACATCATAAGAACCTGGAGAGTATTATATGATCTGATGATGAGTGAAGGGAGCAGAACCAGGAGAACAGTGTACACAGCCACAGACATTGCTTCTGTGATGACTAACTTTAATAGACTTGGCTCTGCTCAACAATGCAAGGTTCTAAGCTCCAAAGGAGTCATGATGGAAAAGGTTAACCACATCTGGAGAAGGAATTACAGAACCTGAATGCAGATTGAAGCAAACTATTTGCTCTCTCTCTCTCTCTCTCTCTCTCTCTCTCTCTCTCTAAGTTTATTTTATTTTTGGTTTTATTAGATCTTTCTCATGGTTAATTTCATTGGTTGTAATTTTTCTTTAAAATTTAATTATTGGAAAAGAATTTTATTGTGAAGGTATATGTAGAACATATATCAGATTACATGCCATCTTGAAGGGGATGAGATAGGAGAGGGAGGGGGAGAAAATTTAAAATTCAAAACCATGGGGAAATGAGTGTTACAAGCTAAAAAAATTAATAAAAATTCTTAAAATAAAAAAGATTAAATAGCACTGTCATTTCCCTGTATTCCCCCTCCCTGTGAATCTTCTCTTTTATCAAGAACAAAGAGTTAAGCCCGATAAACCAAAGACATTACCGAACAACAGCCCCTGTCTTTTGTAGTGCACTAAAATAGATGAAAAACAAAACAAAAACAAAAACAACAACAACAAAAACATTGAATGCAGAAGAAAGAGCTGATTTTTACAAGAAATTCTTAAATAACATTTTTCAGAAACATATATACTATAATAGAGAGTATACAAATGTTGTTTTACTGTCATCTTGTTCACGGGAAGAGTGGGTCTAGAGTGGCTTTAGATTAAGCTTGTATTCAAAAAGGTGAAGAGCAATTAGAAGCACACCTATATTTCCCTGCACAAACTAAGATTCTGGCCATCGGGTTCAGATACTGGTCTGTCTGTGACATCCCATTTAGCTTGAACTTTGTTACATCATATGAAAGTGACTGACAAACTCAGCTTAAGTGAATGAGAATTTTTTTAAAGAGTAACACTCTTTCAGAAGGTATTTCATTAAGGGACACTTTTGAAAATCCCTCCACAGCAACCTGAGCAATTGATGTAATTTGCATGCACTGGAATAGATTTCCATAGAACACTTTTAGGACAGAGTTGTGTCCTAGAAAACTCTCATGTCTCAGTTTGTTCATGCTCCACATGACTTTTCCTGATGAAGCTAAATATGACAATTATATTAATTTCTGATTTAGAAGTTCCTGGCCAGTATGTTTTGAGAAGAGAACTGTGTACAACAATCTATTATTGCCAATTTGACCAAAATATACTTTTAAATCAACTTGGATTCCTCTTGTCAGTTAATCATTTAGGGTCTGAGGTAATTAAGCAATTATAACATTAGTCTTTCCCAGTGTATAATACATCCATGTGCTGATCAGACAGCATGTTGTTTATTTTAAAATATATTTATTTCAAAATGAATATCACTCTATTTAGTTCCCTCAGAATAACAGCAAAGACCATTCAAAAATCTTCTTCATAATGTTTCTTCAAATGATAAGAGATATATTCAGTCTCTCAGAATAACAGCAAAAGCCATTCAAAAATTTTCTTCATAATGTTTCTTCACAAGATAAGAGTGATATTCAGTCTCTTAGGAAATGCCAATTTACATTGCCACAATGATAAGATGTGGAAGCAATTCCCGTTCCATCTTCTATTTTATTTCACATTCTATATCATCTGATAAGACTTTTTACTAGGCCATATCAATTTATTATCACTAAATATTATCAGAGCTCTGAAATATACTCAGAGAGGCACATAGAAGATGCAATTCTATTTCTGTATGATCTGTGGCTAATCAGTTCTCATCTTTGTATCTTGATTTCTTAATCTGTATACCAAAGGAACAGGATTGAATGATCTCCACAGTCTTTTCTACCTCTTACAACTTGTGACATTGTAGATTACAAAAAAATAGTAGTTCTACTATCACTTTTTTTCAGCAATGATCTTAAGCAAAGTACTTTTTCCTTATTTTTTCCTATTAACTATTTTTTTTTTTGTGGAAAAGCCTTTAATTCACTCCACAGAAATTGAAGAAGATACAGAGTCATTACAATTTACTCTAGAGAGATAGAAAGCACACAATGATAGATGTTATCCTTCTTACTCAAGAAGGACCAAAACAACATCATTATGTTGAGGTCAATGCACAGAGTGTCTAAGTGTAACTTTTTTATTATTTATTTTATTTGTTTTTTATTATCTTCTTTTATTGTAATAGCTAACATTTCTAGTACCAAATTGAATAGTAGGGGTGATAATGGACATCCATGTTTCACCCCTGATCTTATTGGCAATGCATCTAGCTTATCCCCTTTACAAATAATGCTTGTTGATGGTTTAAGGTAGATGCTATTTATAATTTTAAGGAAGGCTCCATTAATTCCTATGCTTTCTAGGGTTTTTAATAGGAAAGGGTGTTATATTTTGTCAAAGGTTTTTCTGTATCTATTGAGATGATAATATCATTTCTGCTAGTTTTGTTGTTGATATGATCAATTATGCTGATAATTTTCCTAATATTGAACCAGCCTTGCATTCCTAGAATAAATCCTACCTAGTCATAGTGTATTATTCTCATGGTGATTTGCTGCAATATTTTTGCTAATATTTTATTAAAAAATTTTCATCAATATTCATTAGGGAAATTGGTCTATAATTTTCTTTCTCTGTTTTGACTCTACTTGGTTTGGGTGTTAGTACAATATTTGTGTCATAAAAAGAATTTGGTAGGACTCCTTCTTCACCTATTTTCCCAAATAGTCTATAAAGTATAAGAATTAATTGTTCTTTAACTGTTTGATAACATTCACATATAAAACCATCTGTCCCTGGAGATTTTTTCCTAGGCAGTTCATTGATGTCTTCCTGAATTTCTTTTTCTGAGATGGAGTTATTTAGGAATTTTACTTCCTTTTCTGGGCAATTTATATTTTTGTAGATATTCATCCATATCTCTAAGGTTGTCAAATTTATGGGCATACAATTGGGCAAAATAATTCCTAATTATTGTTTTGATTATCTCTTTATTAGAGGCGAACCCACCCTTTTCATTTTTGATACTGATAATTTGATTTTTTATTTCCTTTTTTAATGAAATTTACCAAAGGTTTATCAATTTTATTGTTTTTTTCATAAAACTAGCTCTTGGTTTTATTTATTAATTCAATAGTTCTCTTTATTTCTGTTTTACTAATCTCTCTGTTGACTTTCAGTATTTTTAATTTGGTATTTAATTGAGAATTTTCAATTTATGATTTTTCTGTTTTTCAGTTGCATGCCCAATTCATTGATCTCCTTTTTTCTCTATTTTATTCATGTAAGCATTTAGAGATATAAAACTTCCCCTAAGAACTGCTTTTGCTGCATCCCATGATTTTTAGTATGTTGTCTCATTATTGTCATTCTCTTGGATGAAGTTATTAATTGTTTCTGTGATTTGTTCTTTGGCCCACTCATTCTTTAGAATTGGATTATTTAGTTTCCAATTAATTTTTAGCTTATTATTCTGTGGTTCTTTATTACAAATAATTTCCATTGCATCGTGATCTGGAAAAGATGCTTTGATTACTTCTGCCTTTCTGCATTAGATTCTGAGGTTTTTAGATGCTAGTACGTGGTCAATTTTTGAGTATGTGCCATGTACCACTGAGAAAAAAGTATATTCCTTTTTAATCCACATTCGGTTTTCTTCAGAGCTCTATCATATCTGCCTTTTCTAAAATTCTGTTTACCTCCTTAACTTCTTTCTTATTTATTCTGATGTTAGATTTATCAAGTTCAGAGAGGAGGAGGTTGAGGTCTCCCATTATTATGGTTTTGCTGTCTATTTCTTCCTGTAACTCCCTTATCCTCTCCTCTAAGAATGCGCATGCCATACCACTTGATGCATATATGTTGAACAATGATATTGCTTCATTGTTTATGGTGCCTTTTAGCAGGATGTAGTGTCCTTCCTTATCTTTTTCAATATGATCTATCATTTGCTTTTGCTTTATCTGAGATTAGGATTGCTACACCTGCTTTTTTTTTTTACTTTAGCTGAAGCACAATGTATTATGCTCCAGCCTTTTACCTCTACCCTATGTGTATCCCTCTGTTTCACATGTGTTTCTTGTAAACAGCACATTGTAGGATCATGGCTTTTAATCCATTGTGCTATCTGCTTCCATTTTATGGGAGAGTTCATCCCATTCACATTCACAGTTATGATTACTATCTGTGTCTTTTTCTCCACCCTATTTACCCCCTCTTTATGCTTTTATTTCTCCCTTTCCCCTTGCACTCCTCAACAAAGTTTTGCTTTTGACCACTGCCTTCCTCAGTTTACCTTCCCTCTTGATTCCCCTCCATTATGTTACTGTTTTCCACTTGCTACTTCTTCCCTACCTTCTGACCACCTCCCTCCCTTTTTTTCCCTTTCCCCTCCCACTGCCTGTAGGACAAGTTAGATTTCTATCCTTATCAGGGTTCTTGAACCAAATCCCATGAGAGTAAAGCTCAAATGCTGCTCTTCTCCCTCCCTTCTTTCCCTCTACTATAATGTGTTTTTGTGCCTCTACATGTGATATTATTTACCCTTTTCTACTCCCTTCTTACCTCTTATCCCAGAACCATCCCTTTATATCTCTTAATTATATTTTTGTCATTATGTCTGTTAGTTTGTACTGATATCCACACTCTATGAACATCACTTTCAATTGTCATAATGAGTACACTATTCTCAAGATTCACACACACACACACACACACACACACATATATATGAAACATATATATATGTAACATATATATATATATGTAACATATATAAAACAAAATAATCCTATATAAGGATGTAATTAATTAGCCTTATATATTAGCTAGGGTCCCCCCCCCACCATTTACTTTTTATGTCTCTCTTGAGTTTTTTGTTTGGAGATCAAATTTTCTGTTGAGCTCTGGCCTTTTCATCAGGAAGGTATGGAATTCCCTTATTTCATTGAATGTCCATCTCCTTGCCTGGAAAATTATGCTCAATTTTTCTGGGTAGTTAATCCTTGGTTGTAATCCAAGCTCCTTTGCTTTTTGGAATATCATATTCCAATTTCTGCTGTCATTTAATGTAGAAGCTGAAAGATCCTGTGTAATCCTGACTGTAGTTCTGTGATATTTGAATTATTTCTTTCTAGCTGCTTGCAGGATTTTCTCCTTGACCTCATAGTTCTGGAATTTGGCTTTAATATTTCTTGGAGTTTTCAATTTGGAATCTTTTTCAGGGGTGATCAATCCATTCTTTCAATGACAATGTTACCCTCTGATTCTAGGACCTTTGGACAATTTTCCTTAAGGATTTCATGGAAGACACTGTCCAGGCTCTTTTTTTCATCATAACTTTCAGGTAGACCAATAATTCTTAGATTATCTATCCTGGATCTATTTTCCAGTTTGGTTTTTTTTTTCCAATCAGATACTTCACATTTTCTTCTATTTTTTTTAATTTTTTAGATTTTTTTGACTGATTCTTAATGTCTTATATAGTCATTAGCTTCTACTTGCCCAATTCTAATTTTTAATGTTTTGTTTTCTTCCTTTATCTTCTCTATCTCCTTTTCCATTTGGTAGATTTTACTTTTCAATGAGACATTTTCTCCAATTATACTCTGATTTTCCTTAACCAATTCCCTAATTTTACCTTTTAAAGGTTTGTTTTCCTCACTGAATTTTTTTTTCCATTTTTTTCTTTTACCTCCATAATTTGGTTTTTAAAATCCTCCTTGAGTTCTTCCAGGATTGCTTTTTGGTCTGGAGACCAGTTCAGTTTCCCTTTTGCGGTTCCAGATGTGGGTATAGTGTCCATGCTGTCCTCTTCTGAATAGGTAATTTGATCTTCCCTTTCTCCATAATATGAATAAATTGTCTTTGAAAGCTTCGTGCTATTCTTTTTCATGGTGTTTTTTTTTCCTCCTGGTTTCTGAAGTGGATCTCTGCTTCTGTGACTCAGGGGCACTGTCCCAAGTTTCTTGTTTTGGGATCTAGCTTTATGTGCCATGGCCTCTGGTTTTGTGAAGGATTGGGGATGGGTGGTCTGGCTGCTGGGAGTCTCTTCTTCCCCAGGACTGTTCTACAGCATGGGTGGTCTCAGCTCTTTTCTGTGTTGGTGTCTGCCACTTCCCCTGGCTGTGCAAAGCCAAGTCTGGGGTCCTGGTGTTGACGTTAGTTAGCTCTACCCCCTGGGGCTCAGTTACTTGCATTGTTCTACTTAGGGGAGGCCTGCTGAGACACCTCTCTTCCTGAACTAGTCTCCTTCCACCACCACAGGAAGGGCCCTCTCCCCCACTTCTCTCCCTACTGAAGCCCCGCTTCTTGCTCCTGTGTTTCTCCTGAGGTTTTATTCTCTGGGTTTATTTGAAGGAGGGATATGAGCCATTTTACCTGAACACCATGGGTCCCAGAAGTTCAGGAACATGAGTTTCAAACCTTTAGACTGTGGGTTGGAGCCCTCCAGGCTAGCTGCACCCACAGCCGCAGGCTCTGTGCTCTGACAGACTCCATCCTGGGCTGAGAGGCCTGGGGCTTGATTGAGGCCGGTTCCAGTACATTTGCCCTGGGCCTGTTCATGCTCTGGGGTTTTGCTCCCCCAGTGACCCAGACCAGTGCGCTGGCTGGATTCCTCTGCTGTTCCCAGTTGGTTTGGTCTGGTGCCAAACCAAGTGCCCAGCGCTCCTACCCCTCTCAGTCTACTAGTGGCTTCTAACTCTCAAATCTGCTCAGATTCCCTTTTTTAGATGTATCTGACAGAATTTGTGAGAGAGCTCAGTTACTTACTTCCTTTCACAGCACCATCTTGGCTCAGCCTCTCATCATTCACTTTCATACAATTTTGAGTTTCAAATTTTTCCCTTTCCTTCCCTTCCCCCATCCCCAAGATAACATGGAATCTGATATAGACTGTACATATACAATCATATTAAACATGTTTCCACATTAGCCACGTTGTGAAAGAAGAATAAGAACAAATCAGAACAACACAAAGGGAAAACCACCAAAAAAGAAAAAAGAGAGGAAAATAGTATGCTATGATCTGCATTCACACTCTCTGCATGTGGACAGCATTTTCCATCAGGAATCTTTTGGAATTATCTTTGATCATTGTGTTACTGAGAAGAGATAAAGCTATCAAAATTGGTCATTGCACAATGTTGCTGTTACTGTGTACAATGTTCTCCTTGTTCTGCTTACTTCACTCGTCATCAATTCATGTAAGTCTTTCGAGGTTCTTCTGAAATTTGTCTTCTCATCATTTCTTATGGAACAATAGCATTCCATTATATTCATATACTACAACTTGTTCAGTCATTCATCAATTGATCGGCATTCCCTCAATTTCCAATTCTTAGCCTCCACAAAAAGAGCTACTCTAAATATTTTTGTAGGTGTGTGTTCTTTTCCCTTTCTTGTGATCTCCTTGGGATACAGACTTCATAGTGATGTTGCTGGATCAAAGGGTATGTACAGTTCTATAGTCCTATGGGTATAGTTCATAATTGTTTTCCAGAATGGTTTGATCAGTTTGTAATTATACCCAATAATACATTAGTGTTAAATGGAGAGTTTTTTATTCAAAGAAATGATAGTGCATTTGAAGAATTGATTTACACATTTTTTAATAAGGAGAGGGTGCCATGAATATGATGTTCAGGTAGAGACAGAACTTAAATCTTTAGAAAGCCCATCTAAAATTAAAAGGTTGTTCATGTTACAGAAGACCAATCAGTATTATAACATTGAACAATTCAAGTTCAATACTTAAATCCAATAACTCTTTTAAGAAATAAAGATGAGAAAAGGACACAAGTTATCATCTATCAGTCTCTAGACAAAAACCTGTAAATATTTCAGCTACAAATAGAAAAAAAAAATCATTTTGATGCAGGCCTTTCAGCAATCCAGAAAATAATCAATTTCTACTCACACTCAACATCATGAAAAGGCAAAGAATAAAACAACAATGAAAGATGGAAACTCTAGACTATCATATAAAAATGCTTATTAGCATTAATCTGTGACTTTGCAACCTTATTTATGCGTCGAATTATTTCTAAAAAATGGTTTGCTCATGTCCTAGTGAATTGTTTCATCAGAATATTTCTAGTATTCAGTTTTCAAATAAAATTAAGGAAAAGAAAGATGTTATACTACATTCTGATGAAAATTTAAAATAACTCTTCATTAAATATTCTGCTTCCCACTTTTCCCCACAAAAAAAAATTACATTATAATAAAACTCACTATAATATAGACCTGAGTGGCAAGGTGATATAGTACATAAGAAGTTGGACTTGACATCATGAAAATGTAGATTCAAATCCTTCCTCTCCTAAATATTATGTGTAACAATGAACAAGTTACTTAACTTCTAAGTACCACAAATAAGACTATAAATGCAGATAAATTCCCAATATTGGTTGCTAGAGGTAGATTCCACATAAAGAATTCATTATGTTGAGATCACAGTTTTGGACTCCCCTCCTAAAATAAGGGAAAATTATTTACCACTTCACAGTTTACAAAATACTTCGTATATGTTTTGGTTATTATTTGATCCTTACAGCATCCTTTTCGGGCATGTAGAAAAGTAATATTCTCATTATTTTAGACATCACCAAACTGAGACCCAGGGAGATGAATAATTAATCCAAGTTCAGATAAATAAGAGAATTGGGAATCCTGCCTAGGTCATCTGGCTCCAAGTATTCTATCATATTGTATTATCATTGTTTAGGCTATATTTTAGGTACTCAGTTAAAGAAATAAAATCTAAGTGATATTTAGTGGCTGGATAAATAGGGTCATTTAAAACATATCTGTGTATATCTGGCCAGCACTACAAATTCAGAAAGGCAAAAAGGCTCCAAGCACAGACTCCACATCAGTGAATTTAAAATGTTGTTAATTTTACCTTCAGAGCACAGTACACACACACACACACACACACACACACACACACACACACACATACATATGACATAGTGTTCTTTACGTTACCTACAAAAAAGCATTTCCTGGCAATCAGGTCTCCAGACCCATTACTCAGGTCTTGGAATTCTCTGACTTGTCTTTCTTTTTTGCGAAGCACTCACCTTCTTCTTCAAATTCCCCAGGACTTCTAGGTGAAGAGTGGGCTTTGAATCTGCTTTTGAGAAAGAACCATTATCATGAACTAAATTCCAAGTTTAAAATATGTTTAGTAAACTATATAGGATTGGGGCCCAGGAGATGTGGGGTTTTCTAATATCCTCAGTAAGAAGTATAATTTTGAGGTTATCTAATTCAGAAGAGCAAAGGGGAAGGCTGATCCAAATAAAAGTGTTGAGATTGAAGCAATTATAGGGAGCTGTTTTGCACAATTATATGCCAATAAATTTAATAATCTAAGTAAAATGGAAGAATATTTGCAAAAATATAATTTACCTAGATTAGCAGAAGAGAAAATAGAATATCTAAATAGGCTTATTTTAGAAAAAGAAATTGAGCAAACCATAAATGAGCTTCCTAATAAAGCACCAGGACCAGATGGATTTACAAATGAAGTATATCAAACATTGAAAGATCAACTACTCCAAACATTAAATAATTTATTGGAATAATAGGTAAAGAAGAGATTCTATCAATTTCCTTTTATGAAACGGTTATGATACTGATGCCTAAACCTAACAGAAAAAGAAAATAATAGACCAATTTCATTAATGAATATGTATTCAAAAATCTTAAATATTAGCCAAAAGATTAGAAAAATGTAATACAAGTATTTTATATTATGATCAAGTGCTAATTATACCTGGAATTCAGGGATGGTTTAACATAAAGAAACCTATCAACATAATTGATTACATCAATAAAAGTGTTTTTAAAATTTCACTCTTCCATCAATAGATGCAGAAAAAGCTTTTGATAAAGTTCAACACTTATTAAAAAAAAAACTTGAAAGCACTGGTATGAATGCATTTTTCCTTAAGTTAAAAAAAGTGATTAAAAATCCTTTATCTAAAACCATTAGCAAAAATTATTTGTAATGGGGATAAACTAGAAGCCTTCTCAGTAAGATCAGGTGTTAAGCAAAGATGTCACAAATATTATTCATTGTTATATTCAAAATCCTAGTAATAATGGAAGAAAAAAAATGAAAGGAATCAGAATAGGGAATGAGGTAATAAAACTATTCCTTTTTGCAGATGACATGATGATATATTTGGGAAATCCCAAAGACTAAACAAAAAAGTTAGTTGAACTAATTAATAATTTTATCAAAGCAGCATGATATAAGTAAATCCACATAAATCATCAGTATTCATACATATCACAAACAAAACTCTGCAAGAAGATATAGTAAAAAGAAATTAAATAACTCTAGACATTATAAAATATCTGGGAATACACCTGCCAAAACAAACCCAAGGACTATATAAACATTATTATAAAGAAGTGTTTTATAAAAATGAAATCATATTTAAATAATTGGAGAAATATTAATTGTTCATGGGTAGGCAGAGCCAATACAATGAAATTGACAGTTTTACCCAAATATATATATATATATATGTATATATGTATATATATGTATATATGTATATATGTATATATGTATATATGTATGTATATGTACATATATATGTATGTATATATACACATATATATGTATATATACATATATATATTCACATATTGGCATATATATATATATATATATATATATTGACAAATATATATTCAGTGATGTCCCAATTAAATTTCCATTTTTTGTTTAATTAATTAGAAAATAATAACAAAATTCGTTTGGAAAAACAAAAAGTCAAGAATAGCAAAGGAAATAATGAAAAAATGTAAAGGAAGGAGGTTTAGCAGTACCATATAGTTAACTATATTGTAAGGCAGTAATTATCAAAACTATCTGGTACTGGCTAACAAATAGAAAGGGAGATCAATGGAACAAAGTGGACATACAATTTACAGCAGCAAATAAACATAATAACCTTATGTTTGACAAGCATAAAGACAATATTTTGGGATAAGAATTCATTATTTGGTAAAAATCACTGGGAAAACTGGAAAGCAGTATGGCAGAAACTGGGCATAAAATAATATTTTCCACCATTTACCAAGATTAGGTCAAAATGGATATATGACCTAGATATAAAGAGAGCTTTTACAAGGAAATTACAGTGGGGAACATATTACTTATCAGACTTATGGATAGGTGAAGAATTTATGAATGTATGAGAGATAGAGAGCCAAGTTAGGAATTTATATGATAATTTTGTTTTATATTTGGAAAGAATAGCATTTTGTATATAGTGCATTTGCACAACATAAGAATATAGTAGAATATATGAACAATGTATGCCTTTCTGGATTATAATTAAATACAGAATGAAAATATTTTAAATGTAAATCAATAAATATTTATTAAATACCTACTATTTGCTGGGCACTGAAGTAAGCACTAGTGATACAAAGAAAGACAAAAGAGAGTCCATGCATGGGAGCACAATATAAGCTCATTTAGATCCGGGACTATTTTTTCCTTATTATTCTCAGTAACTAAACAATCCTTTTGGTACGGTGTTGTTGTTGTTGTACTTGTTATTGTTGTGTTACTTTCAGTCATGTCTCTTCCTTACCCACTTTAGGGTTTTCTTGACAAAGATGCAGGAGTAGTTTGTCATTTCTTTCCCCAGCTCATTTTACAGATGAGAAAACTGAGGCAAACAGATCGATGTTACTTGCTGAGGGACACGCACTAAAAAGTGTTTCAGGCCAGATTTGAGCTCAGGAGACTTTCTGACTTGGGCACTATATTCAATCCACTCTGCCTAGCTGCTTTTTGTGGTATAGATGGCACTTAGTAAATGACTAAATAAATTGAGGACACAGATACTACTATACCATAATGAAAGCTTCTCACTATGATTCTTTTGCATTTCTTCCCAAAAATCATCCATTGCATATCTAACAAATGAATAGGAGGAAAACAAACACAGGTAAACATATATACCCATGTATATGAACATATATACATATATACATATCTATAGATAGATATGTATATATTATCTATAGATTATCTATATATGTGTGTGTGTATATATATATCCACATGTATGTGTGTGTAACATTTTAATGATACTATATATATATATATATATATATATATATATATATAGAGAGAGAGAGAGAGAGAGAGAGATTATTTTCATAATAATTACTTATATGGGAAGAAAGGATTATGGCTATGTAGTTACTATTATCCTATTTGTAAGATTTTATTTGTATACCTATTTCTTTCATGAAGGTGTTTATAAAGGTATGACTTTAACTCTAATATTTCCCATGACGATAAGGGTAGGAAGACTAATAACAATGCTCAGGATATGCCAACATACTTCACACACCTATCTTTTTTTTTAATTTAATTTATTTAATATATTTAGTTTTCAGCATTGATATTCACAAGAGTTGGAATTACAAATTTTCTCCCCATTTCTACCCTCTCCCCCCACTCCAAGATGGCATATACTCTGGTTGCCCTGTTCCCCAGTCAGTCCTCCCTTCTGTCACCCCATTCCCTCCCATCCCCTTTTCCCTTCCTTTCTTGTAGGGCAAGATAAATTTCTATGCCCATTGCCTGTGTATCTTATTTTCTAGTTGCATGCAAAAACTTTTTTTTGTTTTTAAACAATTATTTTTAAAACTTTGAGTTCCTAATTCTCTCCCCTCTTCCCTTCCCACCCCCCCCCCAAGAAGTCAAGAATTCGGCCAAGATGGCATCCAGAAAGCAGGGACTAGTGTGAGCTCCCTGCCAAGTCTCTGCAAAAACCTATAAAAAATGGCTCTGAACCAATTCTAGAACGGCAGAACCCACAAAACAGCAGAGGGA
This sequence comes from Trichosurus vulpecula, assembly GCF_011100635.1. Taxonomy (NCBI): domain Eukaryota; kingdom Metazoa; phylum Chordata; class Mammalia; order Diprotodontia; family Phalangeridae; genus Trichosurus; species Trichosurus vulpecula. Next base: position 215,209,938 of record NC_050579.1, read on the forward strand.
AGCAGGGCTCCAGCCCAGGACAGCCTGGATGGTCTCTGGGTGAGGTCTATCCCACACGGAGCTGGGAGCTGGTAGCTGGGAGTGGAGCGGAGCAGAGCCCCAGTGAGAGCAGCACGGACCAACCAGACCAGGAACCAGGCTGAATGTGCCCTATCACCCTGACTCAGTGAGCTGCAGCAGTCACCAGACTTCTCAACCCACAAACACAAAAGACAGAAGAGAAGGTTAGTGGGAAAAGCTGGGGGAGTGGAAGAAGTTCGCGGGTTCCGCTAACAGCCCCGGGGGCAGTGGAGGTGGGGCAGCTACAGCTGTTGTTGCTTCCGGCCCCAGGCCCACGTGGTGGGAGGAATTAAGTGGTGGATCAGAGCAGGAGTATACAACCTGCTGAAGATTTAAGCCCACTCCGGATTGGGGGTTCTTGGGGAAGGAGCAGTGCTGGTGTGGCAGAGCTGGCACCTCCCCTCCAAACGTGGAACATAGAACTCTTTAGTCTACAAGCAGTCATACCCCACTGAAAAACTCAAGGGTCAAGTTACTTGTTTGGGAATATGGCCAGGGAGTGAAAATGCACCCAAATTCAGTCTCAGACTTTGGATTATTTCTTTGGTAACAAAGAAGACCAAAATGTACAGACAGAAGAAGTCAACAAAGTCAAAGAGCCTACAACAGAAATCTCCAAGAAAAAACATGAACTGGTCCCAGGCCATGGAAGAGCTCAAAAAGGATTTGGAAAAGCAAGTTAGAGAAGTAGAGGAAAAATTGGGAAGAGAAATGAGAAGGATGCGAGAAAACCATGAAAAACCAAAAAAATACTGAAAAATACACTGAAGAAAACAACACCTTAAAAAATAGACTAACTCAACTGGCAAAAGAGCTCCAAAAAGCCAATAAGGAGAAGAATGCCTTGAAAGGCAGAATTAGCCAAATGGAAAAGGAGGTCCAAAAGACCACTGAAGAAAACACTACTTTAAAAACTAGATTGGACCAAGTGGAAGCTAGTGACTTTATGAGAAATAAAGATATTACAAAACAGAACCAAAGGAATGAAAAAATGGAAGACAATGTGAAATATCTCCTTGGAAAAACCACTGACCTGGAAAATAGGTCCAGGAGAGATCATTTAAAAATTATTGGACTACCTGAAAGCCATGATCAAAAAAAAGAGCCTAGATATCATCTTTCAAGAAATTATGAAGGAGAACTGCCCTGATATTCTACAGCCACAGGGTAAAATAGAAATTGAAAGAATCCATCGATCGCCTCCTCAAATAGATCCCAAAAAGAAATCTCCTAGGAATATTGTTGCCAAATTCCAGAGCTCCCAGATCAAGGAGAAAATATTGCAAGTAGCCAGAAAGAAACAATTTGAATATTGTGGAAACACCATCAGAATCACCAAAGATCTAGCAGCTTCTCCATTAAGAGATCGAAGGGCTTGGAATATGATATTCCGGAGGTCAATGGAGCTAGGATTAAAACCTAGAATCACCTACCCAGCAAAACTGAGTATCATGTTCCAAGGCAAAATATGGATTTTCAACAAAATAGATGACTTTCAAGCTTTCTCAGTGAAAAGACCAGAACTCAATAGAAAATTTGACTTTCAAACACAAGAATCAAGAGAAGCATGAAAAGGTAATCAAGAAAAAGAACAAGAAAAAGATTGCAAGGGACTTACTAAAGCTGAACTGTTTTGTTTCCATTCCTACATGGAAAGATGATGTGTATGATTCATGAGATCTCAGTATTAGGGTAGCTGATGGGAATATACATATAAATATATACATATATATGTGTGTGTGTGTGTGTGTGTACATATGTATATATGTATGTGGATATATATATATATATATATATATATATACAGAGAGAGAGAGAGAGAGAGAGAGAGAGAGAGAGAGACAGAGGGCACAGGGTGTGTTGAAGATGAAGGGATGATATCTAAAAAAATCAAATTAAGGGATGAGAGTGGAATATATTGAGAGAGGGAGAAAGGGAGAGATAGAATGGGGTAAATTATCTCACATAAAAGTGTCAAGAAAAAGCAGTTCTGTAGGAAGAGAAGAGAAGGCAAGTGAGGGGCAATGAGTGAATCTTGCTCTCATCAGATTTGACCTGAGGAGAGAATACCATCCACACTCAACTGGGTATCTTACCCCACAGGAAACAAGGAGGAAGAAGATAAAAAAGGGGGTATGATAGAAAGGAGGGCAGATGGGGGAGAAGGTAATCAAAAACAAACACTTTCAAAAAGGGACAGGGTCAAGGGAGAAAATTGGATAAAGGGGATAGGTTAGGAAGGAGCAAAATATAGTTAGTCTTTCACAACATGAGTATTGTGGAAGGGTTATACATAATGATATGCATGTGGCCTATGTTGAATTGCTTGACTTTTTTTTTCTTTAATTTAAATGTATTTATTTAACATGTTTTCAGCATTGATTTTCACAAGAGTTTGAATTACAAATTTTCTCCCCATTTCTACCTTCTACCCCACTCCAAGATGGCATATGTTCTGGTTGCCCTGTTCCCTGGGTCAGCCCTCCCCTCTGTCACCCCACTCCCCTCCCATCCCCTTTTCCCTTCCTTTCTTGTAGGGCAAGAAAAATTTCTACGCCCCTTTGCCTGTGTATCTTATTTTCTAGTTGCATGCAAAAACTTTTTTTTTGAACATCTGTTTTTAAAACTTTGAGTTCCAAATTCTTTCTCCTCTTCCCTTCCCACCCACCCTCCTTTAGAAGTCAAGCAATTCAACATAGGCCACATGCATATCATTATGTATAACCCTTCCACAATACTCATGTTGTGAAAGACTAACTATATTTTGCTCCTTCCCAACCCATCCCCCTTTATTGAATTTTCTCCCTTGACCCTGTCCCCTTTCAAAAGTGTTTGTTTTTGATTACCTCCACCCCCCTCTATCCTCCCCTCCAGCAACCCCCCTTTTTTATCTTCTTCCTTCTTCTTTCCTGTGGGGTAAGATACTCAATTGGATATGTATCGTATTCCCTCCTCAGGCCAAATCTGATGAGAGCAATATTCACTCATTCCTCCTCGCCTGCCCTCTACCCTCCTCTCACAGAACTTCTTCCTCTTGCCCCCTTTATGTGAGATAATCCACCCCATTCTATCTCCCCCTATCTCCCTCTCTCTGTATGTTCCTCTCTCATCCCTTAATTTGATTTTATTTCTTTTAGATATCTTCCCTTCATCTTCAATTCACCCTGTGTCTTCTCTGCTCTCTCTCTGTATATATATATATATATATATATATATATATATATATATATATATACACACACATATATACATATATATGTATATATATGTATATACACATAGATATATACATACATACACATTCACTTATATATATATATATACATAAACATATATATATATATATGCATATTCCCTTCTGCTACCCTAATACTGAGGTCTCATGAATCATACATGTCATCTTTCCATGTAGGAATGTCAACAAAACAGTTCAACTTTAGTAAGTCCCTTGCAATCTTTTTCTTGTTCTTTTTCTTGATTACCTTTTCATGCTGCTCTCGATTCTTGTGTTTGAAAGTCAAATTTTCTATTGAGTTCTGGTCTTTTCACTGAGAAAGCTTGAAAGTCGTCTATTTTGTTGAAAATCCATATTTTGCCTTGGAGCATGATACTCAGTTTTGCTGGGTAGGTGATTCTAGGTTTTAATCCTAGCTCCATTGACCTCCGGAATATCATATTCCAAGCCCTTCGATCTATTTTGCCCTCTGGCTCGAGAATATCAAGGCAATTCTCCTTGATAATTTCTTGAAAGATGATATCTAGGCTCTTTTTTTGATCATGGCTTTCAGGTAGTCCAATAATTTTTAAATTATCTCTCCTGGTTGTATTTTCCAGGTCAGTGGTTTTGCCAATGAGATATTTCACATTGTCTTCCACTTTTTCATTCCTTTTGTTCTGTTTTATAATATTTTGATTTCTCATAAAGTCACCAGCTTCCACTTGATCCAGTCTAATTTTTAAGGTAGTATTTTCTTCAGTGGTCTTTTGGACCTACTTTTCCATTTGGCTAATTCTGCCTTTCAAGGCATTCTTCTCCTCATTGACTTTTTGGAGATCTTTTGCCATTTGAGTAGTCTATTTTTTAAGGTGTTGTTTTCTTCAGTATATTTTTCAGTATCTTTTGGGTCTCCTTTAGCAAGTCATTGACTTGTTTTTCATGGTTTTCTCACATCCTTCTCATTTCTCCTCCCAATTTTTCCTCTACTTCTCTAATTTGCTTTTCCAAATATTTTTGAGCTCTTCCATGGCCTGAGACCAGTTCATGTTTTTCTTGGAGGCTTTTGTTGTAGGCTCTTTGACTTTGTTGACTTCTGCTCTCTGTATGTTTTGGTCTTTTTTGTCACCAAAGAAAGATTCCAAAGTCGGAGACTGAATCTGGGTGTGTTTTCACTGCCTAGCCATCTTCCCAGCCAACTTACTTGACCCTTGAGTTTTTCAGCGGGGTATGACTGCTTGTAGAGTGAAGAGTACTATGTTCCAAGCTTGGGGGGATGCGCTTTCGATTTCAGAGCTATTACAGCCAGCTCTGCCACACCAGCACCCCTCCTTCCCCAGGAACCCCCAACCCAGACTGGACTTAGATCTTCAGCGGGCTCTGCACTCACTCCTTCTCTGATCTGCCACTTAATTCCTCCCACCAGGTGGGCCTGGGGCTGGAAGCAACTGCAGCTGTAGCTCTATAGCTGCCCCACCTCTGCTGCCCTGAGGGCGGTGGCTGAACTGGGAACTCTGTCACCCTGTCCCCAGCAGGTTTTCCCACTAACTTTCTGTGTTGTCTTTGGTGTTTGTGGTTTGAGAAGTCTGGTAACTGCTGTAGCTCACTGATTCAGGGTGCTAGGGCACCCTCCACCTGGCTCCTGGTCTGGTTGGTCCACGCTGCCCACGTTGGGCTCTGCTCTGCTCCACTCTGCTCCCAGCTCTGCGTGGGATAGACCTTACCCAGAGACTATCCAGGCTGTCCTGGGCTAGAGCCCTGCTTCCCTCTGCTATTTTGTGGGCTCTGTTCTTCTTCCCTGTTGTCTTTGGTGTTTGTGGGTTGAGAAGTCTGGCAACTGCCACAGCTCACTGATTCAGGGTGCTAGGGTCTGCTCCACCCAGCTCCTGGTCTGGATGGTCCGCGCAGCCCACGCTAGGCTCTACTCTGCTCTGCTCCACTCCCAGCTTCATGTGCGAAAGTCCTCACCCAGCAACCATCCAGGCTGTCCTGGGCTGGAGACCTGCTTCCCTCTGCTATTTTGTTGGTTCTGCAGTTCTAGAATTGGTTCAGAGCCATTTTTATAGGTTTTTGGAGGGACTTGGTGGGGAGCTCACACTAGTTCCTGCTTTCCAGTCAACATCTTGGCTCTGCCCCCTTCACACAGCTTTCTAAAAATTGCTGTGCATCTTTCAGTTACCTTTAAAATCAGTTACCCATTGCCTCCATTTTTTTTGCTTCAAGAACAGACCACTTCTCTTTGTGCGTATACTTTTGCACACAGATATACATCAATTTATCAAATCATTTATATATTTATTTATTTTTAAGATTATTTTTAGTTTTCAATATCCATTTCCACAAAATTTTGAGTTACAAGTTTTCTCCCCACCTCTGCCCTCCCTCCCAACTCCAAAATGGCATGAATTCTAATTGCCCCTTTCCCCAGTTTGCCCTCCCTTGTATCACCACACTCTCTGCCCTTTATCACCTTCCCCCTTACTTTCTTGTAGGGTAAGATAGATTTCTATACCCCATTGCTTGCATGTCATGGCTTTCAGGCAGTCCAGTGATTTTGAAATTATTTAACCTGGATCTATTTTCCATGTCAGTGGTTTTTCCAATGGGCTATTTCACATTGTCTACTATTTTTTTTTCTTTCTTTTGGTTCTCTTTCATAATGTCTTGATTTCTCATAAAGTCATTAGTTCCATTCTAATTTTTAAGGAATTATTTTCTTCAGTGATCTTTTGTACCTTTTTTTATCCATTTGGACAATTCTACTTTTTAAGACAGTCTTCTCCTCATTGGCTTTTTGGACCTCTTTTGTCATTTGGGTTAGTCTGTTTTTTATGGTGTTATTTTCTCAGTATTTTTTGGGTCTCCAAAAAAGCTATTGATTTGTTTCTCATGATTTTCTTGTATAACTTCTATTTCTCTTCCAAATTTTTCCTCTTCTTCTCTTTCTTGATTTTCCTAACTCTTTTTGAAATCTTCCATAGCCTGAGACAAATTCATATTTTTCTTGAAGGCATTTGATGTAGGATCTTTGACTTTTTTGTCTTCTTCTGGTTGTATGTTTTGATCTTTTTTGAAACCAAAGTAAGATTCTATAGTCTGAGTTTCTTTACACTGTCTGCTCATTTTCTCAGCCAGTGACTTGGCTTTTGAGCTGCTTGTCAAGGTATGACTGCCTTCAGAGTGGAGAGTGCTCTGTCCCAAGCTTCAGGGGTTTGACACTGCTGTTTTCAGAGCTAATTCTAGGCACCTGTAAATTTTCAGTTTTTCTGAGGCGATATGATTCAACGAGAGGTGTTTGCTACTCTCCTGGGCTGTGCTCTGGTCTGTGAGTGATCTCAACAACTCTTTTCTACCAGGAGGATACCCTCTGCACAGCCACCATAAGCTCTGCCACACCAGTGCTCCTCCTCACCCCAGGACCACCCACCAAATCTGCAACTCAGATCCAAGCAGGGCAAAACAAGAGAATCCTGCCTCAGCACCAGTAAATTATCCCTCTATTCCCCCTCTGATCAGCTGTTTCATCCCCACTTCAGTCTGTGGGCCTGGCACTCTGGAAGCAGCTGCTACTGCTGCTGCCACAGCTGCTGCAGCCACCTCCACTGCCCTAGGGCTATGGTCTGACCATGCACTTCTCTCACCCAGGTTCAATAGAGTTCTTTCACTATTCTGCTAACTTATCTTTGGCATTTTGGGGTTAAGAAGTCTGGAATCTGCCACATCTTAGTGATTCAGTGCCCTGAGGCCTGCTCCACCTTATCTGCTCTGGCCTGGTCTATGCTACTAGGGCCCAAGCTGGGCTGCACTCTGCTCTCTGCATTGTGAGATAGACCTTCCCAGCAACCGTCCAGGCCATCTTGGACTGGAGACTTGTTTCACTCTGCCATTTTGTATATTCTGTAGCTCTAGAATTTGTTTAGAGGCATTTCTTACAGGGATTTGGAGGGATTTGGAGGAAAGCTAAAGCAAGTCCCTGGTTTCACTCTGCCATCTTGGCTCTGTCCGCCATTTATTTATTTATTTTCAGGAATTGTATGATCAAATAACTGTTTAGACAGAGTATTATACTGGTACCTACCAAAAATTAAAAGACTTATAATGCAGAAAGACCTCCATTTTATTAAGTTGATTTTCAGTGGATCATTTATGAGAATCACACAGGATATACATTTGAAGATGATACTTGCATCAGTGATACCCCAGATACGTTGAAGTGGTGAAATATCACCATTATCAGTGACTAATATAATGTAGTAGAATTCAATAAAGCATCTAAATAAGATTTTGTTGGATGATGATTGTTAATTTCTTATTATTTTAGGGAAAATAAAATAATAGAAAAGAAACTCTTTGAGCATAGGGACTAATAATCATTTTTCCTCTTTATATCCAAGAAGACCTAACACCGTGACTTGTCCATAGAAGGCTCTTCATAGATATTTATTTAATTAAATTGAAGCTTCAGTATCATCACTATGTCAATAGGAAGCAACAGTATCAGACTTAAATGGAAGTTATATAAATATATACTACATATGTATATGTAAACTTATATGCTGCTTATACTCTTTGAATACATATGCTACCTATAAGTGAATATTTTTTTTCTATTCCACTAAAAGATAACTTCTTTGAAGGCAAAGACTATTTCAGTTTTGTCTTTGTAGCCTTGAAGCCTAGCATATTCCTTGGCAATAAATGAGCATTAAATAAATGGTTCTTAAATTGAATTGAATTTATTGGCTACTTTCTGTATATTCACTTATTCATTCCTAGTATATCATTAGTAAAAATCCATCATGAAAGATAGAAACCTAAGCAGGATGTGGCACTGTATGTCCTCTAAGTGGTTTCAGTTTCCTTTTTTTTCCCAATCACTGTTGAAATCTTTGAATTTCCTAGGGAGTTTCAGGAAAAAAATACCTTTATTTTCTCTTGTGTGCCATGCTTTGGACCTATTCACAGTTCCATTTGCCACTTTTGTTAGCTTTTCAAGCAGCTTTGATATCTAAAGCCTTGTTCTGTTTGCTTCAACCACTTTGGGTTTCAGAGCAGCATCAAAGTTTGTTTAGTGTTTCACAGAGAAGCCATTGATTTGCCTCCTGCTGTTAACTCTAATTACCAATCCTGTGACTGTGAGGGGAAATCCAGAACATTACATGATTTCCTCTGCTATTTGGTGCCAAAATTGACCCTTTAGCCTTTCTTACTTGTACTTATTCTCATTGATAAAGATAAAGTAACCCACTGAACAGGGTAACTTCCTGGGTTTGGGTCAAATCCTGTCACCGTCTTTCCTCCAATAAAGAGGTTAATTTAGCAACTGCTCACAGTTACTTTTTTCCTCCTCTTTCATGGCAGTAAACTTGACTGAGAGCTAATTTGCACAGAAACCCAGTGATTAAATTTTAACTAGGCTCTTCTATTTATGGAGTTTTGAGGAATAGATTTTATGTTACTAAAATATTTCTAAGATGTCATGCCATTTTCTACCTTCTTATCATTGTAAAGATATTTGAATATAGCAGAAGATACCATATATTATAACAAGATAGCCACAGTTTCCTTAAATTTCTGCTTTGTCAACATGCACATTGAGAGTGGTGAATCATTCATCTGGGACTAGTAGTTTTCTTGGTAAATCTTTTAAGTATGTTATAAAGTATATTTTGTAACCTGTTTGGACTTTCGTATAGAGGCTGTTACTGTGAAGCTAGAAGGATAACTTATAATGCTTGTTTATCCTGGCCATTGTCCCAGCACAATAATATGCCACCCAAATTTTCATAGCCACAGTTAACATGGCAAAAATGGGATTTCATTCATGGACACCAATATCCATGATATGACCCTGTGTGACTCAGCTCACAAGTGCCAAAACCAGATCTTCTATCCATGAAGTCTCAGTGTTGTATAGCAGTCTTCCTCCCATCCTCAGCACTGTCCTTGGCAACACTGTCACTTTCTCCATGACCCACCAACAAACATTTATGTGTATTTTTTTCCCAAATGAAATAATTGCAAGCTGTAGCTCTGCATGAAGCAATGAGCCATTGTGATCTAATTGTGTCCATGGGAAGACAGTATTGATTTTCATAGTACAAACTTATCCTTCAAATACACAGTTCCTATAATAAAAATTATTTTAGATATAAATTTTGTAATTCAATTGCTGATTATCATATTTGACTAAGTTGTTACATTGTAATCAAAGTAGCACAGATTTAAAACTAGATAGGATCTTAGTCACCATCATATCTAACTTCCTAATTTTAAAGAAAAGGAAACAGGCACAGGGAGATTAAGTCATTTATTCATGGTGACACACTTTGCAAGTTTTTGAAATAAGATTTGTGCATGGACTTTCCTGACTCCAAGTATAGTAATATATCTAATATACCATGAATCATACACATATATGAATATATATATGACTTATATGAATGAATACATGTACATAAATATAAATAGATACATACATATATAATCACTGTTTATTGTTACATGCAAATAATTGCATATGTATGAGTGTACAGCATATATAATATATATATATATTTCATATGCATGTATATGTATATAGGAAAGATATTGCATAGAAATATACCAGGATATTTTACCTGATGTTTTAAAAATGCTGATTGCTAAACAGACAATAATTTCCAATGATTGAGCTAAAATTGCATGTTATTCAATAGTTATTTTATATTTTTTCAATTTTTATTTTCATTGAATAATTAAAATCAAGTTATAGAAAAAAATCTAAACAACTATAATAATACATGAAACCAAAGGAAAAGCAATGACTATATTATTATATCAAGGATTTGATAATTGCATTCACATTTATATCTTTTCTTTCATGAGAAGGAGAGATATTCTGAATACAAGGAGTCAGTGATCATCTTTATCCTATATCATTTGTGATAACTGTGACTCTCCTAAGAATTTACCAGTTTTCTTTCTGTTATATGCAAAGAGTGTTATTTTTATACTTTTTCTTCTCAACATACTGTCTTAAACCACAACATTGCTGGATATTCTTAATATGTAGGAATGATTAAATAATGGGGAAAAAACTAAGAACTTAGAGCTCTCTGGGTTTTCCAAAAAAATAGATTTCTTGATTTAGGAGCATCTTCTAGGAGACAGGAAAGAAGGAAATAAGTTGTTTATTAGGAATCTGTTACGTGTCAGGCACTTTTCAATTATTAGTTCATTTGTTCCTTTCAACATCTCTGGGAGGCAAATGCTATTATGATATCCATTGGCAGACAGAGTTGAAGTGACCTGGACAGGCTCATGTGTCTAGTAAGGATCTGAGGCCAGATTTGAATTCAGATCTCCCTGACTCTAGCACTTTATTTGTTTTACCATCTAGCCATCATCAACCCACTCCTGTTCCACCTACAAAGTTAGTATATTTTAACTTTATAAGTGGTTCTTACCAATTCAGATCCCAGTCAATTACTGTAGAAATAACCCCAGGTACATATTTTGAAGAAATGGGTAAATAAGTAACAAAATTCATTGGGAAACTAAAACATGGGTGGGGAACCTGTGACCTTGAGGCCACATGTGGCCCTCTAGGTCTCAAGTGAAACCAAATAGTTTGGATTCAGTCAGAACAACAGGGCCCCATGTGACCTTGAGGCCGCAGGTTCCCTATGCCTGATCTGAAGTATCAAAAGAGATAATAAAAAATGGTAGAGTTGCAGAAGGAGGAGTACTTCCAGACCTCAAACTATATTATAAAGCAGCAGTCCTCTACATCATATGGAATTGATTGTTTTAAAATTTTTTTAAGGCAATAGGGGTTAAATGACTTGCCCAGGGTTATACAGCTAAGTAAGTATATGAGGCTAGATGTGGATTCAGGTCCTCCTGAACTCAGGACCAGTACTCTATGTACTGTACCACCTAGCTGCCCCTGGAATTGATTTGGAAAAAAAATAGAGGTGAATCAATGGAACAGATTAGAGAAAGGAGACTCAGAAACAATGGAACTCAATTAATAAGCATTGAATAAAGAAGAAAGCAAAATAACTTAAAAGACTTCTCTATTTCATAGAACTTGTTGGGAAAATTAGAAAAGAGTTTATTCAGTAATTAAGCTTAGACTAACATCTTAAACTGTATTACCAAATACATTCTAAATGCATATGAAATCTTAATATTAAAGATTATTCTGTTAAATTTAGAGAAGCAGATAATATAACTTACAGCTACAGGTAGAAAATGCATTGTTATGTTTTTCTTGGTATTTTCTTTTTTTCCCACTTAATAGTAATTTATTTTTTCCAATAATATGTAAAGATATTGTTCAACATTCATCTGGCAGTAGAAAAGGTCCAGAATATCAAGGGAATTAACGAAAAGAAACGCTAGAAAAGGTGGCCTAGCCATACCAGACATTAAATTGTATTATAAAGCAGCAATCATCAAAACTACTTGCTACTGGCTAAGAAATAGGATGGTTGATCAGTGGCATAGATTAGGTACACAAGACGCAGTAGTCAATGACTATGGTAATCTATTGTTTGATAATCCCAAAGACTCAAGCTTTTGGAATAAGAATTCACTATTTGACAAAAACTACTGGGAAAACTGGAAAACAACATGGCAGAAACTGGGCATAGACCAACATCTGATAGAGTAAGCCTAAATAAAGTCAATATGGGTACATGATTTCGATATAAAGGCTAATACTATAAGCAAACAGGGAGAGCAAGGAATAGTTTACCTGTCAGATTTGTGGAGAATGGAAGAATTTATATCTATGAAACATTATATCAATCATTCCTCACTAGCTATCATCCTGTATTTCTCTTCTTTTGTTTGGCAAAATTCCTTGAGAAGGCTGCATATAATATTTTCCTTAAATTCTGTCTCAGTCTGATCTAAATTTTCCTCTAGCTTCTGACCTAATCTTTCAAACAAAATACTTTCATAGAAAGTAACTAACAATCTCTCTCTTTTTCATTTAACAATTATTTATTTCTAATTTTCAACATTCAGTTAGGCAAGGTTTTGAGTGTTATGCCCAGAAATCATATTACCATTTATATCAATGAAACATTATGAAATGCAAAATGGATAATTTCGATTACATTGAATTGAAAAATTTTTGTACGAACAAAGCCAATGCAACCAAGATTAGGACGGAAGCAGAAAACTGGGAAAGAAGTTTTACAATCAGTTTCTCTGATAAAGCCCTGATTTCTAAAATACATAGAAAACTGAGTCAAATTTATAAGAATACAAGTCATTCCCCAGTTGATAAATGGTCAAAAGTTATGAATAGGCAGTTTTCAGAGGAAGTAATTAAAGCTACCTGTAGTCATATGAAAAGATGCTCTAGATCACTATTGTTTAGAGAAATTCAAATCAAAACAATTCTTAGGTGCCATATCATACCTGTCATATCAGCTAACATGGCAAAACAGGAAAACTATAAATGCTGGAGATGATGTGGGAAAAATGGAACACTATAGCATTGTTGGTGGAATTGTGAACTGACCCATCCATTTTGGAGAAAAATTTGGAACTATGCCCAAAAGGCTATTTAAAAATGTGCATACCCTTTGACCCGGCAATTTCATTACTATGTTTGTATCCCAAAGAGATCATAAAAATAGTGAAAAAACACATATACTAACATATTTACAACAGCTCTTTCTGTGGTGGCCAAGAATTGGAAATTGAGGGGATGCCCATCAATTGGGAATGTCTGAACAAGTTGTGGCATATGAATATAATCATATACTATCATGCTATAAGAAATGATGAGCAGGCAGACTTCAGAATGACCTGGAAATACTTGTATTAACTGATGTCAAGTGAGGGGAGCAAGACCAAGAAAACATTGTACACAGTTAGAGCCACATTGTGCAAACACTAACTTTGATAGAGTTGGCTCTTCTCAGCAATGCAAAGTTCTAAGACAACTCCAAAAAGCTCATGATGAAAAATGCTATCCACATCCAGAGAAAGAATTACAGAGTCTGAATGCATGTCGAAGCATACTCTTTGCTCTCTCTTCTTTTTGCTTTGTTAAGTTTCTTCTTTCCCATGGTTCCTTCCATTGGTTATAATTCTTCTTTACAAGAAGATGTTTAATATGAATGTATATTTAAAGCCTATATCTTGTTGCTCACCATCTTGGAGATGGGGGAAGGGAAGGAGGGGGAGAAAATTTAACACTCAAAACCTTGTCTAACTGAATGTTGAAAATTAGAAATAAATAATTGTTAAATGAAAAAGAGAGAGATTGTTAGTTACTTTCTGTGAAAGTATTTTGGCTGAAAGACTAGGTCAGAAGCTAGACTATAGAAAGTTTAGATCAGACTGAGACAGAATTTAAGGAAAATATTATATGCAGCCTTCTCAAGGAATTTTGCCAAACAAAAGAAGAGAAGTACAGGATGATAGCTAGTGAGGAAGGGTAGAATAAAGGATTTATTTTTTAAAATGGGGAGACATAAGCATGATCGTAGCCAGTGGGCAAGCAGCCAAGTACACAGGAAAGTATAAAGATAAGTGACTGAGTGTAGATGATAGAGGGTTCAGTCTGCTGGAGGAGAAGGGATGGAAGGCAGTCATTTGTGCATTTAGAGGGGTTTGCCTTAGCAATTTAACTAAAACATTTATTGTGTACCACCTACGAACAGAGCACTTTACAAGGCAGTAAGGAAAATTCAGATAAAACATGCTCTTTGCCCTTCTAGAGTTCCTTGTCTAATAGAAATTTATGGAACATCAACAAATAACAATGTTACAAGATAATTCACGATGAATATAGAGGACAGACACAAGTGAAGTGCTGTATGAGGTACAAGGTAAAGCAGAGAAATCATTACTACTAGCAGGGATCCAAGAAGCTTTTTTGTTAAGGTGGTATTTGAGTTGGTGTTTAAAGGATTTGTGGTTGCTCAAAAGACAGAGGAAGGAAAGGCATTCAAGGCTTAGAGAATATTGTTAACAGAAGGACAGAGGTGGGGAAAGTGCAAGGTAGGTTTAAAGAGAAGGGCAGTAAAATGATAAATGAAAGCTGAAGAAAAACTTTTTTTCTGACTTTGCAGTTTCTCGAAAGGTTGGCACCAGACCACACAGGGGAAGAACATTTTGATGATTTTTGAATACTTGTGAAAATGTGCCCTTTTGAGTCATTTGCTATACTTTCCCCCACTCTTTGGTTAACTTCATTTCAATTTTTCCTGACAATATTGTAGTCTTCTTTTTTAGAAAATACATTTTAGAAAGCACTCAGAACCAAGGGTGATAGCTATAAAATGCTAGTGAATTTTATATAGGCTAATAGAACTAAAAGGGCACAGAGGTCTATTCCCCTACCTCCTGGTGGGGTTACATCTAAACCATCTCATTTTACAAGTATCTATTTTTAATGAACAGTAGGACATACATGGGGATTTTTATGAACATTTTATTTTCTTACATTTTGTTTCCAATATTTTGATCAAGTAAAAAGTATTTTTTGGTTGGAGAAGCAGATAATTTTATATGATTTATCAAAAAAATCTGAAACTCTTATCACTCAAGTCCTTATGTAGTGAGAATATAAAATTTTGGTTAAAATTTATTAACAGATTACAGGTATAAATAATATTATACAAATGGCTTTAATCATGTGGGTATTACAGCAAATACCATGAGAAAATATTAATAGAGGATGATGGGTAAAAAAGCAGAACCTTGGCATATCAGAATGCAGATAAATCGACATAAAATTCTTCTAATGAACTATTTATAGTCAGGCATCCAAGAAGGCGGTAAAGATGGAAACTGTAAGGAAAGGAGGAGTTCAAGGACACTATTGGTTTCAAAAAAGGAATTCTAAATGCTAGAGAATCAGTATTAGTCTCTATGGTGATACTGTATTTGTTTGTTTTTGAGGTGATTTCAACTGATGTATTATTTAATTTGTTTCTATAACATTTGTTTCCTATATTTATAATCACTATTTCTTATCTTCCATAATTTTATATCCCTCTTAATGATGAAAATATTAACTTGTATTTTTGAGAACATTGGACTTTTACAAAATGCTTTCAGGAGGTTATCTCATTTGATCATGACAATTAATTAGGAAGCCTGAGTAATTATCACTGAAATAAAAGTCAAATGACTAGTACAAGGACCCACACTAAATAAGTGGTAGACTCCAGTCAATCAATAAGCATTCATTAAGCTCTTACTATATGCTAAGCACTGTGCTAAGAACTGAGGATACAAAGAAAGGCAAAAAATGTAGCTTGTAATGGGGCTTACATTCCAATGGCATGGTGTGTGAGTGTGTGTGTGAACATGCAAATAATGATATAATCCTATTATATATGTATATACACACATTATATACATATAATTTATACATATATACAATATACATTATATATATATAAATTTGCATGTATATGTATCCACATCCACACACACACATATACATGCAAGGAAGGACAGTTGTGGGGCAGGGGAGGAAAGGTTTCTTGTAGCAGATAGGATTTGAACTGAGTCTTAACGGAAGCTGGGGAACTTTGAAGTCAGAAGTGAATAGGAAGAGTATTCTAAACATATAGGATAGCTAGTGCAAATGAATGGAATCAGGAGATGGAGTGTCACTTGTGAGGAACAGAGAAAGAAGGCCTGTTTAGCCACACTATAGAGGGGAGTAAAGTGTTAAAATAAAAGCTGGAAAGGTAGGAAAGGACTAGGTTGTGAAGGTCTAAAACATCAAAAAAACGATTTTATATTTAATCATAGAGGTAGCACAAAAGCACTAAGTTTGATTAGTGGGGTGATGTGATTGGGCTTGCACTTTAGGAAAATTTGGGAGAAGAGTGATCTGTTTTTTGCTTTTGCTTTATCTGAGATCGGGATGGCTACCCTTGATTTTTTTTTACTTCAGCTGAAGTATAATATGTTCTTCTCCAGCCTCTTATCTTGACTCTATGTTCTTGTCCGTGATTCAAATGTGTTTCTTTTAAACAACATATTGCAGGAATATGGTTCTTCATCTACCTTGTTCTCTGCTTCTGTTTTATGGGAGAATTCATCCTATTCCCATTCACAGTTATGATTACTATCTGTGTCTTTATATCAGTAAGGCAAGATTCATGACCTTGAGGATGATCATGAAAATGCCTGAATGGTTAAGAATTGCAAAGTGTGAAAACCCCTCTACATAGAAGGCAGAGGAAATATAACATTTATTTAGGCTCCAGAGGGTCAAATCCAAGAACCAATACCTCCAATTCAATGTAGTAGCAATTGTATTCCAAAACAGGTAAGCCCGCCTTAATTTAGTAACAAGGAAATTGTAACCCAGTATTATAGCAAGGAAACAAGTCATCCTGTAACCTGCCTCTCTGCTAGGGCCTTCCTGTAAACAATCACTCACCAATCCTAACTCCTTGCTCAGCACTCTCTCTGCAGATCTGTCAACTCTGAGTTCCTGCTCTTTCTCCTTGGGCTCAATTCCAATTCCTGTAGCTCTCTGCAAATTCTGCTCTTTGATTTCTGCAACTCTCTTGTTCTACACTCTCTCTGCAGTCTCTCTTGATGCTTGCTTTCCTTCAATGTCTGCTGCCTCAATGTCTTTTTGATGTCTGCTTCTGAATTCTGCTGCTCTCTGTTCTGTTACTATCAGTTCTGCTACTATCTGTTCTAGGCTTTATTTTAATACAATCCTGGATGGCATGTAATTTGCTAGAGCTCAGGTATATGATTGACTGAATCACATACCATTAGTTCTGGTCTTAGCAACTCCCCTTAGTGTCCTGAAGGCTTCACTCCCACACTGGCTTAGCACCTAGTACTTAGGGGCTTCAGAACTACTTACTAACAAAGATATTATCAAGCTTTCCCACCTAGGCCCACCTGAGGCCTATTGAATGGGTGGAAAAGATCTTCAATCACATTAATACTACAGTCTTTCTCTCCATCCTATCCTCCCCTCCCATTTATGCTTTTCTCTCTCCTTTCTCCTTTTCTTTCCTCACTAGAGTTTTGCTTTTGACCACCACCTCCTTCAGTCTACCTTCCCTTCTCTCAGCCCCCTCTCTATTCTTCCCCTTTATCCTCATTACTTCTTCCCTCCCTTCCATCCATCTCCTCTCTTTTCTTTCTCCTTTCCCCTCCTACTTCCTATATGGTAAGTTAGATTTCTATACTCCATATACTCTGATTAGGTTATTCTCTCTTTGAGCCAAATCTGATGAGATTAAGGTTTAAATAATGCTCACCTCCCTCCCTTCTTTCCCTCTTCTGTAATATGTTTTTGTGTCTTCTCATGTGATATAATTTACCCTTGTCTGCTTTCTTCTTTCCTCTTCTCCCAGTACAATCCCTTTTCACTACTTAGAGTTTTTCATCACATCAAAGTCAACTTATGCTCACACCCTATGTCTGTTTATGCTCCTTTTAATGAGCATAATAAAAATGCAGTTCTCAAGAGTTACAAATGCCATCTTCTCTTGTGGGAAAGTGAAGAGTTTCTTTCCTGTTTACCTTTTTATATCTCTCTTGAGTCTTGTATTTGAAGTTAAAATTTTATGTTCAGCTCTGATCTTTTCATCAGGAAGGTTTGGAAGTCAATTATTTCATTGAATGTCCATCTCCTCCTCTGAAACATTATGCTCAATTTTGCTGGGTAATTGATCCTTGGTTGTAATCCAAGCTCCTTTCCCTTTTGGAATATCATATCCCATGCCTTCAGATCTTTTAATGCAGAAGTTGCAAGGTCTTGTGCAATCCTGAATGTGGTTCAAAAAAATATTTAAATTGTTTATTTCTGGCCGATGTGGTAATGCTGGTATTTGGTGACAATATTCCTTGGAATTTTCAATTTGGGATTTGTTTCAGGATGTGACCAGCAGATTCTTTTGATGCCTATTTTACCTTCTGGTTCTAGGATATCAGGGCAGTTTTCCTTGAGGATTTCCTGAAAGATGGTATGCAGGATCTTTTTTTCATCATGGTTTTGAGGTAGATAAATAATTTTTAAATTGTCTCTCCTGTATCTATTCTTCAGGTCACTTGTTTTTAGCAATGAGTTAATTTACATTTTCTTCCATTTTTTTAATTCTTTTTTTCCTGTTTGACTGATTCTTGATATCTCATAGAGTCATCAGCTTCCACTTGCCCAATTCTAACAAATTTAACAAATTGTTTTCTTCTATTATATTTTGTACCTCCTTTTACATTTGGCCCATTTCACTTTTTTCTTTGTTTTTGAATTACATATTTTATTATTTAATATTTTTTCTAGTTTTCTGCATTGATTAACACAAGATTTTGAGTTACAGATTTTCTCCCCATTTCTACCCTTCACCCCACTCCAAATTGGCATATATTCTGATTGCCCCATTCCCCACTCAGCCCTTTCCTCTTACTTTCTTGTAGGGCAAGATAGCTTTCTATGCTGTATACCTTATTTCCCAGTTGCATGAAAAAACAACTTTTTTTAAGCATCTGTTTTAAAGCGTTGAGTTCCCAGTTCTCTCCCCTCCATCATATCCTGCCCCCCTTTATTCGATTTTCTCCCTTGACCCTGTCCCTTTTCAAAGGTGTTTGCTTTTAATTACCTCCTCCCCCATCTGCCCTCCCTTCTATCATCCCTGCTTTTTTTATCCTCTTCCCCCTACTTTCCTGTGGGGTAAGATACCTAATTGAGTGTGTATGTTATTCCCTCCTCAAGTCAAATACAGTGGGAGTGAGATTCACTCATTCCCCCTTACCTGCCCCCTCTTCCCTTCCAACAAAACTGCTTTTTCTTGCCACTTTTATGTGTGTTAATTTATCCCATTCTATCTCTCTCCTTCTCCCTCTCTCAATATATTCCTCTCCTACCCCTTAATTTATTTTTTTAGATATCATCCCTTCATATTCAACTCACCCTGTGCCCTCTGTCTATATATATATGTGTGTATGTGTGTGTGTGTGTGCGTGCGTGTGTGTGTATACACATACACATATATAAATACATATATATATACATATATATACACACACATAAACATATATACATATATGTATATATAAACACACATATATATGTATATCTATGTGTGTGTGTATATATGTATGTGTGTATATATGTATGTGTGTGTGTGTGTATATATATGTATATATATATATATATATATTCCCTTCTACTACCCTAATGCTAAGGAGGATCTCATGAATTATACACATAATCTTTCCCTGTAGGAATGTAAACAAAACAGTTCAACTTTAGTAAGTCCCTTATGATTTCTCTTTCCTTTTTACTTTTTAATGCTTCTCTTGATTCTTGTGTTTGAAAGTCAAGTTTTCTATTCAGCTCCGGTCTTTTCTTCAAGAAAGCTTGAAAGTCCTCTACTTTATGGAAAATCCATATTTTGCCTTGGAGCATTATACTCAGTTTTGCTGGGTAGGTGATTCTTGGTTTTAATCCTAGGTCTTTGACCTCTGAAATATCATATTCCACACCCTTCATTCCCTTAATGTAGAAGCTGCTATATCCTGTATTATCCTGATTGTGTTTCCACAACACTCAAATTGTTTCTTTCTGGCTGTTTGCAGTATTTTCTCCTTGACCTGGAAACTGTGGAATTTGGCAACAATATTCCTAGGCATTTACTTTTTAGGATCTTTTTCAAGATTAGATTCTTTCAATTTCTATTTTACCCTCTGGTTCTAGAATATTGGAGAAGTTTTCCTTGATAGTTTCTTGAAAGATCATATCTAGGCTTTTTTTGGATCATGGCTGTCAGGTAGTCCAATAATTTTAAAATTATCTCTCCTGGATCTATTTTCCAGGTCAGTGTTTTTTTCCAATGAGATATTTCACATTGTCTTCCACTTTTTCATTCCTTTGGCTCTGTTTTATAATGTCTTGATTTCTTATAAAGTCACTAGCCTCCACTTGCTCCAATCTAATTTGTAAGGTGGTATTTTCCTCAGTTGTCTTTTGGACCTCCTTTTCCATTTGGCTAATTCTGCCTTTCATGGCATTCTTCACCTCATTGGCCTTTTGGAGCTCTTTTGCCATTTGGGTTAGTCTGGTTTTTAAAGTGCTATTTTCTTCAGTATTTTCGGGTATCCTTTAGCAAGTCATTTGTTTGTTTTTCATGATTTTCTTGCTTCACTCTCATTTCTCTTCCCAATTTTTCCTCTGCTTCTCTTACTTGCTTTTCCAAATCCTTTTTGAGCTCTTCCATGGCCTGAGACCAATTCATATTTTTTGTGGAGGCTTTTGATGTAGGCTCTTTGACTTTGTTGACTTCTTCTGCCTGTATATTTTGGTCTTCTTTGTCACCAAAAAAGGATTCTAGAGTCTGAGTCCAAGTCTGATTCTTCATCCTTTTTTCACTGCCTGATCATGTTCCCAGCCAACTACTTCACCTTTGAGCTTTTTGACAGGGTATAACTGCTTGTAGAGTAGAGAGTGCTTTTTCCCAAGCTTTAGCGGCTGTGCTGCTGTTTTCAGAGCTACTTCTATGCAGCTAGCTCTGCCACACCAGTGCTCCTCCTCCCCCCAAAACCACCAACTAGGACCATGACCCAGATCCAAGCAGGCTCTACAATCCCCCTCTCATCCACTGCTTAATTCCTCCCACTGGGTGTGCCTGGGGCTGGAAGCAACCATAGCTGGAGCTCTGGAAGAAGCCACAGCACTGCACCACCTCTGCCACCCACAGGGGTTGGGGCTGACTGTGCACTCCTCTCACTCCATTCCAGCAGTTTTTCCACTAACCTGCTGTGTTGTCTTTGGCATTTGTGGTATGAGAAGTCTGGTAACTGCCATAGATCACTGATTCAGGGAGCTACTTGCTGTTCTGCCTGGCTCCTGTTCTGGTTGGTCCCGGTGTCCCACACTAGGCTTTGCCCTGCTCCCAGCAATGTGTGATAGACCCTTCCCAGTGACCATCCAGGTGATCAGGGCTGGAGCCCAGCTTCCCTCTGGTATTTAGTGAGCTCTGCAGCTCTAGAATTTTTCATAGCCACTTTTTACAGGTGTTTGGGTGGACCTGGGGGAGAGCTTAAGCAAGTCCCTGCTATCCAACCTCCATCTTTGCTCCACCCCCTCCCCATTTTACTTTTTAAAGGTTTCTTCTCTTCAGTGAGTTTTTGTACCTCTTTTTCCATTTGGCCAATTGTGTTTTTTAAGGACTTGTTTTCTGCAGTCATTTTCTTTTGTCCTTCCTTTTCTAAGTTATTGGCTCTCCCTTGAATACTTCACATTTCTTTTCCCAATTTTTCTTCTACTTGTCTTATTTGACTTTTAAACTCCTTCTTGAGTTCTTCCAAGTTTTTTTGGCCTTAGACCAGTTCATATTCCCCTTTGATGTTTCAGATGTGTGTATATTAACAATGTTGTTCTCTTCTCAATTTGTGTCTTGATCTTCCCTGTCCCCATAAGAATCTATGATCATTGTCTGTTTCTGCTTTTTTATCATGATGTTCACCTAATTCCTGGCTTTTAGAGTGGGGCTGTCCTGATCGAGTACAGGGGGCACTCACTCAAGCGTCCTACGCTAGGTGCCTGGGACATGGTCACTGGTGTTGTATGCTGGGGCCTCAGGTAATGGCAGCTGGAGGCTGTAGGAGTCTGGCAGTTTACCTGGTTCTGAGCTGGGGTCAACAACACTGGAGGTCTCGGGATGAGGCTGGGGAGTCTGGTCTTTGTGGGATCCTGCTTGCCTGGTCCTTGCACTTGAATGTTTGACTATTGGAGGATGTTTGCCAGCCTGGAACTGTGCCTCTTGTAGTTGTGCTTCTTGGAGTTGTGCTGAAGTACTGGTAGATTTGGCTGTTAGTGAACACCATCACATATGGTGATTTTCTTAGCTGATGTCTACTGGTTCCCTGGCCTATGCTACAGCACTGGGGGAGTCTTGTCACTTGCCAGTTCCACCACCCTGGAGCTCAGGATCACCCCTTGGTTTGCTGAGGCAAGTCTTGCTGCTGGCTTTTTGGAATGCCTCTTGTCCTGTACTACTCCCCATCCCCAAGAGCAATGGGGGCCTTTCCTGTTAATCCCCCAAGTTTCTTGGACTGCAAGACTGCTGCAAGACTTACTTTTTAGTCCACCACATTGGTTCCCAGAAGCAGAACCTGGGAGAAGAATGGAGGATAGTTTTGGCTAATTAGAGACTTACAGAGATATCAATTATAATGGTGTTGTTGAATTTCAGATTTGAGAAATGAGGAGGGCCTGTACTGAGATGGTGGCTATGTTAGAGGAAAGAGAGGCATGATTATAAGATACATCATGAAGTTAGAAAAATGGTTTAGCAACATATTGAAAATGTATGGCAAATGTGAGTAAGAAGCATATAATAGTACTAAAGATGTGAGCCTGAGCACTGGGACGATGACGATAACCTCAACAGTAACAAAAAAATTTAGGAATAGGGAGAGTTTGGGGTAAATGACAAAGAGTTCTATTTTGGAATGATTGTGGGAAATGCAGTTGATGATATGAGATTGGAGTTTAGGAGAGAGATTAGGGCTACTGCCTTTATAGGACTTTCCCATAGTGATTGCTTTCCAATTACTGTGTATATATCTTCTGCGTATGATATTTACTCATTATTATCCCCTTAAAATATAAGCTCTTTATGGTCAAGAACTGTGTTTTAATCCCAATCTTTAACACAGTGCCTAATGCATAGACAGAGCCTAATAAATGCTTCTTGAATGACTGGAAATATAGGTTTTGGAATCATGTAAATTAAAATGTGAATTGAAACTATCAATTGAAATAGTACAGAGGGACAATAAAAACAAGAGGTCTCCATACAGAGCTTGGGGAACATATACATTTAGTAAATTTGACCTGTCAAAAGAATAAATTACAATGAGAATTAGGAAGGAGAACCAATAAAGGAAACACTATCATAAGAATTTAAGGAAGCAAGAATATCTAGGAGAAGAATGTGAATGAGAAGGTATAATGCAGTGGAGAGTGTATGAATACAGATTGAAGCATACTTTTTGTACTTTATTTTTTCTTGAAGTGTTTCTTTTTTTGGTATGTTTTCTTTCACAAGATGACTAACATGGAAATGTTTTACATGACTAAACATGTGTAACCTAAATAAAATTGCTTGCCTTCTTGATGGGAGAAGTGGGGTGGGATGGAAGGAAGTGACAGAATTTTGAACTCAGAGTTTTAATGTTGAATTTTAAAAATTGCTTTTGCATTTAACTGGGGAAAATAAAATACTAAATACATTTTTAAAATTAGTTGAATCAATTAACAACTTTTACTGCATGGATGTTATATAAACACACATAAAACATCAGCATTTCTACATATTACCAACAAAACCTAGCAGGAAGAGATTGAAAAGTAATTCCATTGAAAATACTTGGAGACAATATGAAATACTTGGGAGTCTACCTATCAAGACAAAATTAAGAACTGTATGTACACAATCATATGACACTTTTCACACAAATAAAGATAAGTCTAAAGAATTTGCAAATTATTAATTGCTTATGATTAGGCTCCGACAATATAATAAAAATGATAGTTCTAAGTTAATTTGCTTAATCGGTGCCATGTGAAAGTACCAAAGAATCATTTTACAAACCAAGAAAACATAATAATAAAATTCATGTGGCAGAACAAAATATCAAGAATATCAAAGGAATCAATGAAAAGTACTCTGAAGGGATGTAGCATGGTAGTTTCAGGTCACGAACCATATTACAAAGAACAATCATGAAAATAATCTAGTACTGACCAAGAAATAGAGAGGTGGGCTAGTAGAATAAATTAGGTACACAACACACAGTAGTAAATGACCATGGTAATCTAGTGTTTGATAAAGACAAAGATCCATACTTTTGGCACAAACACTCACATTTGAAAACTATTTCTGGCAGCAATGGAAAGCAATTTCTCAGAGAGTAAACATAAACCAACATCTCACAACATATATCTAAAAAAGGTCAAAATGGGTAATTGATTTAGACATAAAGGGTGCAATAATAAGCAAATTAGTGGAGCATGTAAAATTTTAACCTATCAAATGTATTAGATTAGGAAAAAAAAAGTATTACCAAATGATATAGAGGATCATCACACGATGTAAAATGGATAATTTTGATTAATGAATTTTTTTTTAAAAGTTTTCATGCAAACAAAACTGATGCAGCCAAAATTGAAGGAAAAGTAGGAAATGGGGCAAAAATCATAGCAAGTTATAAGACCTCATTTCTCAAATATATAAAAAACTAAGACAAATTTACAAATATAAGCGCTATTCCCCAATGGATAAATGATTAAATGATATGAACAGGCAGTTTTAAGTAGATGAAATCAAAGTTACTAATAGTCACATGAAAAATTACTCTAAATACCTATTAATTAGAGAAATACAAATTATAACAACTCTGAAGTAGCACCTCACACCTATCAGATTGACTAACATGGCAGAAAAGGGATTTCACAATTGCTGGAAGGGCTTTGGGAAAAGAGCCACTAGTACATTGTCAGTAGGGTGGTGAACTCATCCAAATAACAATTTGATTCTTTTTCCAAATATCTATGAAACTCAGAATACTCTTTTATCCAGCAATACCATTACTATGTTTGTATCCCAAATAAATAAAAGAAAAGTGGAAATGAGTGTTATGTAAAATATATTTATAGTGGCTCATTTTGTGGATGGAAAGGCTAAGAAATTGAAGGGATGCCTATCAGTTGAGGAATGGCTGAACAAGCTGTGACGTATTATTATGACAGAATACTTTTGTACTATAAAAATGATTTGGGGGTGGTTTTGGCAAAACCTGGGAATTCATTGAACTGATGCGGGGGGGGGGGATGGAAGGAGAGAGGACAAGGGGGAGGGGATGTGAGACAAAGAGTCACTGGAAACTTTATATGGAACAATTACATTTGATAGATGATGTCATTAGCCATATTTAAGAGGACTTAGAAGAGGGTAAGCAGAGACGTGTTAATCACTCAGTACAGATGGCTTTCTCAAGTAGTTTAACCAATAAGGGAAACGGAGATACGGCTTAATTTCTATAGTAAATAATTGAATGAAAGGAGGGTATTTTACAGATGATAAAAACATATGGTTGTAGGCAGCAGGGAAAGGAAAGAAACAGTATATAGGGAAGGATTTAAGATTTAATAGATTGTGAGGATGATTGTGAAGATCAGTTCTCTACATAAGACAGGAAGAAATGAGATCAAAAGTGAATGTAAAGAGATTATCTTTGGCAAGAAGAATGACTTCCCCTTCATGACAGATAGGTATAGATTAAGATGTCTTAGTGTGTGACTCAAGAAGCTTATCTAAGAGCTAACTCTAATTAACTAACCCTAAGAACAAGTGTTGTAGTTGGCATGTGTAGTACTGAAACTGATTGAAATAACTGCTGTGGTCAGTGGGATAGTGAATTGATTAGGGAAGTGTAAAAGAATTCCCTTTCTGCAGAGCAGGCCCATTTGAGATTATGCAATGCAAATTTGTAGTGGATCCAATCAGTACAGTTTCAAGGTTTATTCTGGATCTATTTAGTAGCATGTGAGTGGAAGTGAAGGAGGCAGATGATGGGGATGATCCCAGGTGAGACATGACCAGGGGAAAGGTCAAAAGACAAGGGTGCAAAGGATTAGAATGTAAAAGCCAATGTAATTTCTAAATTCATTTTTCATATGATGATGGTATCATAGGTTTAGATTACCTATCTACATAGGTAGATGTTAGAAATCATACGATTCAATGCTTAAATTTCATGAATTAGGGAGTTGAGTTCCAGAGAGGAGACTTAATTTGGCAAAGGTCCTCAAAGTTATTGAGTGGCAAAATTGAAACTCAAGTCCAAAAGCTGGGACTATACCTTATGTGCTCTTTCTTCGAAGACAAGCTACATACCTTTATTGATCAGTCAAATTTCTACATGCTCAAAAAGGTGTAACTGATTATTCTAACCTGTGTTCTGGTAAATTTTAGTCAGATTCATAATTATTTCCTAATTAATATCAATATGATAACAAATATTCATTAATGCATTTAAGTGATTATTAAACATTAATTCCAATATTATTTATTCCTAATATGTTTTCACTTTGGAATTAATAAATGATTTGCACATGTATAACTCTTTTACCCTCATTAAATTTACAGAAATGAATGGCAAAATAGTATAGTGGATAAATGTCTTGTCTTGGAGGCAGAAAGTCTGCTTTCAAGTCTTGATTCTGAAAAATACTACCACTGTGACAATGGGAAAATCATCGAACTTTTGATTTCCCCTTCAAAAAAGTATCAATCTGCACTAGTGTAATAGAACTGAAAATAAAATAATTTAGTAAGTACTGCTAAAAACTGATGATAAAGTAGAAAATTTACAAAGTCACTCTACTCAAGGGAGTTGATTCTTAATGCTAGAGGCAGCCCACATTAAGGACTGTTCATATTTAAGTTTAGTCATAGTGGATTGAAAAGCTAGGTAGCAATACAGCATTTAAACTAGCAACTAAAAAGAATTTCCAATTGGAAATGCTTTTCATTAAATGAAGTCACAGGAATGAGGTGGAGAAGGATGGCCAGATTCAAAGGCCAGTTTATCTATTACTACTCTCTACATAGCCTTGGGCAAATCACTTTATCTAGGCTTCAGTTTTTTCTTCTGTAAAATAAGGGATTTAGGCTACATAGCATATGAGGGCACTTCTAGCTCTAAAATTTATGAAATATGAAATATAACAAAATCCAACACATCTCTGAAAAAAATTACTATACAAATAAATTTAAATTTGCATGGTTGTGTGTTTAAACAGGGATGCCCCTAAAAAAACAGTCTTACCTTAATATAAGAATAATGGAAGATTCTATTTCATATATTCTAAAGAGCATTAAAAAACTAAAATAATTCATACTATTCATGCTTGAATCATGTTTACCATATGTCTAAATGGATGTGAAAAAAAAACAGGATTATTTTGAAAGCATCTAAATTTAGAAGTTTGCCTGAGAATGGGATCTAACTTCTGGCTTGCTCAACAATTGTTCTTTAATTCTTAATGACCTAAAATAGCATAAAAATAAGGACATTTTCCCATTTGGATGACTTGGAAGGAATACTGAAGGTCATGAGGGTGTAATGAGTTGAAAGTTTCCCACCAAGCTGGACAACTCTTTAGAGAACTCCATGTTTTAACAGGTTCTTATGTCCAGTGCCAAACCATGGATAGTTTTTCCATCTCAAAATTTGCTTTCAAAAACACTTCTACTATTTCTTTCTGCCTTCATTTTCTTCCTTGTATATTTGTTAACATTTGAATTATAACTTTCTCCTTAAAGTTTTCAAAAATTATTCCAAAGATGTAAGTCACTTCTCATGAATGGAGATCTCCTTCATGATGCAAGCTATTTGACATTTTTGTAGCTGTCACTTAGAACCCACATCTACAATTTTATCCACTATTATCTTTTTATCCATGCCTGCTTTCATGTCATTGGATCCCATCTTATGCTATTTGTTTTATTTTCCCCTAAGCTGACTTTCACCAACCTGCCTTCCCCTTTCAATATTCCCATATTTGAGATCATGCCAATTGATTCCATAATCTCAGCCTATCCTCCAGTGTGCTTAGTAACTGCTGCCTCTCCAAGTCTTATATTATTTGAAAATTATCTTCTAGATCTTAAATGAAATTATTAAATAGGATCATTAAGCAAAATCAATTACAATAAATATTGCATCCACATGTGAAGGCAGGGAGTCTAATCTACATTATGCAGGCCTTTCCCCTTATCCTCTGATTATTTAAAATCCCTCAAGGAGAAGAGATAAATGGGTTTCCAGTGAGAGCAGCACAAGATAATCTTTTAAAACAAACATCTTTATTCTGTTGAATATGCTTATGAAACTAGATGCACTATTCACACTTGTATGTCTCTTTGCTGCAGTTAATTCTCTTTTTACTAATACCTGCTTAGTAATACTTATCACTGTTCATGTTTTTTTTTACTCTGATCCAGCTATCTTAGCCTTTCCTTCTCCCAAATGATTTTTTGTAATTGACTATTTGCCAACTTTTTTCACATGAAAATTGAGCAAGTAATTCTAGCTATAGGATAAATCAGAATAAAATAACATATCCACTACATGCCTTTCAGATTCTACTTTGTTATTTTTTGTCTTTCTGCTTTGATAGATGTGATGAAACTCTTGCTGTGTTCCAGGCACTGTTCTAAATGCTTGGGTTGCTAAACAAACATACAAATAAATGGATTAATGAATAAACAAAGGAGTTGACAGATGGTGGATAAATAGATAAATTAAGGTGACTCCTACCTTCCAGGAGCTTTTATTCAAACAAGGGAAGGCAAAATATTAAGGAATGATGGAAGGGGGACTGAAGATGGAAAAGTCTATTGTTGGTGTATGGGCCAATTTGCTGGTGAGAATGTGAAGCAGTCTAGATAGGGAATTGAATGGGGAATGAAGTGAACATAGGTTCAGGGACACACCAACCAGGAAAGCAAGGCCTTTGGGCTCTAAGGCATCTGTAAGTAGGCAAGATTTCTAGGGAAGTGGTCGAAAATTTTCACGTGCTTTTGGGGTATTTGGATTTATTGGATCATGATATTCAGAAATGTACATGACCTTAGTGATCCCTTAGTCCTTCCCATTTGTTGTACAGATAGGGAAACTAGGGCCTAGAGAAGTGAAATGAGTTTCTTATTGTCACACCTGTAGGAAGACACAGAGATGGCATTCAAGCCTATGTAAAACTACAAATCAAGTGATCTTTCCACTTTACCCCAGAAGACTGGCACCAAGAGTATTTCCTATATTTTGAATTTCTGCCTTTTTCAAGTTTGGGGGAGGGAAAGTTAATTAACACTGTAATATACAATCAATTGTATTCATTTTTCACTGTCTACATACATTATAGAATCAAGCAACATGTAAAAGGTGGAAAGAAGCACTAGTGTCTCCATTTGTGTGTCATTGATATAATCCTTGGTTAATTAGGCTGAAAATATTTAAGTAGCTAAGTATGCAAATTTTTAAAAATCACCATTCCAATCCATTTTAGATTTAAGGAAGAGAGACACAGATCTTGCTCCCTGGGAGCATAGCCAATTATAATTTATTCATATAAAAACAAAGGCTACATCAAGAATATGTTCCATCAAGTACAATAGCTAACTTATCCTCTTTTGATCTGATTCTTGTGTCACAGAATGACTATAGGAGACGTTCATAATTTGGGGACTATGTTTCTGATAAGATTTTGCTGTGAATACCCAAATCACCTAAGATTTAAGCACCCATGTGAAAGATGCCAGAGAACTGCTTATGGGAGAAGAAATGTTGTGTTCCCCTACCATGTGGGTGGGAATATCCTCTTTTCATTGGCTGCATAGTCAAAATGTGTCATGATTTTAAAGTTACCACAAATTGGAACAATTTCCTCTCTCTCTCAGCATCCAAGGTGTTAGTGTATTCGAAGTGCCTCTTCACTCAGAGAATGGGCACCATGCATTAAGCTGTGTGGAGGAAAGGAATACTCTCCACTCCTCTAGCCCCAAGAAATGCACTTGGAATTTGGTCTGTTTGTCTGTCCTTTTCAATTCTATGCACAAATGGTGAATTCCCTGGGCCTAGAATCTTAAACCCTGACAACCTTGAAGGCAGGATTATAGGATAAATGTTCTTGCCAGCATAGCACAGAAGTTCTGAGAAGGTACTTTGGACTTGAGCATGGTTGGTGGGGCAGCTTTAAATAATAATTTATAGGAAGTACAGACTATAAGAACTGAGTTAAGTTATGAACCTAATATCCCTCTCTTCCACAGAGACAGAGGTAAAAAAGGAGGGATTATACTCCCTAGGTATTGAGGAATGGTAATTGTATTTTTGTTTTTACCATATATTTAAAAGAAATTGCATGAGCCAATTTTACTAAGTAGTTAAATAGAACTATGGTATAGGGACCCTTAAATTGGTAAAGTATATCTGATCAGAGCTTGAGCAAATGGCAGATACTAGACATGCCATATCCCTAACCCTATCATTTAGGATACTAGAGAGCCCTAGAGCAGTTAAATAAAACATGCATAGCTCTCAGGCAGTAAGGGTACAGGCAGTCTAGATCTGCCTTATAGTTCCAGGGTATGCTGAGGTATTTAGGAGTATTGCTATTCTTTGACAATAGGCTTGAAACCTTACTAGCCATATTCCCCCAATGTTAAGTGGCATACCAGTGACATTTAACAACTTAACATCATTTAACTTTTACAAAGAGATATTAATTTCAAAGACACAGGCAAGAACGAAATTCAAACATTTTCATTCAGCATGGAAGGATAATACCCTAATTCCATTTGTTAATGTTGATACTTATTACCTTGATCAAGTCATTTAATATCTCTGAGTCTGTTTCCTCATCTTATGAAATGTATGATAATATGCCAAGCCAGGGTTGTTTTATGGATTAAATAGCATAATACAAGCAAAATAACTTTAAAAACATTTAAAAATGTGCCAAAATTAAGATTATGAATTGATAATATCAAAGGTTTCAAAGATTCCCGGGATCTTGAGTATAATTTAGTGTAATGGTAATCACGGTGGGGCTTTTTGCTGTTCTTCTCTTAAATGCCTTTAAGGATTCTGGCTTTTGTTTGAATGGGGCTGGTAAAGTGGGATCTTGTCTTTGAATGTTCCTTAGCACCATGACAATCAGGAATCATTGACTTGTATATGATATGATAGGGGGTGAGGTGAGAGCCCTCAGGGCTCCCAACAGGATATAATTAAGGGGAGCTTGTTGTTTGACTTTTGGGGCTCACTCATGGAAGGAGTGTTGAGACTCTGGGCAAGCTGTAACTGCTCCCTGACTTTGATAAGCCAGAGAGCTATTGGTGCTTCTCTGGTAAGTATGTGTTGTGATTTGATCAGACAAGGTCTGTCTGTTGATGTTTGTAATTTCTGTTTGTATTTGCCTTGAAGTTCAGGGGGCTGATCTTTTCCCACTGAACTAAGTGAATGATATGTGTATGTTTGATTAAATTGAATTTGTTAACCCCTTAAAGTTGCTTTCCTTAGAAAATCAGATCAAAGAACCTGTGTTAGCTGCCTTCTGTGTGGTGGTTGTTGTTGGTTATACACAGCCACAGTAGCTGCTAGCCAGATTGCTGTTACATTCAGTTACACTCCTTCATTTTGCGGAAAAGAAAACTAAAGCTTAGAGTTCACAAAGACAGTAAATAGCATATTTGGGATTTACTAGATACAAAGAAGCAATTAAAAAATATATAGTATATTGAACCAATAAGTGAAGGTATCACTGACTTTTAGATTACTAGACTTTGAAAAAAAGTATTCTGTAGCATCATGCACCTAGTTTTAATGAGTAATTAAGAATTTAATAGAGACCAAAACATATTTATTACTTTACTTAAATACCTTAGTAGCATTTTAACAATTCATAGCACAACTATAAAAGCCCACCGTAAATTCTGATTTTTAAATATATAAACAGGAAAATACAGTAATTAACAATGAGACATTTTTCTCTGTCTCCATGGCAGTTATTGTCCATATGTAAGTAATTATCCATTTTGAATGTTCTTCATTTATGTAACAAATAGACATATTGAAAAAAAGGGAAAAATGACGTTGAAATACATTTTATCATGATATTTTAGCATTAGTATTCAAATAATCTTCAAATTAGGAAATATTTATTTCTTGATTCAGTAAAGCTTCCCCCTAATTGTTATAATATTACCCATATCATAACAATGTACAGTGTGAAAAAGAGGAGGAAAAAGTAGGAGGAAAACAAATAGATATTCCAGTTGAAGAATTAATTTTGTTAGAGGGAAAATTCAGATATATGCTTGATATTTAATTTCTCTATTTTCATTGCACTGAATGACTTCAGTTGTAAAGAATAATTATAAGTAAAACATTTGAATGTCTGCCTTAGGATCCCATTTGAACCCTGGGAAGAAACCTCCAAGTATACCACTTACCCCCCTCCTCCCAAACACTCATCAGGAAGTTATTAAACAACTTCAAAGTGCTGATAATAAAAAGAAAGGCAAAGGATAGGTCCTGCCTTCCATAAGTTCACAATGTAATGGAGGAGACTACACTTAAAAAGAAAATTAAAAGGAGGGTAGAGCCAAGATGGAGGAGTAAAGGCAGGAATTCTCTGGAGTTCTCTGAAATTTCCTTCCAAAGAATATTAAAATTGTACTTTATAATAAGTTTGAGAGTATCAGAACCAAAAAAGATTAGATTTAAACAATTTTCCAGCCAAAAACAACTTACAAGTTTGGCAAGAAAGATCTGTCTCACTATAATGAGAGTGGAGTGGATCCCAGAACAAGCTGTGTCCCTAGGAGTGACTGAATCATAGATAGCAGCTTCTGGAGCTCTTGGCCCACAGACAGGAATGGGGTCAGACAACTGATCAGAAAAAGAAAAAAAAAAGATTACAGAGGACCATTTGCCTGCACTGGGTGCAAGACTCTGTTTTGTACTTAAGCAGTTCTTGGTGGCCGTCCCAGGGTAAGTGGGAGTGATAGAAGGATTAGGGACCCTGGTCACAGTTCTGGGACAGAAAAGAGCACAGGCCAGGGAATAATGAACACACCTCTTCTTAGATCATAGCACATCGGAAGCAACAAAATCCTAGAGATCACCGCACTAGATCTGAATACAACAGCATGAAAAACCTGAAGCTTGAGACAGGGTCCTAACCACCTCAGGAGCAGAGTCAAACTTTAAAATAAAGTTAAAGTCAAGAAATAGACTGGAAAAATTAGCAAACAACAAAAAAAAATGAAATTGACCATAGAAAGTTACTGTGGTGACAGGGAAGATGAAAACACAAATTAAAATAATTTTTAAAAGACAAGTCAAAACAGCTGCCAGCAAAGTCATAAAAAAAGTGAATTGATCTCCACATTTTTTTTCAATTTCAACTCCAGATTTCCCCCACAAACAACATCAAATAATGCCTAAGAGTGAAAATAGAGCAGTAAAAATAAATGAGAGTAGGGGAAGAATAGTGGTACTTATGGGACAATCTGAGATCTGAAGAAAAATCCAAGGATTAGGTTTGGTCCCTGTGAAGTGTAACCATCTCTAGGCTACTTTGCTTAAACAAGTGGTGATCCCTGGGGTTACATGGGTTGGGAGGTAGCCTTAGTCCCAGTCACAGGAACTTATACCACAGGACAGTGAGGCAAGTTGGGTGTCTGAGCTGGGGAAGATTGAGGAAACCTCTTCTAACAAGGAATGCCAGAAGCAGCTGTGCTGCAGAGATGATGCTCTGGGTGAAAAGGAACCAGCACGTACTTGGTTGTGCACAGAATCAATGCAGCACAGATGCCACTCACTGTGGCCACTTACTTAAGGCTGGTGAGCTTGGTTTCTGTTCCAGGCCAGAGGGGAGAACTGAACTGTCTGAGGCAAGAGGCACAATTCTCTGATACCCCAGGGCTAGACATGATTAAAAAAAAATTCAAATGTAAAAAAAAAAAAAAAAAGAAAAAAGAACATGCAAAGGAGAGAGAGTTCCACCATAGAAAGTTACTATGGGAAAAGGGAAGACTGGGATACATCTTCAGAGGAGGATAACACAGCAAAAGAAACACTCTTCTACCTTAGAGTCACCTGCCCAAATGGTGACCTGCCCAAAAAGAATTCATAGAAGAACTTTAAAATTAATACTTTAAAAATCAAATGAGAGAGATTGAGGAAAAACTTAAAAAAGAAAAATCCAAGAAAAACAAGGGATTATGAAAAGAATCAATTAGAAAAGGAGATCCAGAATCTAAAATAAGAAAACTACTCCCTGAAAATCAGAATTGGGGAAGGGGAAGCCAACAAAGTCATAAGTGACCAAGAAATAATAAAACAAAATATAAAGAATAAACAAATAGAAGATAATTGAAAAACTCATAAAAAAACAACTGATCTGCAGAACAGATCAATAGGAGAAAATATAACAATAACTGGACACCTGGAAGCTATGATACAAAAATGAAATCTTCATACCATAATACAAGAAATAAAGAAAATTATTGTGAAGGATTAGAACAAGAGAGGAAAAGAGAAATAGAAAAAAAATCCATCAGTTACAACATGAAAGAGATCCTATGAGGGAAACCCACAGGAATATCATAGACAAATTTCAAAACCACCAACTCAAGGATAAAGTATTATGAGCAACAAGAAAAAAAATTAATTTGTCAGTGCCACAATTAAACATAGCATCAGTGACATTAAAAGACTGTGGATCTTGGAAAATGGTAGGTCCAAGAGCAAAAGAACTGAGGTTTCAGCCAAAAATATACCTAACAGCTAAGCATAATCACAAATAAAAAATAGATATTTAACGAATTGTCAGACTTTCAGGATTTGGCTAAAAGAACACCATCACCTGAACTTAATCAATTTGACATACAAAAGCCAAGAGAATCACAAAGTATATAACAATGACTAATTACAAGGGGCTCAATAAAGAGAAATTGTTTCCCTTTTTAGGAGGGAATGTAAAACATGTGTCTAAGATTATTATTAATAATTGGGTAGTTCACAAGAAAGATTGGGGTAGAACTGAGTATGATATGATTTTAAAAAGTAAAACCATTTAGGAATAGCTAAAAAAATAAATTATTTTATACAATTGAGGTGCAAAAGGAAGAACCAATGCAGAGGAATCAGATGGGGAGGGGGGCTTGTAGTTCTAGAAACTTACTTTTATCAGGAATGGGTTCAAGATGAAAGAATATAAAAGTCTTCTAAATTCAGAAATCAATGAAATGCAAAGGGGTTGGAGGAGGGGAGAAGATACAGGAGGGATCTTTAGAAGGGAGGGTGAAGGAATAGATTAAAAGGTATAGAAGGGTGTTTAGATGAATGGGATGACAAGGGAGGGATCCTTGGCATGGGATAGGTTAAGTAACAGGGCAATGTAGTGAGTAGAAGTAAGGTAGAGGAGGCAGGAGGGATAGGAAACAAGAGATATGAACAAACATAAAGTAAAGATCAGGAGTAAAATTTGTTAGGGAGAAGGGAACAGGAATGATAATCATGATCTAGGACAAAGTTAAGGCCAAAGTAGATTTAATCAAAAGAGAAAAATAGGGAAACTACATCATGTGCCAGCCATATTCATCAATGTTGTTTTGTACCATTTAAAATAACTAGATAGTATGTGGTTCAATACTGCTTTGGTGAAGGAAATGATGAGTTGGTGGACTTGGAAAAATATGTAAATGCTTGGACTTATGAAGGAAGAGGTTGTCCACCCTCAGAGAAACAGAGGACAAATAAATATAGTATGCTCTCACATAGATGCATATGAATGTATATGTCTATATATGTATATGTAAGTAAGGGTATGTATGTATGGGTATATGTACATGTATGTGTGTATATAAACATATGTGTGTGCATGTGTGCATAAATGTGTATGGATATATATACATATACACACACACACATATATATATATATACATATACATACACACACACACACACACACATATATATATATGTGAAATCACCATACTAAATTGCAGCCTTCTGCCAAGGGTGAGGTGAGGAGAAAGAGGGGAAAAAAATAAATTTCAGAAGAATACAGCAGAGAACAAAAGAAAAATTACAAAGAAGCAAAGATGGATAGCTCCCAACACAATGTATAGTATGTATTATGTAGATTTTCTTGAAATGGAAATTCATTGCTGTATATTTTTAATCATCTCATGTTCTGCTGTGCAAAAAGCAAGGCTTTTTTGCTTTCCTTATTTTATATTGAAATTTAAAATCAAATATGAAACAAAAAATCAAAATTTGGCAAGTGGAAGCTAAAGACACCATTAGATATGAAGAAGCAGTTAAAACAAATTAAAAGAAAGAAAAAAATAGAAGAAATGTGAAATACCACATTGGGAAAACAATGATCTGGGAAATAGATTTGGGAGAGATAGTCTAAGAATTATTGTCCTACCTGAAAGCCATGATGAAAAAAAAGAGCCTGGACAGTACCTTACAAGAAATCATGAAGGAAAAGTGCCCCAAGGTCCTAGAACCAGAAGGTAAAATAGTCATCAAAAGAATCCACCTATCACCTGCAGAAAGAGATTGTACTGTAAGCAGCCAGAAAGAAACAATTCAAATATCATGGAATTACAGTCAGGATCACACAGGACCTTGCAGGTTCTACATTAAAAGATAGGTGTGATTTGAATATGATATTCCCAAAAGGCAAAGGAGCTTGGACTAAAACCAAGGATCAAACCATGCAGCAAAATTGAGCCTTATTTTTTCAGGCAAGGAGGTGGACATTCAATGAAATAATGGAATTAAAGACCTTTTTTATGAAAAGCCAGAGCTCAATGGAAAATTTGATCATGAAATGCAAACTAAAGAGAGAAATAAAAAGGTAAACAGGGAGAAAAAAATAGTTGTTATTCAATAAGGACAAATTGTTTGCACCCTTATATAGGATTATATTGTTTTGTGTGATATATATATACATATATATATATACATATATATATATATGTATATATAAGTCAATCTTGAGAAAAGTACAGTTATTATGACAATTAAAAGGGATATATATATATATATACACACATATATATATACATATACATATAAAGAGGGTGTCAGTATAAATTAACTGATCTGATGATAGGAAAAACAATTAAGGGATTCAAAGGGATTGTTCTGGGAGAAGAGATAATGGGGAGGTAGAAAAGGGTAAATCACATCACATGAAGAGGCACAAAAACATATTATAGCAGAGGAGAAAAAGGGAGGGAAAACAGCAGTGTTTGACTCATTCTCATTGAATTTGTTTCAAGGAGGGAATAACATACTCTGATAAGTATAGAAATCAAACTTGTCCTACAGGGAGTAGGAGGGGAAAGGGGAAAGAAAAGGGGAAGGGGTGGTTCGAAAGTAGGGGAAAAGTAGTAAAGGGAAAAGGGTAAGTTAAGGAAGGGCAGTAAATAGGGAGGTAAAACTGAGGAAGATGGTGGTAAAAAGCAAAACTCTTTTGAGAAGTGGAAAGGAGAAGGGAGAAATAAAAGCATCAACAATGTGGCAAATAGCATGGAGAAAAAGACACAGATAGTAATCATAACTATGAATATCAATGGTATGAACTCTCCCATAAAATGGAGGCTGATAGCAGAATGGATTAAAAACCATAACACGACAATATGTTGTTTACTAGAAATACATTTGAAACAGGGAGATACACACAAGATTAAGGTAAATGACTGGAGTAGAATATATTATGCTTCAGCTGAAGTAAAAAAGCAGGGATAGCAATCCTAATCTCAGAAAAAGCAAAAGCAAAGATGGATCTAATTGAAAGAGATAAGGAAGGAAACTATATCCTGCTAAAAAGCACCATAGACAATGAAGTAATATCATTACTTAACATATATCCACCAAGTGGTATAGCATCCACATTCTTAGAGGAGAAGTTAAGGGAGTTACAGGAAGAAATCGACAGCAAAACCATATTAGTAGGGGACCTCAGCCTCCTCTTCTCTTAACTTGATAAATCTAACCTCAAAGTACACAAGAAAAAAGTTAAGGAGGTGAATAGAATTTTAGAAAAGGTTGGTATGATAGACCTCTGGAGAAAACTGAATGGGGATAGAAAGGAATATTCCCTTTTTTCAGTTTTACATGGCACATACAGAAAAATTGCCCATGTACTAGAATACACAAACCTCACAATCCAGTGCAGAAAGGCAGAAATAGTCAATGCATCCTTTTCAGATCATGATGCGATACAAATAATTTGTAACAAAGGACCTTGAAAAGATAGGCTAAAAGTTAACTAGAAACTAAATAATTTAATTCTAAAGAATTAGTGGGTCAAAGAACAAATCATAGAAACAATTAATAACTTCATTCAAGAGAATGACAATAATGAGACAACATAACAAAACTCATGCGATGCAGCAAAAGGAGTTCTTGGGCGAAGTTTTATATTTCTAAATGCTTACATTAATAAAATAAATAAAAAGGAGATCAGTTAATTGAACATGCAACTGAAAAAGTTAGAAAAAGAACAAATTGAAAATCCCCAATTGAATACTAAATTTGAAATACTGAAAACCAAAGGAGAGATTAATAAAATTGAAATCCAGAAGCCTATTCAACTAATAATTAAAAATATGCCCTGATTTTCTGAAACAAAAAACAATAAAATTGATAAACCTTTGGCCAATTTGATTTTAAACAAAAGAAAGAAGAAAACCAAATTATTAGTATCAAAAATGCAAAAGGTGAATTCGCCTCCAATGAAGAGGAAATTAAAACTTAAATAAGGAATTATTTTTTCCAGTTGCATGCCCATAAATTTGACAACTTTAGGGAAATGGATAAATTTTAACAAAAATATAAATTCCCCAGGTTAAAAGAGGAGGAAGTAAAATACCTAAATAACCCCATCTTATAAAAAGAAATTGAGCAATCTATCAACTAACTCCTTAGGAGAAAAAGAAATTGTAGGGATTAGCATAGGCAAAGAAGAACTAAGTTATCACTCTTTGCACATGATATGACAATTTGCTTAGAGAATCCTAGAGATTCAAATAAAAAATAATTGAAATGATAAATAACTTTAGCAAAGATGCAAAGTAAACCCATGTAAATCCTCAGCATTCCTATATATTGCTAACAAAGCTCAACAGCAAGAGATATAAAGAGAAATTCCACTTAAAGTTACTGTAGACATTATAAAATACTTGGGAGTCTACCTGCCAAGACAAACCCACAACCAATATGAGCACAATTACAAAACACTTTTCACACAAGTAAAGTTAGATCTTCATAAATGGTAAAACATCAGTTGTTTGTGGTTAGGCTGAGATAATATAATAAAAATGATAATATTACCAAAATTCATTTACTTATTCAGTGCCATGGCAATCAAACTACCAAAAATTATTTTATATATTATTTTATATATAATATGTAATAATATATATAATATATAATAATAAATATAATATATGAGTATATTATATTTATTACTATTAAATAGTAATAAAATTTGTCTGGAAAAAACAAAAGGCTTAGAATATCAAGAGAATTAATGCAAAGAAATATTAGGGAAGGTGGCTTAACCATACCAGATATTAAACTATATTATAAAGCAATAGTCATCAAAACTACTCGTTACTGGTTAAGAAAAGTGTGGTGGATCAGTGGAATAGGTTAGCTACCCAAGGCACAGAAGTCAATGACTATTGCGGTGTACTCTTTGATAAACCAAAAGAATCCAGCTTCTGGTTTAAGAATTCACTATTACAGAAAAACTGCTATGAAAACTGGTGCATATATATTTAGTAATGATATTGCATCATTTAGCATGGTTCCCTTTAGCAGGATGTAGTTTCCTTCCTTATCTCTTTTAATTAGATCCATTTTTATTGTTGATTTGTCTGAGATCATGATTGTTACCCTGGCTTTTCTTTTCCTTTTTCTCTTTTTACTTCAGATGCAGCATAATATATCCTTCTCCAGTCTTTAACCTTTAACTCTGTGTGTATCCCTCTACTTCAAATGTGTTTCTGATAAACAGAATATTCTACGATTATGGCTCTTAATCCACTCTGCTACATGCTTCCATTTTATGGGAGGATTCATCCCATTCACATTCATAGTTATATTACTATCTGCGTCTTTCTCTCCATCCTATTCACCCTCACCCCCCACAGCAGTTTGTGCTTTTCTCTCTCCTTTCTCTCTTTCCCTCCTCATTAGAGTTTTCCTTTTGACTGCTGCCTCCCTCCATCTCCCCTCCCTTCAACCACCCCCCTCATTTTTCTTTCCCCTTTCCCCTAGTACTTCCCTATCTTCTATTCACTCCCTCTCTTTTATTTCCCCTCATCCTGCCTATAGGGTAACTTAGATTTCTATACATATGTGATTATGTTATTGCCTCTTTGAGACAAATCTGATGAGAGTAAGATTCAGACATTGTTCATCTCCCTCCATTCTTTCCCTCTACTGTACTAGGTCTTTTTGCCTCTTCACATGATGTAATTTACCCTTTTCTGCCTCCCCCTTTTCTCTTCTCCTAGAACAATCACTTTTCACCACTTAATTAGATTTTTTATCATCACATCAAAGTCAACTTATACCCATGGCTTTTGTCTATGTATACTCACTTTAAATGTCCTAATAAAGATATAGTTCTAAAGAGTTACAAGTATCATCTTCCTTTGTAGGAATGTAACTAGTTTGCCCTTATTGAGTAGTGTATTTGTTTGTTTTCTTTATTGTTTACCTTTTTATTCCACTCTTGAGTCCTGTATTTGACAGTCAAATTTTTTGTTGAGTTCTGTTCTTTTCTTCAGGAAGGTGTGGAAGTCCCCAATTTCATTGAATGAGCATCTCCTCTTCTTAAAGATTATGCTCCAATTTCCTGGAAAGATGATCCTTCTTTGCAATCCAAGCTCCTTTGCCTTATGGAATATCATATTTCAGGCCCTCTGATCTTTTAATGTAGAAGTTTCAGGGGGCAGAGCCAAGATGGCAGCTGGAAAGCAGGGACTAGCGTGAGCTCCCTGCCGAGTCCCTCCTAAAACCTATAAAAAATGGCTCTGAATCAATTCTAGAACTGCAGAACCCATGGAATAGCAAAGGGAAGCAGGGCTTCAGCCCAGGACAGCCTGGATGGTCTTTGGAGGTCTACCCCGCATGGAGCTGGGAGCAGAGCGGAGCAGGGCCCAGCGTGGGCAGCGCAGACCAACCAGACCAAGAGCCAGGCAGAGGGTGCCATAGCGCCCGGAATCAGTAAGCTGCAGCAGTTACCAGACTGCACCCACAAACACCAAGGACAACAGAGAAGGTTGGTGGGAAAAGCTGCTGGGGACAGAGTGAAAAAAGGATTTCGCGGTTCTGCCACTGCCCCCAGGGCAGCAGAGGTGGGGCAGCTACAGAACTACACCTGCAGTTCCTT
This sequence comes from Trichosurus vulpecula, assembly GCF_011100635.1. NCBI lineage: Eukaryota > Metazoa > Chordata > Mammalia > Diprotodontia > Phalangeridae > Trichosurus > Trichosurus vulpecula. The sequence goes on from NC_050579.1 coordinate 215,251,219, forward strand.
CCTGCCCCAGGCCCACCTGATGGGAGGAATTGGGTGGCGAATCAGATCAGGAGTGAAGAGACTGCTGAAGATCTAAGTCCAGTCCGGGTTGGGGGGTCTTGGGGAAGGAGGAGTGCTGGTGTGGCAGAGCTGGCTGTAATAGCTCTGAAATCAACAGTGCATCCTCCAAGCTTGGAACATAGTACTCTTCACTCTACAAGCAGTCATACCCCACTGAAAAACTCGAGGGTCAAGTAAGTTGGCTGGGAACACGGCCAGGCAGTGAAAACGCACCCAGATTCAGTCTCAGACTTTGAATCTTTCTTTGGTGACAAAGAACACCAAAACATACAGCCAGAAGAAGTCAACGATGTCAAAGAGCCTACAACAAAAGCCTCCAAGAAAAACATGAACTGGTCTCAGGCCATGGAAGAGCTCAAAAAGGATTTGGAAAAGCAAGTTAGAGAAGTAGAGGAAAAATTGGGAAGAGAAATGAGAAGGATGCAAGAAAACCATGAAAAACAAATCAATGACTTGCTAAAGGAGACCCCCCAAAATAATGAAAAATATACTGAAGAAAACAACACCTTAAAAAATAGACTAACTCAAATGGCAAAAGAGCTCCAAAAAGCCAATGAGGAGAAGAATGCCTGGAAAGGCAGAATTAGCCAAATGGAAAATGAGGTGCAAAAGACCACTCAAGAAAATACTACCTTAAAAATTAGATTGGAGCAAGTGGAAGCTAGTGACCTTATGAGAAATCAAGATACTATAAAACAGAACCAAAGGAATGAAAAAATGGAAGACAATGTCAAATATCTCATTGGAAAAACCAATGACCTGAAAAATAGATCCAGGAGAGATAATTTAAAAATTATTGGACTACCTGAAAGCCATAAGCAAAAAAAGAGCCTAGATATCATCTTTCAAGAAATTATCAATTAGAACTGCCCTGATATTCTAGAAGCAGAGGGCAAAATAGAAATTGAAAGAATCCACAGATCGCCTCCTCAAATAGATCCCAAAAAGAAATCTCCTAGGAATATTGTTGCCAAATTCCAGAGCTCCCATATCAAGGAGAAAATACTGCAAGCAGCCAGAAAAAAACAATTTGAGTATTGTGGAAACACAATCAGAATAATTCAAGATCTGGCAGCTTCTCCGTTAAGAGATCAAAGGACTTGGAATACGATATTCCGGAGGTCAATGGAGCTAGGATTAAAACCAAGAGTCCCTTACCCAGCAAAACTGAGTATCATGGTCCAAGACAAAATATAGATTTTCAATATAATAGAGGACTTTCAAACTTTCTCAGTGAAAAGACCAGAGCTCAATAGAAAATTTGACTTTCAAATGTAAGAATCAAGAGAAGCATGAAAAGATAATCAAGAAAAAGAACAGGAAAAAGAAATTGCAAGGGACTTACTAAAGTTGAACTGTTTTGTTTACATTCCTACATGGAAAGATGATGTGTATGATTCACGAGACCTCAGTATTAGGGTAGCTGAAGGGAATATGTGTATATCTATCTATCTATCTATCTATCTATCTATCTATCCATATGTTTATGTGTATATATGTATATGTGAGTGTGTATGTATGTATATATGTATGTGTATATATATATATATATATATGTGTATATATAATATGTGTGTGTGTATATATATGTGTGTATATATATATATATATATATATATATATATATATATATATATATATATATACAGAGAGAGTGTGTGTGAGAGACAGAGAGAGAGAGAGAGAGAGAGAGGGCACAGGGCAATACAGGGCAAGTTGAAGATAAGGAGAACATATCTAAAAGAAATAAAATGAAATTGAGGGATTAGAGGAGAATATATTGAGAGAGGGAGATAGGGAGAGATAGAATCGGGTAAATTAACACACATAAAATTGCCAAGAAAAAGCAGTTCTGTAGGAAGAGAAGAGAAGGCAGGTGAGGCGGAATGAGTGAATCTTCCTCTCATCAGATTTGACCTGAGGAGGGAATACCATACACACTCAATTGGGTATCTTACCCCACAGGAAAGAAAGAGGAAGAAGATAAAAAGGGGGGGGATGATAGAAGGGAGGGCAGATGGGGGTGGAGGTAATCAAAAACAAACACTTTCGAAAGGGGACAGGGTCAAGGGAGAAAATTCAATAAAGGGGGATAGGTTAGGAAGGAGCAAAATATAGTTAGTCTTTCACAACACAGGTATTGCGGAAGGTTTATACATAATGATACACATGTGGCCTATGTTGAATTGCTTGACTTCTTAGGGAGGGTGGGTGGGAAGGGAAGAGGGGAGAGTATTTGGAATTCAAAGTTTTGAAAACAGATATTCAAAAACAAAAAAAAAAGTTTTTACATGCACCTAGAAAATAAGATACACAGGCAATGGGGCATACAAATTTACCTTGCCCTACAAGAAAGGAAGGGAAAAGGGGATGGGAGGGGAGTGGGGTGACAGAAGGGAGGGCTGGCTGGGGAACAGAGCAACCAGAATATAAGCCATCTTGGAGTGGGGTGGGGAGGGTAGAAATGGGGAGAAAATTTGTAATTCAAAGTCTTGTGAAAATCAATGCTGAAAACTAAATATATTAAATAAAAAAAAGAAGTTCCAAGGTCCTGTGTAATCCTGACTGTGGTTCCACAATATTTAAATTGTTTCTTTCTGATTGATTGCAGTATTTTCTCCTTAACCTGATAATTCGGGAATTTGGTGACAATATTCCTTGGCATTTTCATTTTGAGATCTCTTTTAGGAGGTGATCCATGGATTCTTTCCCTGACTGTTTTACCCCATGGTTCTAGGACTTGATGATTTCTTAAAAGATTCTGTCCATGTTCTTTTTTTCGTCATGGTTCTCAGGTAGACCAACAATTCTTAAATTATCTCTCCTGCATCTATTTTCTAGGTCAGTTTTTCCCATAAAGATATTTTACATTTTCTTCTATTTTGCCATTCTTTTGATTTTATTTGACTAATTCTGGATGTCTCATATAGTCATTTGCCTCCACTTGCCCAGTTCTAATTTTTAACAAATTGTTTTCTTCTATTAAATTTTGTACCTCCTTTTCCTTTTGGCCAATTCTACTTTTTAAGGAGTTATTCTCTTCAGCAAGTTCTTCTGTCTCCTTTTCCATTTGGCCAGTTCTCCCTTTTAAGAACTTATTTTCTACAGTCAATTTCTGTCCTTCCTTTTCTAAGCTATTGAGTCTCTCTTGCATCCCTGTCATTTCTTTTCCCCATTTTTCTTCTACCTGTCTTATTTGACTTTTAAAATCCTTTGGAGCTATTCCAAGGAGGCTTTTTGGGACTGTGGGTATATTGACCTTGTTCTCCTCTTTTGATTTTGTGTTTTGACCTTCCTTGTCCCCATAGAAAAAATCTGTGCTCATTACCCATTTCTGCTTTTCGTTCATGATGTTTGCCTATTTCTCAGCTTTTAAAGTTGAACTCTCCTGCTGGAGCACATGGGCCCCTGTCCAGAGATTCTTGTCCTGGGGGCAAGGGGCCTGGTCATCACCTTTGTGTGGGAGGTCCTAGGAACTGGAGGTGCTGGGGATCTGGCAGCTTACCTGTTGATGAACTGGGGTCCTAGTGGTGGTGGCTGGCATGTGTTGAGTTCAGGTGGGGTCTTTCTGCATTTTCCCTTGGACTACACTGAAACTCTGCAGGGGGGAGGTGAAGGTGTAGGGAAGTCTAACCATTGGAGGATGCCTGCTCACCTGAGCTGCTCTGTAGAATGGAAAGGTTTAGCTCCTGGAAGACACCCACACACCTGGAGTCATGCTGAAGAGCTGGGAGTTTTGGCTGCTGGAGGATGCCTGGCCACTGGTACACATGGTGTTTTTCTAAGCTTGAGTCTACTAGTTCTCCTGGCTGTGCCAAGGCACACAGGGGTCCTGGCATTGGTACTTGTCTGCTCTGCAACCCTTGGGCTCAAGATCTCCCACTGGTTTGCTAAGGTGGGACTTGCTGCTGGCTTGCTGGGATGCCTCCCATCCTGTACTGCCCCACTTACACCAGAGCGAGATTAACTTTTCCCATTAATCCCCCAAACCTCCTGGGCTAAAAGAGTACTGCACCCTATATTTCTGCTGCTCTGCTTCTCCACGAATTTTCCTGGGGTGATATTTTATGGATTTTTAGATGTCAATAAGGAAGAGTAAAAGCAACTTACTGCTTACTCTGCCATCTTGTGTTCTCGAAGTGGAGATCAGTCACTAGGTCTTTAGACAAAGAAAGACTTATGTGAGGAAACTTCCTCTCTGAAACTTATGTGAAATTTCTTATCTTAGTGAGTCATCTAAAGAAGTTCTATCAATCACAATAGAAAGAGGGGCCACTAAAGCATATTTACTAATTCTGGTGGGTTGTAGTCTGACTTAGAAAACCACACATTAACATTATCTGGATTTTATTGCATTTTAAAGTTCTTTTCTTAAATAGGACCCAATTATATTTTAATCTGATTCATGATGTTCTGGGGGAGTATTGTGGATTCTATTTGACACCTTTGTCCTAGAGGAGTGAGAGGTTAAGTGCCTTTCCCAGGACCAAACAGACAGTATGTATCAGAATCAGGACTTGAATCCAGGTCTGCCTCATTTTGTCATTGGGTTTATATAATCAAGTCCATATCTACTATTCTTCACTAACTTAATATCAGGAAAATAAAATAAGAAGCATCATTGCTGTTTTATTCTTCCCCTTCCTTTTTTGTTATTCTTCCTTTACCTAGGATCTCTGAATAAACCGCTGCAAAAATGAAGATTGTTAGTTTCAAGTAAAGTCTCTAAGAAAGAAGTGAATGGAGGTACATCAGCCAGGTCAGAAGGACTTACAGAACAAAGGAATATTGATCAATGCACTTTCTTCAGATATTATGTTAAATATGGTAGTTTAGTAGAAAAAGTATATTTTCAAATGTAAATTTATTACATTCATATCAAGTAGACTTGGATATCCTTCTGAATTAAATTATCATATTTAGGTGGGCCTCCTACCCCTAACAGGATACTGAATGCCTTTGATCAAATGGCATTTATTATTTACAGCATTTTCGATTTATCTTTTTGTTACAGTAACTAATACATCACAGACTAGAAAAATACAGAAGAAGCATTATTTGGCAGTTATCAAGATTAGTTAAGCTTTTGTAAATTTCAACTTCTCTCTATTCCTTATGTGTGAATTAAGTGCCTCTAGAAATGGAAGCTCAAAATCATTATTCAGGTATTTTGATTTATACAGAAAATGCATCAAGCCTGGTAGTATCCTTTGAGGAAAATAATAGCATAGTGGGTGGGGAGATGATAGCAAATTCATATTAAGATTAGCAAAAATGTGTCAGTGCAATGACAAATTTCCTTTGATTGGTTTTGTATATATGCCTTAAAATAAATTAGGCTTCTCATTATCTTTTGAAATAGATTGTATTATAGCATGCAATATCCAATGTAGCTTGAAATGATGTGCTTTCCACTGCATCCTAGGTAGGTGATTTGTTAGTTGATTTTGCTTAGAGCTGCCCTCTAAGAGTAGTGATTTTTATTCTTCACATCTATGTATGGAGATATTCAAGTGGTTTATTTTATTCTTCACTGTCCTTTTTGCTATGGAGAATGAATGTTTTCTTGAGCTTTTTTTCTGTCAAAATTCATTCCTTTGCTATATATGACTATATAAGTATGAAAAATAGATACATTTTGCTACACTGTTACAAGAAGCTCACAATTCGAACACTGATATTTGACTCTTCTAAGAAAAGTATTAGATAGATAAATTCAATATATCCCCATATAACTTATATCTACCCACATTAGAAAAATGTGTGAATGTTCATTTTGGTCTTTACCAAAACTCTCAGTTGCACTGAATTTAACACTTTCAGCCTGGGCAGTGGCAGTGACAAGAAAAAATAATTCATGGAAGGGAATTTGGGACACCCTTTAGGGGGAATGAACAATGGCATTACATGCTTAATCTCTTTGATTTGACAGTCAAAGGCGCATTGAGAAATGAATGCATTTCTTTTTTTCAAATCAAAGCCAAGTGAAATCAAGGCACTGTAGTAAGTCTTAGAACTCTTCGTCAATGGGTAGAGTGAGCAATATATCAACAATAATCACCAAACCCATATGTTGAATCCACAGTTTTTAAGCAAAATACATATTTTTTTAAATCTGAAGGACCATAGTGTGTGGACAGAGGGCTCTGTAGTTTTATTCCCAGATCTATTCCTTCTACTTTATATTCTACTATCAAATATGAGCTATGATCAACCTTCAAAATATATTAGATGTTTCTATTTGTAATCAGATTTTCAGTTTTAATTAATTTAAGAAAAGATAATAAATGAATAAAGCATAAAAAAGATTTTTAAAAGATTCAATCTTGCCTCTGTTTAGTTTATCACTTTCAGCAGGAGAATTTCACTTACAGTCATGAGACCAACTGAGAAATAAAAGTACTTGAAAATTTCAGTCAACATTAGGAAAAGCCATAGTGTTTTGTCTGCTACTAGAAAACTAATAAACACAGAAATATGCATAGAATGATTTTACATATATATTTATGTGTGTATAGATATAGATATATCTCTCTATCCAGATAAAGACAGATAGATAGATAGATAGAAAACTTGTGTCTAACTGCAGAAATCTCTAGGGCAAGGGGAGGGAAATAAAAAAAAAAGTTTTCATGATAACTTTATTACATATTTAAAATTAGTAGCAAGTTGTACATAATAGATTTGCAGTTTCATGTGCAAGTGTTTAAAATTTTATTATGCTACATTAATGTTTATATTTTAAAATTCCATTATTTAAAAATAAATAAAATTTTAAAAAGAAAACTATGCAGAGTAATTTAAATAGAGACAAATGAAAAGAATAAGTATTGTTATTAAATATCTTGAGGTAAAATACCAGAGATAAAAAATATCTAGTGGGATATACTCAGTATATCCTACCATGTGATTAGATAGTATTAAATTATAAGGAGAAATTAGTCTTTTTCATAAATTAGCACATATAAAGTACTTTGAAAACTTAAACCACTATATAAATGTTAGCTATTAGCTATTATACTCATGTAAAAATCTTTTCCTCCCATGGAAATAAAAGCAAAACTATCAATAATTTAAAATGTACAAAATGTGTATATTTAGTTTTAGAATATTGAACAAATAAACGTTGGCTTTTAAATTATTTTAAATGATCCTAAGCTTTCTATATGAAGTATTAGCTCTGGGCCAGCATTCTAAGCCCTGAGTCTACATGGATCAGACCTAACCTCAGTGGCTAACCACAAAGCTCATAACACTATTTGGATCATTAGTTTCATATAGTTTCAGTAAGACTGAGGATCCCAGGGATTGCCACCTTTCCTTGCCAAAAGAAAGACAAGAGCCTGGAGAGAAAAGCGTTCAACCCTTGATCAAGAAGAAGAATGGAGATACTGCCATCCAGGTGCAGCACTAGTGTGTTATGTGAAACATCTATAGATTAAGACTATTAGTCCTAGCCCTGAATAATGGCTAATTCTTGTAGAGGAGAAAACTGACATGGCTTGAAGGTGGAACCCCACAAGCAAAAATACATCACAAAGGTGCTAACAGAGAGAAGGGATCTAGCAGAGAGAAAATAAAACAAATAAACATTTTGATGGGACTCACTTGTAAGAATTAGCAGTCAGGATGGATGGAAAGACTTTAGGTCATGGGGTCCTTGGTGGAATAGGGCTCCTATTATCTAGGTGAAGCAAGACAAAACATTGGGTAGTGCGAGTAAGAGTAACAGCCTGGCCCTGGTGTACAATTCGAGATTCTGGGAGCAATGCTGGTTCTTTTTTGGGGAATGGCCTGGGGATCTTGCTTATGAACTATGTCCTGGAATGTAGAAAAAGGAGGATTTAAAGAAGCATCAAGAAACTTAGAATGTAAAAACTTTTCTTGGGTCACATGGGCTAAAACACCTACATTTCTACATGTAGTTTACCTCTCACCTGTAATCATGGATAGGACAGGGGGAATGATTCAGGAATGAGGAGGAGGAGGTAGGAAACATGCTGAAAGCTCATGCTCTCTTAAAAATGAAAAGGGAAAAGGTGAGAAAGCAACATTCCTACTTTTATAAGATTATTTAAAAGGGATGGCTATTTTGAAAAACAGTCCATCATATAACAGTGGGAGCCCATCAATTTATCTTTGTAACAGAAATCATGAATGGATTCTGTTCATCAGTAGATTCCAAGGGCTGTGATCACATCCTCCACAGGGAGATGTTTTCAAAACTTGAGAACACCAGTGGAGCACCCTCTTATATATGCTTCAAGTTGGTTAGGAAACTACCCAGAACAAAATCCTGTATAATTGCTTTTTCAACCATAAAGCCAATGAAAATGTTAGGTAAAATGATTAGCTGGTAAGATAGCGATAAGAATTTTTTTAAAAAAACAGTTTTCAGTTTATTGGGGCTGTTGTTTTGAAATCATCTCATTTCTCTCAATAAGTAGGATGGATTTTTACCCCATCCTTTACTCACTTCAATGGAAGCAAGCAAATCTCTGTCATCAGAGCTCACAGGAACAGGTGTACATATTTTGAATTACTAAGTAGTTGAAACACCCTTTTTGCTAAACTTTTAAAATATATCTAATTACATAGAGAATACTAATTAATTCAAGGGAAGGTTATTTTGAAGAATCAATTTGAAATTCATAAGAATTATGCTAAACATTTATATCTTATGTTTTATCTTTCTACCAACCTACATCATCAAACTATTTTACATTATCTCATTCAGTTTTTTTCTTTTTTTTCTGATTTTTTTATTTAATATATTTAGTTTTCAGCATTGATTTTCACAAGAGTTTGAATTACAAATTTTCTCCCCCTTTCTACCCTCCCCCCCACTCCAAGATGATGTATATTCTGGTTGCCCTGTTCCCCAGTCAGCCCTCCCTTCTGTCTTAAAGCATGCCTTGTTGAGCTTCTCCCATTTTTTTCTTTCTTTTTCCTTCCTTTGCCAAAAGGTCATGCTTTTACATTCTGATCTATGTTGACTTCAACTTTGGTCAACATAATCACTTAATATTTATTGAAATACTGAAGAGAACAAAGACACAGTTAAATCCACTCACACTCAGGTATGTGTTTGACATAATAGAGAAATACCAGGCCAAATGTAAGGACATGGATTCTTCACTCTTTTAACTACTATAACTCTTAGTCATTTAATTTCCATTTCTTCAATGTAAAATCAAGATCATTTATGTTTTCTGCTTACTTTATAGTGACTCACCATTAGAAATTTGTTTAGAATATTCAGGGGAGTTTAGATACATAATCCAGAGTCAATGGAAACTATAAAATATAATTTGTCACTATTTTCTGAATTATGGTCCTTGCCTTTGGCTGTAACCATATTCTTTTGTCTTCATAAAAAGCAGTAAGAATAGGTTTTTGTATTTGAAGTCATGAGATGTAGCTTGGAATCCTCTCTTCCCCGGTGACTTGCTTTTAAAGTCTCAGTTTCTTCATCATTATCATATCTATAATCATTGTTCTACCTATATCTCAAAATTTTTTTTTCCTGAGAAGAAAATTAGATAATGCATATAAAATGATTTCTAAGCTATTGTCTTTGTAATTTAATAATTACTAAAGAGACATTCTTTTTTGTTTTACCTGAAAGCACTTCTAACTATTTGAAAGGGCAGAAATAAGAAAGAAAAAAAAATCCTAGCTATAAGGAAGGTATGATTTACATTTATAATAGCAAATATTCACAAGTTTTAAGACCCATATATTTCTCTAAAGGTAATATTATTTTATAATTGGAAAAACATTTAAATAGCAAATTCAAATAATAAATATTTAAATATTTTAAATAGCTTTAATAAAATTCATGCAAATTATTTAAAGGTTATAAAATAATACTACCTCACTATGCAGATGAATAATTATTATTAGTTATTATTATTATTATCATTATGCCTGAGTTTTATATAATGCATTATAGTAACGTAACCTCTCAATGCTTTAAGAAACCCTCTAAAACTATTAAGTTCCAGAAAATGTAGTTTGCTCACTCCATAATTCTCTATACCAATGAAATCACAAGTCACATATTAAAAACAGGTGATGTCAGACTTTTTTAAAAAAACAGATTAGCCTCAGAAAGGCTAAGTAATTTATGTAAAGTCATGTAGTTATTAAACTTATTAGGTTTTTTCCCCCCAAAACCTAGTCTAAATTCTGACTTTACTCTGTCTCTGACTACCATTGTTCCTTGTATATTCACACAAGTGTGTGTGTGATTTGTAGCTCTGTGTGTATACATATACATATATGACTATATATGCACATATGTGCACACACATACGCAAACGATTTAGCACTGAGAATAATATTATTTACTTTCTGCCACAGGTTAACTGGGCTGACTAGTAATATGGATAGTATAATAATAAATGTTGTAGCTGATGTTTTTCTTCCTTCCTTTATGTAAGTCCTAAGGGGGGATGGAGGTGGGATAGTATTTGCTGTTAAACATTATGATTTTAAAAAACAATCAGAATGCTCATTCAAACTATTATTATTACTTGTTTGTCAGGAGAGCATTTCATGACCCTTCAATTAAACTCTCAATATCTGAAAATGAACCAAATTATTCCTAGGTAGTGATGATAATATGGCCCAATATAGCGTATAGTCAACCGTTGTCCATTGGGTCAGATAATACCTTTTATAGCAATGCATCCCTGTACACTTAAGGGCCCTTCTGGTAGGCTCAGAGTCAGCACATCAATCCACTCTGTCATTTTGTCCTAAAGATAGCTCTCTATAGTTCAAAGCACTCACACTGGTCTTCCAAGTGCTTTGTTCAAACTGATTTTCTGTTGGCAAGTCATGTCTTTTATATCTTTCCCAATGCTGGGATGCATGTGCAATGTTTATTGAAGTATAGTTGATTGCCTTGAAATTGTTTTCAATCTCATGTAAATTTACAAATATCTATGCTATGATTGGTGTTCACAGTTGGGGAAGCAGAAAGTGTTCCTCCTTTTTACAGGTGATGCAGGAGCATATTTTTCTTGGTTCCTTGAAAGAATCATGCTTGTATGCAATTTATAAACATTCACTACTTCTAAAGAGTGATCAGTTTCATGAGATAAGGCATACCCATCACTTCTTCAGTACTCAATTGATCACAGAACATTTAAATAATTTTATTTTGCTATCTTAGACTTTAAAAGAGTTACCAAATTGCTATTATTTTATCAAACCCGGTTGCATAAATTCAGTGGAATCTCCTTAATTTACCTTATCTGAGGGATTAGATTATATGGAATGTGATAAAAAGCCAGATGTCAGTCTACTAACTTGCCTTTTACCCTCCTATCAACTTGTGAAAATCGTTGTCTGAGATATCCTTCCTTCAGACAGAATACCAAAAACACCAAGTTGCATCATATTGTCCTGTAAACCAAAAATTATTTTCTAAGACTTCTTACCCTCATTAGTGCCATTAGGATTCGAACCCCTAACTATGGGCATCGTGAAGTGCTCTGTCCTGGGTTTTCTTCCTTTATTTTTCAACCACACCACTCTTATTAACCTCATCAATTCCAGTGAATAATAGTCTAATTCGTTCTATTATTATATTTTTGCAAATGATTCCCAATTCCATATATACAGCTATGTCTTCTAACTTAGAATCCAAGAATTATCTCATATTCACCCCTCCCTCCTTATGGTCTCTCTGTTCCAGACAAACTGGCCTACTTACTATGTCCCAAACACATTTAATCTCCAGCATCTATGCCCTCGCATAAGCCATTCCCGATGACATGACCACATACACTCCTGTCCTCCACCTAATGGAATCCCTACTTCCTTCCTTCCAAAACTCAGCTCACATGCTAAATCCTATATGAAGCCTTTCCTTATCTTCCCAGTTTTGAGTGCCCTCCTCTTTCACATATCCCATGTAATTCTCTTCCTTCCTTTCTTCCTTCCTCCCTTCCTTCCTTCCTTCCTTCCTTCCTTCCTTCCTTCCTTCCTTCCTTCCTCTCTCTGTCTCTCTCTGCCTCTGTCGCTCTGTCTCTCTCTGTCTCTCTCTCTCTCTGTCTCTCTCTCTCTCTCATACACACACATGCACACAGGCACACACAGTCTTGAAGACTTGACTTAGTGATTTATGTACATATTTTCTTCCAATAGAATTTGGTGAGATAAATGCTAAAATACTCTATCATACTGAGAATTTCTTGTTTCTGCAGTTCTGTGACATAGAAATGATAACCAGTCAAGAGTACAGGAATCTATTTGCTGGTGTTTACATATCTTTTTGTCACATAAAAGGACAAGAACAGCTAGGTTTCACCAGGTTGAGAAGTAGAGGTGCTCATCCAGGGAGTATGCTCTCAGCCTATCTCCCAGAGGATCCTTTGGGACCGCTTGGGTAACACTATTGGTGAGTCTGTGAAAAGCAACAAGAACCATTCCTTCTGAGTTAGAACAAAAGAGAACTGTGCTCACAGCAACATATCACTATCTGATACACAAAAATCTTATTTCCAATTTTTTAAAGAAATTACATTAGTGTGTTTAGGATATCATACAGAAAGCCTTAGTTTGAATTTTAGGATCCTGGAGTTCCTCATACTTAATTGATATCTTTAGACATAGAAAGTACCCTCCCTTTTCCTTGTCTCTCATTCAACCTCACCATTACCTTCCATAAGAGATTACCTCCCTTTTGCACTGCATATATCTTGTACATGATCCTTTAATATTATCTCCCGAATTAGATTAGAATGTGATCTACTTGAAGGTAGGGAAGGTATTTTTGCTTTTCTTTATTTTCTCAGGGCTTATCACAGTGCTTACCTCATAGTCAGTACACACTGAGTACTTTTCAACTGACTTTGGCTTTGCCCAGTGTGAACGCCAATTGCAAAATTACTCTGTCCAGTACCACTCCAGATAACTTTTAAAAAGACTTGTCACACAAAACCTAATCTACAAAGAAAAAGAGTGCCATACAATGGGAGTTTATTATCAAAGGACACAGGAAAAACATGCACTCCATCTGAGGGGCTTCCTTGCCTGATTGATGTCCCATGACGAGACCTCATACAATGCGTCACTTAATTTACCTAATTCATCCACAAATCCAGTTTCAAAGGTTTTTGTTGAGAATCATGAGTGTATCATATCCCTGTTTGTTGGTGCAGATGTCAATCTCCAGGGGGTATTGTCAGGTTTTATACTGATCCCATCATAGTTCCATCTAGATGTTAGGATTCATATTATCTTCATCAGGCTTCCAACTGACACTCACCTTAACAGCCAGCTACTATCACAATTCCAAAATGATTACAAAAAAAACAGATTACATACTTTCTTCTCCAGGCTACACTCTGACTTTCTCTAACATGGCTCAGAAATATCCTCATGCTGTAAGCTCAACTCCAGCTCTGGAGTTCTCACATTGGAAGTACCCTCTGCACATGCACCTTTTCCCTCTCATTGGATACCTCTTCCTTTAATTCCATTTAAAAGGTCATCCATGCTCACCATTTCTTCTTCTCCAGGCTGCATTCTGATCTTTCCCTATTAAGATTCCACACTGGGCAACCCCTACCCCTTAGCTTACTTTTATGTGCTATAACCCCCCTTTTGAATGTAAGAGCAGGGATTATCTTTCTTCCTTTTTTGTTCTTTGTTTTGTTTCTGATATTCCTAAGACCTAGCACAGTGCCTAGACCATAGTAAACACTTAATAAATGCTTGTTAACTGACTGGATTTCTAGGTTTCTTTTCCTCCTCCCTTCTTTGATTAATTAAGAATCAATTAATCATCACATATTTGTTACTTGCCAGATATGTGCCAAAATTGTGCTGCGGATACAAAGATAAAAGTTAGTGTCCAGCCTTAAGGAGACTTTATTTTACTAGGGACATACAGATTCAGTCATAAGTAAATACAGAATACATACAATCGACCAGCAATTATCAAGTACCTATGTATGTCATACACTATCCTAGGGACTGGAGACAGAAAAATGGACAAAATAATTCTTGATCATATGAAGTTTATATTTTATTGAAGGTCTGATGGAAGTGAGAGTGATTACACGTGCACATATCTGTATAAGCAAAATATAAATTGTATAGACAAGTTATACATTTAAAATAATATATTTTTTTTTTACTTCTATGTATGGTACATAACATGCTGCAACAGGGGAAGCATAGCAATTGCCTCTAGCAGTAAGGGACTATCTAATGTAAAAATTAGAACTTGAGATTAGCATTGAAGGAAGTCAGATGTTCTGTGAAGCAGTTTTGAAAGACAACGCATTTCAGGCATGGAGGAACAACCAATGCAAGGTCGTAGAGACTGGGGATGCAATATTATGTGTGAAGAATAGCAAATGGCCAAGGTGACTATAGAGTAAAAGTTTGAGGGGAAATAACATTCGGTAATCCTTGAAAATGGCGTAAGAAACACAAGATTGTGAATGGCTTTATATGCAAGGACTATTTGCGTTTTTTTATCTTAAAGGCAAATGTGAGCCATTGAAGTTTCTTGGTCAAAGAAGGCACATGCTTTTGAATCATTTTTTTCTGATCAAAGTGGTGGATTCTGATAGGCTGCTACTGAGAGGGGGTTTCTTGTTTGTCTCCATTTTCTGTTTTACTAAAGCCGACAACAACAGGTAAACCTGATGCTTCTATGAGTGTAGTATGCCTCCTGCTGAACTTACTACTTCTGCAGTTGACCAATATTAACAACTTGCATTAAATTCCCCCATTACCTGGACTAGCTAACCTTATTGTTACTTGAGGTAGTTGTTCATCTTTTTTTTATTTTTTGACAGATACACACGTGTTTTTCAACCATCTCTTCGACCAGTTGTCTAACCAACTCTTTGCGATCATATTTTGGGGTTTTGTTGCTATAGATACTACTCTATTGGTTGGCCATTTCCTTCCCCAGCTCATTTTATAGATGAGGAAGCAGGCTAACAGGGTCAAGTGACTTGCCCAGGGTCACACAGCTAGTAAGTGTCTGAGGCAGGATTTGAATTCAGGTCTTCCTGACTCTAGGCCTGGCACTCTATCTGCTGTACCACCTAGCTGCTCAAAATATACAGTAGTATTTCTTAACACTTTAGCCTTCTTTAGGTGTAATTTGGACATGACAGGGCACTTAAAATGACTGCCACTTCCCACAGAGCTTTAAGACTTGCATCAGTATTTCTTTCAAACACACATAGAAACACTGCCACCAGGCACAAGGGAATCGGATCCTAGCCATTATATTTTGAAGAATCTCATAAGTGGTTTAGCAAATAGAATAAAATAATTTGTAACAAATGCCTTCTTTTGTTGTAATGCAAATCTTCTCCTAAAGCAATGCTTGAAAACAATGTGGCAGCCTTCATTTTTACTATGGCTAAATATTTCCTCATTCATTTTATTAATGTGCTTATTCAATCCTCCTTAGTTGATAGTGCAAATACAAATCTCAACAAATTAAGACTTAATTGTCCTAAATTAGGAATTTGCTGGAGGCATCACTGAAGAAAGAATATTTAATTTAGAATCAAGAAAACTTTGTGCAACTCTTGAATCCTGGCTCCTGTTGTACACAGTTGCTCTATGTGCCTAAGCAAGCCACTTCACCTCAATGATCATTTTTTTCATCTATTAAGTAGGGATAAATAATACTTCTCTCAAAGGAATGCAGTGCACTATATGAAAGGGACAGTGACATTTTGTTGACCTTCCCACTATGTGCAGTCACAAGCAGACACTCCAGTTGAAAATATACTACCATTACCCCCCCCACACACACAAACACACACATGCACATACATATATGTCTTTTTGAATGACTTTAATTAATTTGGTTTTTTCCTACTTATGAAAAATGTTGGAAATCAATGGGATAAGTACCATATATGCACATGATAACATTGAATCCATTTCCATCATCCTTTGAAACTCTACAGAGCAGATCAGCTTTATAGTGATGTATTGGATGCAAAAGCAGTGACACTATGTAATGTCAGAAAACGTATAAAATATACACATATATAAGCACACAGATACATACATACTATTATATGTGTGTATAGACATATATGTGTATATATACACACATACATACATGCGTGTGTGTGTGTGTAATCTCTGAGATTCTCCCCAAATCAGCAGTTGCCTGATCAGGAAAAAATTCTCTGCCACTACTCCTGGTTGGCTTGCTACTATTTTTAGTAGTAAGAATTCTCTCCTCCATACTCATTTCACTTTTCTCAAATACTCTAGTGAAGATATTAGGCTACAACCTCAGATAAAGTCACCATAGAGCAAAACTGCTGGAATCTCCCTTGCTTTCTTTTTACATGAACAGTATAATAGTGTAGCATGTAGATGGGCCCTCATGTCCATCTTACTCTTACCATGAAGAAAAAAATATTTCATCTTTTTAAATCATTCATTTCATTGATGACTTTCTTTCCTCTGTTTCTTCTTGCCTGTGATATGTGACTACTTGGTCATTTGCACTATGCGCCTCTCCATATCTCTGAGAATAATATATATTTTAAAAATTGGATGTTATTCTGTTCCATAATTTATATCCACAAAATACCACATATAGACTACTGTTATTATGATTGCATAGAAGATGCTCTCCTTAGAGTGAGGAGGACCTTGATTCAAATTCTGACACTAACATTTAAAGGCAATTTGACCAGGCAAGTCATGTAACTTCTCATTGCCTTCCTATGATGATAAATGTTGGAGCAAATGTTGTTCTGCATTGATAGAGGAAGTTCTCAATAGTACCTCCTGCAGAAATAAAATTTTTAAGTCCTATAAAAATAAAAAACAAATATTTTCATTGCTATCAAAATAAATTTTAGTTACTTTGGGCAACAGTTATATGATCCCCTTCCAGAATGACAGGTGATTGAGTGTCTTTGACTCTTAGAAGAAGTAAAGGTACTGGTGCCTTTGCTCCCGATATCTTCACACTGCCAAAGTTTCTGTGATAAGATTTATGAACAAGCCCATCTCTTGGCTGTTGATGTTGAGCTAGGCCCATTGTCACTATAGTACTTACTGCCAGATGTCTTAGCATCCATGGCCTTGCTGTGAAGATAAGACTGAACATATGCTCTTTCTCCACTCCAGTAAAATTTGATTAACAGTGGTGGGATAGGCTGGTTGATGGGATGGGGAGGAAAAGGAGAGAGGATAAAGAAACAATTATTTTCTGTTTCTGTTTCTTTCTACATGAGATTCATATTATATCATTTAATTGCTGCCACTTTATGAATTTCACCCAACATTTAATCTCTCTGGAGGACAAATCCTTCATCTTGAGTGGAGAGAATAGAACAGCATTAACAAGTTCTTTCCCCATGAATTCTCTGTTAATGACACTGTGGCTGAGCACTTATTGAGATTGTTAGTCTTTTGAGTATTTTGCAAATATCCAATAATGTTAATGAGCAAACTATTTCAATTAAGAAAACATAACAAGTAGATCCTGAGTCATCATTAGGATATAGATCTGATATTTTAAAGCTTCTTTAAGAAAAATTCAATAGCTAAGACAAATTAACAATCTTGTTCTAGATTATTTTCTTTTGTTACTCTTCTTAGTTTTATTAATCTCTTATTCATATCTTTAAATTAATTTATTATTTATTTTGTCTTATGTTCTTTTCTTTATAAATTTTGAATTCCAAATTCACTACATCCCTCCCACACTTGTCCCCATTGAGAAGGAAAACAAAGTATCAATTAATTATAGATGTGAAATCATGTGAGTATATTTCCAAATTCACCATACTAGAAAAAAATAAAGAAAATGAGATAATTATGCTTCAGTTTGCACTCAGAGTTCATCAATTCTCTCTCTGGAGGTGAATAGCATTTTTTTCATCATGAGTCATTTGGAATATGCTCAGATCATTGTATTGATCAGGGTAGCTACGTTTTTCAAAGTTGATCATGAATATGTCATTACTATTATCGTGCAAAATTATCTCCCATTTCTTACTTTACCTCAATTCATTTCGTATCAATTCATACAGGTCTCACTGTGTTTGGTTCTGTTTTGTTTTTTCCCCTGCAACAACTTGTCTTCTCATTCCTAATAACACAATAGAACTCTGTAACAATCATATGCTATAACTTATTTAGGATTCCCCAACTTTTGAACATTCCCTCTCTTTCTAATACTTTTCTGCCATAAAATGAGCTGCTGTAATTTTTGTACATATAAGTCCATATGCTTTTTCTTTGCACTCTTTTGGATATATACCTACTAATGGCATTGTTGGGTGAAAGAGTATGCACAGTTTTAAAGTCCATAAAGCATAGTTCTAAATTGTTCCCCAGAGTAGTTGGACTAGTTCACAACTCCACCAAAGTTTATTAGGCACTTATTTTTCCTCATCTCATCCAGCATTTGTCGTTTCTGATATATGTGAGGTCATACCTCAGAGTTCTTTTAATTTGCATTTCTCTAATCAATAATGACTTAGAGCATTGTTCATGACTATAAATAGCTTTTAATTCTTCTTCTGAAAAATGCCTGTTAATATCTTTTGATAATTTAACAATTGGAAAATGGCTCTGTTTTTTTTATAAATTTTACTCAGTTACCTATATATCAGAAATGAGGCCTTTATGAGAGAAACTTTCTGTAGTTCATTTTTTTAATTACACCATTGTCTAGGAAACCTTTTAGCAAAATGTATTTTCCCTAATTATCTTTTTTTTTAATTAAGACTATCCTTGCTATTCCTTTGTTTGAGATCATGATTACTAACCCTACCTTTTCTTTTCTTCAAAGGAAGCATAGCAGATTCTGGTCCAGTGTGTCTTTCTATTTCAAGTGTATCGCTTGTTAAAACAAAAAAACCCACAATATATTATATTTGGGTTTCTAATGCATTCTACTATATGTTTTTGTTTTAGGTGATTTCATCTCATTTACATTCATAGTTATGATTGCTAGCTATGTATTTCCCTCCATCCCATTTTCTTCTGTTTATCCTTCTCTTTCTTTTATTTCTTGTACTTCCTCAAACCTCTGTTTTGCTTCTGGCCACTGCCTCCCTTAATCTGCCCTTATTTTCATCAGTCCCCAATATCTTATATCCCCTTCCTTTCTTATTTCCCTATTGGGTAAGATAGATTTCTATATCCAGTTGAGCATTTATATTTGTATTCTTCTCTCTTTAAATTAATTCTGATGAAAGTAAGTTTCAAGTATCACCTACTAGCTCCCCCACATTATCTCTCCATTATAAAAATTCTTCCCTGATAGCCTCTTTTATGTGGTAAATGGTTTAAGATATTTATCTATGCCCAATTTCTGCCAGATTGCTCTCCAGCTTCCCCAACAATTTTGTCCAACAAAAGGCTGCCTTTTTTCCATTTAGCCAATTCTGCTTTTTATGTGAATGTATGCCTTGGCCTTCCTGCCACTGTAGTACCATTTGATGGTCAAGTAATTTTTTTGTTCTTTGCTTGTTTTTCCTATCTATTTTTTTCTTTTACTTTGAACTTTATATTAAAGTTGGGCCCTGCTTACCTGGGGTTAGGAAGGCACAGTTCCAAGCTTCAGGTTTTTCCATTCTGCTGTTTTCAGAGATAGCTCTGGGAGTCTGTAAGTTTTTTAGTGCATGGAAAGCAATGTCTTCTGGTGAGAGGTCTTGTCACTACTCTCTTGGTCTGTGCTCTGGTTTTTATGCAGGAAAGGCCTCTACTCTTCTGTAGCTACAAGCAGTATTGCTCCTTTTGGCCCTACAACTGTGACTTTGTCTCTAGCCACAAGTGCTGGGGCTTTTCTTTGCCTTGTAATAGGAACCAAGGCCTCTAATCCCTTCTGACTGAAAACGAGCACTCTCTTCTGCCCTGGAACTTAAACCCAAAGCTGTATACAAGCAATACAGTTGCCAGTCACCACAGTTGCACCCAGAGCCAACCAAGGGTTCCCTGTAATCTCTTTCTGACCAATTGTCCAACCCTCTTACCATCCCTGGGCTGGGAGCTCTCAAGCCTGCTGCTGCTTCTCCTGTCCTTGAACTCTCTCCAGTGCCCACCACTCTTGCTCCTGGTGCACTCTGGGTCAGCTCCTACCTGCTGTCAGAGATTTTTTTCCTGTCACCTAGGTTGTCTAAGGCTCAAAAAACCTTTTACTCTGATCTTTTGTTGGCTCTGCCACTCCAAAATATGATTTGAGAACTTATTTTAAAATTGTTTGCAAAGTAATGGGAGAGTTCAGCAGGGTTACTGCTTATACTCTGCCATCATGGCTCCCTATTTAGAGTACTTTAAAAAAGTAACTTGAAAGTTCCACTGAAAGAAAATTTACTGTACAATTGATGCTAAAAAACTATTACTCTAGTCTTCAGTAATAGGAACATACTGGTTCTTAATGCATGTATTTGTGTTATGTGTTTTTATGTGTATGTGTTTGGGTGTTTGTATGTATTTCATTGGAAACACAGTTATTATTTTTTGGCAGCTGTGAACATAGGGCAATTGAGAAAAATTTTTCCACCAGGTGAAATTGTCATGATATTTTGATCAATGCAAACTGGAATGACCTTCCAATAAGAATTTCATTTAAGAATATGTTGATTTTTCTCATTGTCTCAATATCCTGATTTTAACTTTAACCACTCATTCCTCCAACCAATGTGTTGATTTCTTTTTTTTTGCAGTTAGTAATAATCATATTTCTCTTTACCACTTCATTCTGTAATGTTTAATATATGTGTCTCTATATATGCATATATATATAAACACATTTATGCATATATACATGTGTATATATGTTTATATATGTATGCACATATATACACACACATCCTCTACCTTTTAGAATTTTAGGATTTAGAGATTGAAGAGAACTCTAGATCATCCAATCCAATCTACATGTGAGATCTCCTTCATTAACTCTAACACACAGAATTTTCATGGGATCATACATTTAGACCCGGAAGGGACCTAAAAGGTCATCTAGTTTGACTCTCTTTTAAGAGATGAGGAAACTGAAGTCAATAGAATTAAAGTGACTTGTCTAATGTTACATGAACAATAAGAAAGTGGAGTTAGATATGAATATAAGTGATCTGATTCTAATCTCATACTTTTCATATTATTCCATACTGCATTCCCCTCCCCCACTGTATTAGGTTATGGTCATATACACACAGTTAAAAGTATCTTAATTGGACTATGTAATTTAAGTTGAAATTTACATTATTGATCTGGCTAACATATATGGAGCTCTCGTCTATTTTGTCATCAATTTGAGTTTAATGACTCAAGTTTCCCATTTAAAATTTATTTCACTGAGTAATTAATTTTGAAGAAATATCTAAAAGAGAGGAATCAAGACATTTTCAAATATCTAAACAAACAGTAAATATCGTCTTCCTGAAAATGTTATGAACTTTGTTTTTCACTTCCATTAAATTTTATAGCTAATATGTTCAGGGTATCATTATTAACATCTTTCCTAATGAACATCATTAGCTTTCAGTTTCGTGAAAGGAACAATATAGGAGGAGGCTCCTGCTGTTCACTTAATATGAATGGGAACACCTTTGAACTAATGTGGCAGGAACAATATCTGCCACATAGGCTGGGTTAGTATTTTTTTAAAGATATTGAAACTATCCCTAATTATTTCAGTAGCTTCCTCATGCTTTATGTATGAAGGTAACCCTAGGAGCAGGCAGGAATTGACCTCCCTCAAGGTTGACCAACACACTAGTTTGTGCAAGAAAGCTTAGAGGCTGAGCCCAACTGATTCAATACTGTATACATATTGAATATTCTTCACATGCCTTTGACAAAGTAAATTTTCTTTTGTCAGCTGTTACTCTACACATGTTCATTTTCATTCCAGTTCTGAATGTGAAGCACCAAACTGGCCTGAATCAAGCCTAGTACACAAACAATGGTAAAAGCAACTTGAGTTCTATCACTAAATGAGCAGTACAAACCTGCAAGTTTATTTAAATACTTTGGAAATGTAACTTGATTCTAGAACTGTGATATTTTATTCTTTTTAGTAATTTCAAGGCCCAGATGATAGGTGTTGGAGTTTTTTTTTTACATTCATGTACAATTACTATTCTAGAAAGAAATTGGGGCTATGGATAGTGGTAAGTGCTTAAAGGCCATGATACTGGGGAGGCTGAGCCTAGAGGGACACTTGAACTTGGGAATTCTGAGCTAAAGTAGAATATCCACACTAAGTCGGGGATGAATATAATTGACTCCACGTATGGGGTCCTAAATGGCTATCTAAAGAAGAGAAAACCGGTTCAGGCCTGAAATGGATCACATCAAATGGTTCCATTCTTATCCTGCTAATCATCAGTAGGCCTGGACCACTGTACTTCCAGCCTAGGCAATATGGAGAGGTTCCGATTAATATGATTAATGAATCCCTGTAAAGTCATCACCTCATTTAAATTCACACTTAATATTTTCATTATGCTAGACCCAGTGACAACATGTTATCAATATAATTAATTTTGACAACTGCAAATTCAATTACATGTGACTACTTCATGAGATTAACTATTTGTACTAATTCAGACCTATCTGCACTTAACATGACAAAGCTATTTTACTATTATATACCTACACAGATGAAAATGCATTGATCATTTATAGAACTGTAACAGGAAATTCATTAACATTTTATATATTATGTGCATCTGTGTTCAAACAAAGCATGGATTTGTTGTTCCTTTTGACATTGTTATAGAACTGTGATGTCATCAGTGTTGAGAAGTAAAGTGCAAAACCCGTAATGCAGATTAGAAATTCATCTGTACCTTAAAGCAGTCTGAAAAAGTTGCCTAGGTCACTGAGATTTTGTGATGTGTCAAGAAGACAGATCCTCTAGAGTTTATTTCATCCACTACTCCACACTACAAAAAAAAAACACAGTTATTCTCTCTCTCTCTCTCTCTCTCTCTCTCTCTCTCTCTCTCTCTCTCTCTCTCTCTCTCTATCTCTCCATTGCTTTACCTACGATCAGGCAGTACCTAAACCTAGAATATACTTGTGCTTCAAACAGAAAACAAATTTCAAAGACAATTCTGTCATTACAATTATTGTATTCTATTTTCAAAGGTTTATGATATTATTTAAGACATAAAGGCCAGGATCTTATTGCCATAGGATTATTGCCAATTTACATATTTATTAGAAGATGTACTAATGCATTTATATGTGTTGCTGCATACATGCAATCTGGCCATACTTTTCCCATGCATAAGAGCCACGAATTGTATGTTTCTCTTATGTCTATATGTAATTTCTGTATCTTTACCTTTCTATGAGGGAGCATGGTATAATGAGTAGAATGCTGAAGGTACAGTTAGAAAGACCCAGATTCAAATTAGCCTCTGACTGCTACTCACTTTGCAGCCCTGAGCAAGTCCCTGAAACTATCAATTAACTTCAAAAGATTGATCCTCTGAGTCATGTACATTTATCATCTCCATAAACAGAAGGAGTCCCCACAAAAGGAGCTCCTGGCTCTGACAAAATCAGATATTGTTTGATTGATTTGTATATTTATGAATACACATGCATGTGTAAATAATTCATGTAAACATTTCCATCAAAAAATCTGAAGTTCATTTAAAATAACAAAATTCCATCTATGAAGATATATTCAATATTTGTTAGAGGCCAGTTAGCTTATCTCAGTATCATGTACAGAAGCTTGATTAATCACAGTGCATAGAGATTTCTCGGCATCTGAATTCAAAGCACTATAAGGTAAACATTTAATATTTAATTCTGTGACATTATTTATGACATATTTTATCATTGTTTAATTATTTTTTGGTCCTTTTTAATTTTGTGTGTGTGTGTGTGTTGTGTAGTTTACCTTTGCAACTAAGTTATAAGTTCCATGAAAGCTATAACTCTGTATTATGTTTAGGATCTGAAGCATATCCCTCTAGTGTGGGGCTCCCAGGGTGTGTGGGTGGGAACTACTCAATGTTCAAGGTATACTTTGGTCTAAATCCATTCAAATCCATAATTTTCAAGTGTGTAGTATTTTATTTGTTTTGCTAAAGACATAGAGCACATAGTTAAAAGCAGAGGCAATCAAATGTAATACAAAAGAAATTATAAAAAAATCATAATCCTGGCATGCCTACTTCCCCAAAAATAAACACATTAACAGAGGAAGAGCTCTTCCAATAAGAGCTATTTCTGGAGAGGTATGCATGTAGGAAATAACCTGTACCATAGCAAACATATAAACACATATATGTAAAGGGTAAATAAAAAGAGAGAAATAGATGAAGGAAACAGGCATGTTCAGGGCACATATGATGTAGAGCATAAGTAACCTGTGTATCCAGGGTGCAACCCTGGGAGGAAAACTCACACCTCTGATATTACAGTTTCGGTAATGAATTATGCTGTTGTTTCCCCAGCATGCTTCCTTCTGACTTATTATGCCTTCTGATTAGTTCTCCTCTGGTATTGTGTTCAACTCTGGGAAGAAGTGTTCTTGGCTTTATGCCTGCTCTGGTAATGTTGCTCTGGGCATATGGTTAGAGCTCCTAAGGTTAAATTAAAGTACTCAACTAAACTAAGGAGGTATATTTTGACATCTTTCTTTTGATTTGAAGACAGGAGGTTTATGCTTCAGCTTCTTTTTTTAGTAAAGGGGAAAGGTCACCTAATTCTCATACTAAGGACATATTCTCAGCTTTTTTTTTCTAGTTATAAGACCTAGAGTTGTAGACGTTTTCTCTAGAAGAACAATATTCAACATTGGTGACCAAAGTCTTTTAGAAGATAGAATGTATAAATTACGTAAGTATACCTTTCAAATATTTAATAACTCTACGAACTTCCTAAGATTCCCCAGGAATGATGTCTTTGTCTCATGCCTTGGTCTGATTTAGGGTTTGGAATTCCCCTTCAGGAATAGCATGTCTAGGTATCAAACTGTATTTTAAAGGAGTAATCATTTAATTTATTTGGTACTGCTTAAAAATTGAAAAGTGCTATTGAAAAAGATTAGATAAGAAACAGAAATAATTGAACTCAACAATTCAGTGTTTCATAACCCCTAAATGATTAATTAACTTTTGACAAGATTTTTTTTTGGAAAACTCAAAAGCAGTCTGGCACAAATTAGGTTTTCATGAATACATGCATATATCATATACCACATCAAACTTAACATTGATAGATGATTCTCTATAGTAAATATAATAAAATATGGGAGATAGACAACAAATATACATATACATATATGTGTGTATACATATATGTGTGTATACACATGTGTATGTGAATATATATGAATAGATACAGGTATGCAAATATTATTATGTTTATGGATATTCAGGTATATGCAAACATACATACATACATATACATATATATGTATGTGTATGTTTATATATTTACACACACATATATATATTTATACACCTACATACACACATAGATGTACATATACACATGTATCTCCAAATGTATATATGCATGTATATTCACAGAGAGAGGGAAGAGAGAGAATATTAACAAATAATTCTCAAAAGAAAAACTCCAAACTTTTAAGTCATATGAAAGAATCTTCCAAATCATGAATAATGAAAATATAATGAAAGAAATGGCAAGTGAAAATACTTTTTTTAAAATTTACCTCAGGGGCAACTAGGTGGCACAGTGAGTAGAACACCGGCCCTGGAGTCAGGAGGACCTGAGTTGAAATATGGCCTTAGAAACTTGACACACTTACTAGCTGTGTGACCTTGGGCAAGTCACTTAACCCCAATTGCCCTGCCTTCCCCCTCCAAAAAAAAAGAAAAAAAATAAATTTACCTCATATTCAGAAAACTGAGAAACATTTTAGAACAGAAACAACTGAAAAAGGTAGAAAGATGGTTTTATTTATGCACTGTGTGTGGTTCTATAAAATGGTCCATTTTGGAAATAAATTTGTAACTATACTAAGATAGATAAAAATATCCATATACTTTTACCCATGGACTATACGTTCATCTATCTATCTATCTATCTATCTATCTATCTATCTATCTCTCAAAGGTCAAAGGCAGAAAGAAATGTCCCATGTTTACTAGAATAATAATAGCAATATTTTTTTGTTTGTTTATTTTGGTTTCACAGTAACAAAGCATTGGTGGGAAAGGAAATATCTATTGGTAATTGGTAATGGGTAATTAAGTTGTGGTGCATAACTGTAATGGAACATTAATATACTGTATTTGATGATTATGAAAATAAAATAGAAAAAAGGTTTGTATGAACTGAAACAAAGTGAATAAGCAGAGCATTATACACAATATTTTTACAACAGTAAAACAATAAAAATTGAATGATACAAAATTATGATTACTAAACTTGGACCCAATGACTGAATTTGATATGAGAAGAATTGCTCAATCTACCTCCTCCTCTACCTTTGTTGTTGAGTAGGGAAACTAAAGATACAGAAAACTCAATACAATTTAAGGCTTTTTGCTCATTTTGTTTAATTTTACTTTTTTTTTTATTCTTTGTTATAAGTACTGGATCTTTGGGAAGGAAAGGGGCTTCATTGAGAAATGTAGATGACGCAAAAACAAAATATCACTAAAATGTATTCACAAATAAAATAAATTGATCATCATCCTCTAATATTTCTCCTATTCACAGTTTTGAAATCACATTTGAGATTTTTTTTTTTCAAAAAGTCACTGAGGGATAGCTTGGTTTGAGGACACCTCAATGTTTTCCAGTGTTACAAGATCACCTGGTCTCCTCCAGAAACGAAACAGAGGAGGAAAGGGATGGACAATAACAAACAACAAAACCCTGCATTGTTCCAAATCTCCTCTGTTATTATGTATCTATGACCTACAACATGTCTTCTAGGTGTTAGGCATGCCTTATATATATTGAACTAAACACTGGATGTTACTGAATGTTATTCATGCATGAATTAGATTTTGATCCAAATTATTTTAATAACAATGCTCCCACATGTAATACATATATATGTATATGTATATGTAGATATTTACATGCATATACACATACACATATGAATACATTTATACATATGTGTGTATACACACATGTATATATTTTCATGTATACATTTAGATATACACATGTATATACATATATGCATGCACACACACATACACACAAACACACACACATATGTGTGTGTGTGTATATATATATGATGTCCTGCTGATATATTCAGACTATATAGGCCATTGTTAATAACAGATAGTGATATCTTAAAATCAATGAGACAAAACTAGTTTCAGTTGAAAAGTATTTTGTATACATTTTTGTAAAACAAGCTATCATTGATGAGGTCTTTTACAAGTTTGCAGAAGCTTGTCACTTGTTATTGAAGAAATCACAACAATGGAATCTGAAGGAGAAATCCTGAAAACATAGAACTTTTATCTCTGGGTTGTGTGTGTCACCCCCTCCTTGATGTCTCAATAAACTCTATTTATTCCTTTTGTATGACTCATCATGACATGGAATGGAATCATGTTTCCTTTTTCACAGTAAATTCCATCATATCAGGGAATCTGTCTTTTTTAAAAATTATTTTTAATTGTTATATCTGTAGCTTTTAGGATAATGCCTCATAGGTAGACATAACACATGCATATAATAGGATAATTTCCATTTCCTTAGTGTTTTATGGTTTACAGCTACCTTGTGATATAGAAATTATAATTATAGTGTTTACAACATAATACACAATTTCTAAATATTCATCCATTCATCAAATTGCCTAACTTATAAGTATGCTCTCTAAATGAGGTTAAGGGGCTTGTTTATGGTCCTTCAGCTAGTAAGGATCTAAGCTAGAAAGCAAATTTATCCATAACTTTTTTAATGTTTTTTTTTTTTGCTGTGTTTTGTTTTTACATCACAGATTTACAGCAAAAATTCTCTTGTAAAAAATAAGACAATTAAGTAAAACCAAGTCAACATTCCATATCTGCAACACTCACACTTCTCTTTTTTGTGTTTTTTTTAACTAAAATAAATATTGCTCTTATTTTCTTCCCACCCCCAGACTGGAGAGGGAAAAAAGGAATAACTTTTGAACACATATTCCTTGTAACACATATACCTAGTCAAGCAAAATCAATTCGCTCATGGTCTGTGTACAAAAATATATGTCTCATATTGAACCATAAATCTTTGTCAGAGGGGCAATAGTATATTTTATCATCAATCATCTGGAATCAAAGATGGTCATTGTGTTGATCATATTTCTTAAAATTTCCAAAGTTAGTTATGTTTACTTCATTCAGTAAATTAATACACATAAAATATATATAAATCTTGCCATTTCTTCTATTTCCTCATTATTATAGCATAATTATTCTCCATTCAGATTTTATAACTCAAAATTAATAACATATTTCCTTATTTATCACACTACTTCATTATAGACATTTAATAAGTGGGTATTTATGTTGGGAGTATAAGAACAATACAAGCTTTGTTTGCAATTCTCCATCTTTCTGTCTCTATCTTTATATCTGTTTCTGTCTGTCCCTCTATTTCTCTTCCTATCTCTGTCTCTCTCCCACCCCTCACCTCCTTTCTTCACACCTTCCATCTCTAATTAATTATTCAATTTCTAGAATTGGTTTGGCATCCAGCAATGGGATTCACATAGGAGACAAACTATTATCATCCATTGGCATGTGAGGGCATGTGTGTCTATTTCATGTGATGAGGGTAAAAGTTATATTCTCAGTGTATAGGTGTTATGTTCTCAATAGATTTAACTGTTTTAATTAAGCTAGGAATTCATGCACAAGTCCATATGCTCCCTAATCATTCAACTCATTAAATACTCTTGTCTTTCAAAGAGTTATATATATGTGCTTTCTCTCTATTCATGGTGTTCTGTCAACCAGATACAAAAGAACCCAGAAAAAGCTAGGAAGGCAAGAATTGAGATTCCCTCTCCCTCTATTCTCAGAAATGCTAGTAAACATATTATGCTATAAATATCAGAAACAAAAATGAGATTGAGAAAAAATATATTTGCAATTGATAAAAACTAAATAAACTCTTTTTAACAGTTTGCCTAAGAAAAGATGACCTTTCTGTGACGGAAATAGACTTTAAGAATAGTGAACTTGTTCCTTGTCATTATTCCTGACTTCCTAACACTGAAATTTTTCCTTTGAGCTGAATTTTCTTGACATTGCCTATACTCTGTCTCCATGGTTTGTGAGGCAACATTTATCCAGCTCACCGAACTGACAACATTGTATAAAATGCATCCATAAATATAAGCGGTGATGAAATGTAACGGCACAAAGCAGGAGACTGAATAAGCCCTCTCACCCTCAAAGAGAAAACTGAAAACAGAACAGAAAAGTAGAAATTATTCATATGCCACTGAGAAATACTTATTAATATGGCCATACCATCAGTCAGCCCTCTTTTCCACAGCTTCCAAATGTTCTTTTGGAATGATTTCTTCATGATAGGCACCATTAAAACAAGACTGGAGTGGGACTATTTTTATCTATTGTTAGAGGGAAAGAAAAAATTCTACAGTTAACATGAAGCTATTAATATATTAATTACCTTTCCTTGTATTTCATCTTTCTAATTTCAGGGGTTTCTATCTCTCTTAAAACAGAAAAATAACATAGAGGATGACATTCACATGAAATCTAGTTAGTCAGATACCAAGTGTTTTGATATTTTAAAAAAATGTTTAGAATGACCTGACTATTTTTCTCTGAATATAATTATTTGCATGCTGATTCTCTTTCTCTATAAAAAGGAAGCTTTCGGAAAATTTATAAGAGGAGAGAGGAGATATCATTTCCAATTTCTGTATTCTTCCAACACTCTATTACCTGGAAAGATTAAGTAAGGGATTATTCTGATAAATCAATTATTCTGGCTACTAGTTGCAATATACTGAAGCACTGGTCCTTAAAAGAATTTGAATATAGTAAAATATACTTGATTATATAATAAATAGGAGAACATTTCTTTGAGGAGTTAAAGTCACTTGTCTGTCAAACTAATCTTCCGAAAATGCAGGCCTGGACACATCAGCCTGCTCCTACTCAATAAACTTCATTGTTTCCTTATTACATCTAAGATCAAATATAAAATCCTCTGTCTTCATAATCTGGCTCCTTCCTACTTTTCTAGTCTTGCTTTCCTCCAACTACTCTGCTACCCAGTGGCACTGGCCTCCTTGCTTGTCCTTAACAGGACATTCAAAATCCTAACTCCTAGTGTTTTCACTGATTTTCTCCTTTCACAGAATGTTCTATTTATCCTGGTATGTTTTCTCTCTCCTCAAATTATTACATATTGACTTATTGTGGTTTTTTTCTTTTAATACTCTCCCACTAAAATGTAAGTTTTCTGAGTGAAGTATTTTTTTTCCTCTTTTTCTTTCTATTTTCTCCTTTCCCTTCCACTTTCCTTTTCAGTTCCCCTTCCCCTTTCTCCATCTCTTTACCATATCCTTTAATTCCTCATTGTTTTTGGTAGCTTCAGTTCTAATACAGTTAGTCAAATAATGTGTGCTTATTAAGCAATTATTTTGTGCCAGGCAGTGTGTTAAGCATTAGGGTTACAAATAAAGAGAAAAAAGACCCTATCCTTCAGGATATTCACATTCTAATGGCAGAAGCAATATGTAAATAGCTAGGCATATAAATATATGTGGAGGATATGGATGATACTTCAGTGAGGAAAACAATAATTTGCGGCTGGAGGTAAGAGGATCCAGAAAGGCTCCTGCAGAAGATGGGATAAGGACAGAGTTTAAACAAATTTCAAAACTATAGAGTTTAAGTGTTTAAGTTGAAGAATTCATGATTTAAAGGAAAAAAATTTGACTTTGGAGTTTGAAGGGAGAACTTGAATACCTCAGTAAGCCAAACAACACAAATGACCATAAAATCACTACTTGAATTACACAGTAAGGAGTAGCTAAGGTGTTAACGAGTAGATTGATAGACTGATTGGTAAATTGGCATTATATCAGATTTCCAAGAAGTAAGTCCATGTAAGAAATAAAAGATTTGAAAGGCCATAGAAAACCATAACATGAGACACTGTGCTGGAGTGGAAAGAATATAGGACTTTAAGTTAGGAGAGGCTATCTCTCACCTGGACTTCCTAGATATATGGGTATAGGAGATTCATTTAACTTTTCTGAATCTCAAATTCATTATTCATAGAAAGGGAGACTACACATCATTCTAACCTTACAGGGTTTTTTGGATTATTTAATGAGCTACAATTATAATTTTATTGGTGTAAAATACTCCTCATAAGAAAATATCCTTTATAAATGAAGATAGACAATTACTCTATACTATAAACTGAGAGAGTTGTCTGGGGCACTGTGAGATTACATAGTTCATATAGCATCACATTTCTAGAATGTCCCAGAAAGAGGACTTGATCCCACATATTCTTACATTTGAGGCTGACTCAATATGCACCATGCCAAACTGTCTCTAGTAGCTATTATTATACAAATGAAATAATGCATTTAATGTGTTTTTAAAACTTAAATTTCTATATAAATTCCATACTTGTAACACCAGAAATCCATTAGTGAAAATGAATGAAATATATAGTATACCAAGAAAATGCATGATGTTAGAAAATGAAAGGATATGAGGTTTTTATCTATTCTTTTTATCTTAAAATATTCTTGTTATAAACAGTTATTAAGGGCAGATTTTAGGACTTATCAAATCCTTGAAATAACTTTAGATGGCTTCTAGATTACTGAGTGTGGGGTTAATGAAATGTAATGTCTTCCCTGTCAATTAATAGTCCTATGTGACCACACGTGTTCCCTTTTCTGCTTGGAACAGAGGTGGTGTTCCCAGGTCTAAAGGTGCAAAGGTTTTTCAACCATGGATGTCTTGCTGCTTTGAGCTGTAACTCAGTTCACAGCTGTGATACTCCTTGAGTCACATAGAGCCAATAGTGGGAGGAACTTGCCTAAGAGCAATTTGCCTAAGGGGAAACTTGCTCAGGGGAAGCTTTCTTATGGGGAGGCTTGTTTGCAGGAAGGCTTTCACCCTTTTTGGTACTAAGCTAATTAGGCACTGAGTCATGTGCCTTCTGGCTTCGAGCCTATTAGAAGAAAGTGTATATATATTCCGAGGTGAGATTTTGCTTTGGGGCTCACCCATAGGAAGAATGTTTGCCTGAGGTCTTTGTGATTTAACCATTTGGTAGGTAGCTATTGTTAAGGAGCTCCCCCCAACCCTACCCCAGCCCCCTCCAGCAGCCTAGTGAACCCAGATGTTGGTACTCCCTGTTATACATCTGGTACTTTGTTTAGACAGTTGGAGCCCTTTCTATTAACATCTCTGTGCTAATTTCTCTCTGTTTGTATTTTCTCTATATTCAAGGTGCTGACCTTTCCCCTTAACCGGTGAATGGCCTTCTAAGTTTCTAATTAAAATAAGATTATTGACCCCTTTGAAGATGTCTTTCCTTTAGAAAAGCAGATCAAATAACCTGTTCTAGCAGGCCATCCTACTAGGGTCCCTGCTAATAAACTGAGTACAAGGACAATTTTCTCCATAGTTCCAGTCCAATATCTCCAAAAGCCTGTTGGACCCTGATTGCTCTGCTACCACTTCAAAATTAATGTATTAGTATCTCCACTCATGATCATTCCCCAAAAAGAATTATCCCTCTTAGTAACGTAACTATTTTTGTTTCCTATTGTCACCATCATCCAAGTCAACCAGATTTATAGCCCTGGTGTCATCTTTGACTCTTTCCTCTCCTTATAATATTTGCCAACTCCTACCATTTCCATCTCTTCAGTGTCTCTCAAAACCATCCCCTGTTTTTGTCTAAATGAAATCCCTCTTCTCTTCTCACTGTCATCTGCCCTAATCTAGACAGTTATGATAGCTTTGTAGCCATTCTTCTGTTTCTAATCTTTCTCTTTTTCAACCTATTCTTCATATTCATATCTTAGAAATCTTTCTTATGCACCATTCTACTCAGTGGTGCTCCTCTATTAAAACATATCCCTTGATTTCCCATTGCTTATCTAATCAAATAAGAATTTGTGATCTTGGTTTTCAAAGTTCTCCACATTTGGATTTTAATCTAGCCATTCAGTGTTATCTCATCTCACTCTTCTTCATATATTTTTTATTCCAGGCAAATCTTCACTTCTAATCATCTTTTCTCCTATACCTTTGTTCTAAATATTCCATATATCAGCTGATCTTTCCACATCTTTCATTATCCTATCTATAATTACTGAAGTGTTTTTTTTCTTCTGCCTTCCAGGTACTATTCCATGGTTATCTCCTTCATGACACTTTCCTTTCCCATGCCAGACTCCAGCAAAAATTAATTTTCATTTAATGGAAAAAATATTTAAATTATAACTTGAAAATTAGATATATACAGAGAGAGAGAGAGAGAGAGAGAGAGAGAGAGAGAGAGAGAGAGAGAGAGGAGAGAGAGAGGACAGGATGAGTTGAATATGAAGGGATGATATCTAAAAAAATAAAACCATATTAGCGGATGTGAGAGAAATATATTTAGAGGGGGAGGAAGGGAGAGATAGAATGGCATAAATTATCTCACATAAAAATGGCAAGAAAAAGCAGTTCTGTTGGAAGGGAAGAGGGGACAGGTAAGTAGGAATGAGGGAATCTTGCTCTCATCATATTTGACCTGAGGAGGGAATAACATACACACTCAATTGGTTATCTTACCCCACAGGAAAGAAAGAGGAAGAGGATAAAAAAGGGGGGATGATAGAAGGGAGGGCAGATAGGGGGAGGAGGTAATCAAAAGCAAACACTTTCAGAAAGGGACAGGGTCAAGGGAGAAATTTGAATAAAAGGGGAAAGGATAGGATGGAGCAAAATACAGTTAGTCTTTTACACCATGAGTATTGTGGAAGAGTTTTGCATTATGATACACATGTGACCTATGTTGAATTGATTGTCTTCTTGGGGGGGGGAAGAGTGGAGAGAATTTGATCCCAAAGTTTTAAAAGCAGATGTTCAAAAAAAAGTTGTTTTTGCATGCAACTGGGAAGTAAGATATACAGGCAATGGGGCATAGAAATATCTCTTGCCCTACAAGAAAGTAAGGGAAAAGGGGATGGGGGGTGGGGGGTGGGGAGTGGGGTGACAGAAGGGAAGGCTGACTGGGGAATGGGGCAATTAGAATATATGCCATCGTGGAGTGGGGGGAGGTTAGAAATGGAGAGAAAATTTGTAATTCAAAATCTTCTGAAAATCAATGCTGAAAATTAAAATATTAAATATTTTATAAAAAAGAAAAAAAATGAAGTTGTTATCTCACAACACTTTGATCAAATAAAAATGATTATGAATTGATGACAACAGGTCTGTCTTGTGATCTACAGCAGTGGCTGACAGATAGTCAAGTTGCAATCCATCATGGTTTAAGGCCTTGGGTGAATTTTTGAAAGGCAAAAAGAGGAAGAGCCAAAGATGTGCTTTTCCTATCAGTGTGTGGCTTGATATAGTTGCACTTGTTTCCTTGAAAATATAGTTTATCATGAATGTTAGATTATTCATAATATTGTAGACAATTTTAGAAACAAAAAAAATCACAAAGGATTATTTTGTAATAATTTTTAGGGAAGTGGAAAAAATTTATTTAGTTAAATGCACCCCTAGGAATTAACTAGTGCCATTCCTCAAAGGTACTTTTGCAAATATATTCATTATCTACAGAATTTTGTCATAATGGAAAATTGGGAACAGAGCAAATAAATATCCACTAATAAAAGAATGACTAGAAAAACTGTGGGCTATGTATACAATGGAATGTTGTATATCTGTTTTTAGAAAAATATTTAAACTATGCTGATACATGGAAATATATATATAAAATGCCAAGTGAAAGAAAGAACAACATATTATCTATCCAGGAATTTCAAACATATACGAATTTATTAATGTGCATCAAGTGATATCAGAAAAGATTTTGGAATCATATAATTAAAATTTATAATTTAATGTTCTTTTGTCTTCAAATTTGCTTAAGTTCATTGTATTAATAATATAAACAAAAGATAAGGTTTAAATTTTTGAAGCTAGGGACCTTTCTAGAATCTATGCAATGTGTCTTATGCTAAACTTATGGCAGTTGAATTTTACCCATTCTATACTATTAGGAAACTGAATTATGTTCCTTCAAAAATATTAGTACTGCTAAGTTTACTAATGTAAATATTGTGACCATATTATAATTTCTGATTAAATTATTTTATTTTTGTTTTATATATTTTTTTTACCTAGTCTTTTATATGTCTTTGTTATTTCTAGGCCCCAAAATGTTTTAAATTAAGAATTACAAGAATATGTGACAGCATACATTTTGTGAAAAATATTGACTAATACTTTTAGTAATAGATTTTGAAGCAGTATTTTTACAGAAATTTATGCTTTTGCTTTTAAGGCTCTATTTTTTCATCCACGGCATTTGAGTAAAAATCAATTTGCATGCAGTAGTAAAATTGCTCCAATTTAATTAGCAGCATTATGTATTTTGTAAAAGTAATCTTGGCAAATTTAGGGAAAAGATGGCTCTCATCTTCTAGCATCTGTTTCTCAGTTTTACATATTAAGGAATTTAATTTTTGATGGTTTACCCAGGGGTGATCAAGTTCTAGACAAATTATTTTATATCAACCAAACTCTTGAGAGACTGATTTATTTACGGGAAATCACATTTATACTGATATAGGGCCAAGATGGATTCCTGAACAGGACCAGACTGCCTAGCTCCAACATACCTATTCCAGCAAAAGTCCTGAAGTTGTTTATTAGGCAAAGTAATCATCAAGAAAATAATTGAGAAACTTCAGAAGGGCAGTCCTTTCAACCCAAATCTAATCAAGAGATCACCCAGAAGCTAGAGAGTAATAGGTAAGGCAGAGCATCATACAAAACTAATGCCAGGGCAGAATCAGTTCACATAGTGACAAAAAGATGGACAACTATGCAGCTTATAAGATGCTATGATTTGATGCAGCAAAAGTGAAAAGATCTTCTGAGAAAGCGCCAGGAATAATCATACAGCTGCCTGGAGAATTTCTGGAGAATAAGAGTAAGGAGCTACAGTGCTATCATGGACAAGAAAGATTTAAGAGTTCTGTTAAAACTTATATACTGTCCTGAAATGTTAGAGAGAGCTCATGAGATCAATTTTTCTGATTCTCAAAGATAGGGAAAAGTGACCAAATATAAGAGAAAGAAGTCTGGTCAGGAACAGTGGAGTCCCAGGACAAAAAAGCAGAACTATCTATCCTACCCCCAAAACATAAAAGAATTATGTAGAGATATAGATATACACGTGTGATTTACTGGGAATTTTTGACTTTGTTATACATAATCTTTACTATCAAAGTTCACAATATAATGGTGGGGACAACATGCAAACAACTATGGACAAATAAGATATGTACAGGAAAAATTAGAGATGACTTTCTGGGGTAAAACACTAGCATTAAGGGATACCAGGAAAGCTGTCTTGAAAAAGATAGGATTATAGCTGAGACTGGAAGGAAGACGGGAAGCAGAAAAGGCAGGAATTGCATTCATAGGGTATATGCAGAGTAATGTAGTATTTTCATTGAGAAATATCTAGAAGCTAAGAGCCACTGGGTCTTAGAGTATGTGGAGAGGAGTTAGGTGTAACAAAACTAGACAGTAAGAGGTGAGTTTAAGGACTTTAAAAGAGAAATGGAGGTTTTTATAGTTGGTGATAGGAAGCCATTGGATTATATTGAATAGAGGTGTTTGATATGTTCAAACCCGCTCTTTAGGAAGATCAACTTTACAGCTCAGTGAAGGATAGACTGGAATGGTAAGAGGATTGAGGCAGAGAGACCAACAGAAAGATGAAATACTCTAGGTACGAGATGATGACAGGTCTATACCAGAATGGTGGCAGTGTCAATGGAAAGAAGGGAGTTTTAATTAAGGGAGAATTTATAGGCCTTGAAAAGAGATTAGATATCAAAGTTGAAAGTGAAGAATTGAGGGTGGTAACTAGGTCTAGAGCCTGAGGATGATTATGCCCTCAACAGAAATAGAGAAATTAAAAAGGGATAAAGTTTCATGGAATGGGATAATGAGTTCATTTTTAACCAAGTTGAAATTAAGATGCCTTAAATGGAAAAAAAAAATTTAGCTATTCAATAAATAGTTGGAAATGTGAGAATGGTGCTCAGAAGAGCGGTTAATGCTTGGTAAATAAATTGGAGTATCATATGCATAGAGAAAATGATTAAATCTATAGGAGCTTATGAGATCATTAAGCAAAGTAGTATATATAGAGAAGAGAAATAGGGTAAAGAAGAGGGACTGAGACAGAACTTTGGGTTCCTCCCAGAAAAAGTCTTTGAAAGTTTTAAGGATGGAGCAGCAGCACAAATCATTTTTCTACTTCACAATTTTCCCTAGGGTTTACCCTATTTAAGCATGTGTCACAATAAGGAATTTGTTACATTAGGTTGTTTGTTACAAAAAAAAATACTAAAATAGGCTCAAAGTATGGAATGATACTGAGGTGCTAATGAAGGAAAAGAGAAAGGGCTGAGGAGAGGGGAAAGAGAGAACACAATTTTAAGCACTTTCTAAGCTAGTAAGTGTCTTAAGTGCCAGGTATATAAATAAAGAGAAAACCTTGATCCTTGTCCTAAAGGAGATCACATTCAAAAAAGAGATAGAATCCTGAGAGAGTCAAGGCAACAGTGATCCTCTTGGCTGGGCCCCAAATGTAGGTCCAGGGGAAAGAAACCACAATAAAGGATGAGAGCCTCAGAGCTACGTTTTCCGAGGGTGTTGATGAGACAGTTGAAAAGACTGAGGTAGAATCAGGGAGAGTTGAGGCTAGAAATTTTAGCAGCATATAGTGCTTCATTCAAATAGCCAACGTTTCAGGACACCAGAATTCTAATATTGCCTCAGCCCATACCTAGCTTTATGACCTTGATCAAGTCACAGCCTCTCTGAGCATCAGCTCCCATCTGTATAAAATAAGGGAGTTGGAATAGGTCATCTTTACACCTTCTTCTAGATCTAATATTCAATAGTTCTATGATTTCAGTGCCAAAGAAATGCCCTGGCTATTTAATGTTAAGTGTGGCTGATCACTGTGAATGTGAAGTCTGTCTATAGAAAGTCCATGTCTGACACTTGTATAATAAGTTTGTCAGGTTGGTTGAGGGCCGGATGTCACACAGTTGTAATCTTCTACCTGCTAAACTTCAAATATTTATGCTGGTTTTCTTGGTATCACTTCTAGGAGCTTGTTTAGTAGTGTATTGCTTGACAGCTAATAAGGTAGCTCAAATTTCTGATGACTTCCAAGTCCAGCCTGGAATCAAAAGACAGAGCTGAAATCAAGCTCATTTGAAATAAACCTCTTACTTCGTGGGAGTCACAAAATTCAATAAAATAAAAGGAGGCAGTAGAGACATGATTATTCAGATTTGTAAATCAAACTTTTGCCTCAGTCTGGTGCAAATTTGAAATAGTAAATGGACCTAAGTGGCCTTTATGTAATGCACATTTTCTAAGTCATTTCCAGGCAAACAATGCTGTGAGAATATCAAGCCCAAGGGTTTTGTGGGGAACATTAATAGGAATACTAATGCATTATGGAGTTTCAGAAAAAGGGTCTACAAGGAACATAAGAAATAATAGAACTAGAGCTGGAAAGAACATGAGAAGTCATTTAGTCAAACTCCCTAGTTTAGGGATGAGAAATCTGTTGCCCAGAGAGGTTTATTTGTAAGTATAAAGCTAACTATATAGTAAAGATCACTTGGGATTTGAAATTAGATTCTTAGATTTCAAATTCAGTGTTCTTTCCACTATTCCATGTTACAAAAGGTTTAATGAGATCAGAGTTGGCATGTAGGCATCTTGTCAGGGGAATCAGACCTTGAAGGGAAGAATTGGTGTGGACACTTTGCCAAACATCAAGTACTACCTTGTTTCTTGCCTTCTTCCCTCCTTTGCTCTAATCAGTCCATATGTGCCTCCATCTGTGAGTTCAGATCTATTTGCACACTGATTCTAGTTTTGGCCCATGGCAAGTTTATAAAGAAATATGCCTTGTACTAATATGGAAATATGTTTGCATGACTTCACATGTAAAACTGATATCATATTGCTTGCCTTTCCAAGGAGTATGGGGGATAGGAAGGGGAGAATTTGGAATTCAATTTTTTTTAAATGAATGTCAAAAATTTTACATATGATTGGAAAGTAACAAAAATATGTTAGAAACTCTTAAAAAAAGAGAAATGTTCCTTAAAAAATCATGACTCAAGATCAACGAAACTTTTAGTATAGGTGTCACATGTATGCTACATATACATCTTGCCAAGATCCTAACTTGCAATTTCCTCAACTTTTTAGTCTGAGTAACTAAACCTCATTATCTCTCCTTTTGCCACTGTAATGGTAATCAGGGAGGGGCTTTTTGCTGTTCTTCTCTTAAATGCCTTTAATGATTCTGGCCTTTGTTTGAATGGGGCTGGTAAAGTGGGATCTTGTCTTGGAATGTTTCTCAGCACAAAAATAATTGGAAGTCATTGACTGGAAACCCTGTATTTATATGGTGGTACTAGGGATTAACTAACTTTCCCAAGCCCTACATGGGACTTTTTACTGTTTTTATTTGAGTGCTTCTAGCACTGAGGTAACCAAGTGCCCCAGAGCCCTGAGACAGGTATATTAGATCTGAGGTTGGTGTTTGACTTTTGGGGATACACTCACTGAAAGTATATGGGTGATGAGAGTCTGGGCAAGCTGTTGAACCCTACCCCCCCAGCTTTGATAACCCAGATATATATTGGTACTTCTCTGGTAACTATGAGTTGTGATTTGAATCAGACAAGGTCTGTCTGTTGATGTTTGTAATTTCTCTTTGTATTTGCCTGGAAGTTCAGGGGGCTGATCTTTTCCCCCTGAACTAAGTGAATGATATATGTATGTTTAATTAAACTGAGATTATTAACCCCTTAAAGTTGCTTTCTTTAGCAAAGCAGATCAAAGAACCTGTGTTGGCAGCCCTCTGTGTGCTGGTTGTTGTTGGTCTTACACAGCCACAGTAGCTGCTAGCAAGATTGTTGCTACAGCCACTCCTGAATAATCTATACTCATTGTGTCCATATTATCACTCTTCAACCCCTTTCAATCTGACTACTACACTCAGAACTATAGAAAGTATTACCTGAGGGCAGCAAGGTGGCACAGTGAGTAGAGCACCAGCCCTGGAGTCAGGAGGACCTACCTGAGTTCAAATCCGGTCTCAGACACTTGATACACTTACTAGCTGTATGACCTTGGGCAAGTCACTTAACCCCAATTGCCCTAGCTTCCCCCCTCCAAAAAAAAGTATTATCTGAAATAAGACCAATGGCCTCCTACTTATCAAATCCAATGTCCTTTTCATAGTACTTATCCTTCTTGAAACCCTCTCTTACCTCAACTTCCATGACATTGTATATCCTTGTTTATCTTTCTACTTCTGTGGTTCCTTCTTCTCCCTCTCCTTCACATTCTTTTATTCATTTATTTGCCCTTTCCTTGTTGGTCTTCCCGATAGTTTTATTCTTAACCTTCTTATTTTCTCCCTCCCTACCATCTCCCATTGTTATCTCCTGTATTCTGATGGTTTCGATTAACACCTCAATGCAGAACATAACATTTCTCTATCTCTAACCATTTTTCCAGAGCACCACTTTCAACTGACTCCTGGATATAGCCACATGGATATTCTACCAACTCTTCAAGTTCCACATGTTTGAAACCAAGCCCTTTTCTTGACTTCACAATTTCAACTAATTTTCTCACCACATGCTGGACCAAATATACTTCTGTGTCCTGTGTTATTTTTGTCTCCTTCCTTTCCCTACCCATGTACATCCCATCAGCCAAAAACATCTGTCCATTCTTTAAAAAAAGGCTTATGGATATTTTTTTTCTTATGACCTTTATTTTTTAGCACATTATCCTTCTCCCTATTCCTGAATAGAGAGAGAAAGAAGAAAGAAGGCAGAAAGAGAGAAGGAAGGAGGGAGAGAGGAGAAAAAGAGGGAGTTAAGCACAACTAACACAATTCAATTGATTATATTATTATATGAATTGTTCTATACCCATATCCTAACCCTTTGCAAAGAAGGGAAAAAGGTGCTTTCTAATTTTGGTCCAAGCTTGGTCATTATCATTTCGTATTATTCAATTTGATTTTGTCGTTATTTTCTCTTTCCATTTTCATTTTTGCCATTATTGTGTCTACCTAGTTCTGCTTATTTCATTTTGTTAGCTTATACATGTCTTATATGTTTATCCTCATTTTTTGTATTCATCATTTTATATGACCAAATAACATTTGATTAAATTCATATACCACAAAGGGTTAATCCATCCCCCAACTGATGATCATCT
This sequence comes from Trichosurus vulpecula, assembly GCF_011100635.1. NCBI lineage: Eukaryota > Metazoa > Chordata > Mammalia > Diprotodontia > Phalangeridae > Trichosurus > Trichosurus vulpecula. Next base: position 215,292,795 of record NC_050579.1, read on the forward strand.
AAATTGTTTACTATTCTTTGCTACCAGAGAAGTGTTGCTACAAATATATTGGATATAGATTGAGTCTTTGGTTTTATCTATTGTCTGCCTATAAGTGAGATCATTGGGTCAAAGGGTATGACTATTTAAGTCAGTTTTTATTCCTCTCTCTATTTGACATTTCAAACTGAATTTTCCAGAAATATTTCAAACTTAACTTGTCTAAAACAGAACCCATTATTTCAGTTTTGCAACCCTATTATTACCCTCAACTAGTTATTCTCCTTCACCCAGATATATCTGATATGTTTCTGAATCTTCCCAAGTCTCTCTTAACACTACCTCTCACATGTATCTCCTTTTCTCTGCTCAAACAGCCACTGCTCTAATTCACATCCTCATTATTTGTCACCTGGACTTCATACTGGTCTTCTAATTGGTCTACATATTTCAAGTTTCTCCCCATTCCAATCTATCTTCAATATAGCTGTCAAAGTGATTTCCTTTAAGCAGAACTGATTGTATCTCCTTACGCCTACTCCATGATCTCCAGGGGTTCGCTATTGCAGAGTCTTCCTGGTTTCAAGGCTTGCCCTTTTCACTCTGCAGGCTACCTTCCATAATAATAAAAACATGTATTTATGTATAATTTTTTGAGAAAAAAAGTTTTTCCCCTCAAAATAATCCTGAGATATTATTATTTCCAATTTTTATATCCGGGGCAACTCAGAGAGATTATGACTTGGCAAGTCAGCTAGGAAGTATCAGAGGTATTCTTCAAATACATGATTTCTGATTCTGAATCGAAGAATTTTCATTGTATCCCATAGCCTTATCTCACATTGGTCTCATGTTCTTGGAAAATAGGAGCTATGTGTTGCTTAGTATTAGTAAGTATTTGTATTATATTCATATTGTAGATATTCATGTTTGACATGACTATCTTTATACTTCTTAGCTGTGTGATCTAGGGCAAGTCACTTAATCTGCCTGAGTCTAAATTGATTCATCTGTAAAATGTGGTATTTGAACTTGATGACCTCTGATATCCCCTTCATATCTGTAATCCTTTGATTGCTAAATATGTTTTATTCTCTAGCCAGTGTGGGTTACTCTCTATCCCCCAACCAAGAGACAGTATAAAACCTTGTTCATCAGACACACGAGTCCCTGGATGTCCTTCCTTCCCATCCATACAGGTAGAATTCCTTTTTATCCTTTAAAACCTAACTTAAATTACATTCCCTCCTTATAGCTTACATAGCACCATATTTTGCATCCATCTAATGAGTTTATCATATAATATTGTTTATTAAAAACTCCATGAAGACAAGAGCTACTGCACTATCCAAATGCTGCCTCTTCATGTCATGCCACCAGCAACTAGAATTGCTCATATAGATCTTTGATATTGCAATGAATATGTGATCTCAGAGATGTGGGTACTCCTTCCACAGATATATTCTACAAATCACAGCCCATTCAATCTCTCTAATCTTTTCTGATGCAGTAGACACAACAAATATGTGTTAGAGGAATAAATCTTATGCTGCAAGTATTACATGAGGATGAAAAGAAATGAAAAGAAATAAATGAGATATATACCCACCCTTGCCTAGGTTACCATCTAGTGGCAGGAAAAGAATGTGTGATTTTCATAGATATTACTAAAGGGAGTAACGATACAGCATTTATAGAAGCTGCCAAGGGGCATGAAGAATAGAAAAAACAAAAAAAAATCCTTTCCAAATCTTGATGGTCACTTAATAGCAAGAAAATAACTTTAGTGGGATAGGAAACCTACAAAGGGACTTTAAAGTGTGAATTGTTTAGAAATAGGTTAGTAGATTTAGTACTTGACAGAACCTTGAAACTAGCCAGCCAACTCCAATGTTTTATACTTGAAAAACAGCCACAGTAAAAACTGTTAACAGCAGCAATATCAGCAACAACAACTGAGATCCAAAGAGGGGAAATGACTTGCCCAAGATGATAGAGGAAGTAAAGGGTAAAACCTGAATGAAACCAGCTCCTCCAAATCTAACTCAGTCACATTTGGATCTGGTGCTCCTATCCTTGCTGGAGAAGAAAATGGCAAATCACTCCAGTATCTCTATCAAGAAAACCCCGATAGGAAGCACAAAGAAGCAGATATGATTAAAAATGACTAAGCGGGGGGTGGGAAAGAGGGCAGGAGAACAGAGCAAAGATGGTGGAGTAAAAGCAGCAACTTGCTTGAACTCTCCCCCAAGTGCCTCCATATTAATGTAAAAAATGATTCTAAACAAATTCTAGAACTACAGAACACACATAATGACAGAGTAAAACAAATACCCAGCCCAAGAAAGCCTGGGAGACACTTCAATGGGAATTTCTAACACAGAGTACTGGGAGAGGAGTGCAACCCAGTGTGGCCCATGCCAGCACAGAGTGGCCCAGAGCAGACAAGGCTGACCAGGCCTCAGGTCACTGAATCACTGACATCGGTGGTGGTTTCTAGACTTCTCAACCCACAAACCCAAAGGTCAGTGAGAAAACTCTATTGGACCTGGATGAGAGAAGAGAGAGGTCTGACCAGAGCCCCACAGCTGCAGAGGTAGCTGCAGCAGTGGCTGCAGCAGCAGCAATTGCTTCTGGATCTCCAGGCCAACAGAGAGTGGGGGATCAAGGGGCTGCTCAGAGCAAGAATGCAGGGATCTCTTTCCTGCAGATGAGGCAGGATTCCTTTGCTTTTCCCTGCTTGGATATGGGTCACAGTCCTAGGTGGTGATCCTGGGGTGATAAGGAGGCTGGTGTGGCAGAGCTTCTGGTAGCTGTGGAGAGGGAGTCCTCCTGTCAGTTCCAAGGCAGAAAAGAGTGCTTGAGGTCATTCACACACCAGAGCACATGCCAGAAGAAGAGTAAACACTTCTACTTGAATCATACCGCTTCAGAAGAACTGAAAATTTATAGGTGCCTACAAGTAGCTTTGAAAACAGAAGCTCAAAAGCCCTGAAGCTTGGGACAGAGTACTCTCCACTATGGAAACAGAAACCCACCCTTACAAAGAGCTCAAAAGTCAAGTAACTGGCTGGGAAAATGAGCAGACAGTATAAAAATATTCAGACCATAGAATCTTACTTTAGTGATGAAGAAGATCAAAACATACAACCAGAACAAGACAACAAAGCCAAAGATCCTACATCAAAAGACTCCAAGAAAAATATGAATTGGTCACAGACCATGGAAGAGCTCAAAAAGGATTTTGAAAATCAAGTAAGAGAAGTAGAGGAAAAATTGGGAACAGAAATGAATGATGCAAGAAAACCATGAAAAGCGAGTCTTCAGCTTGCTAAAGGAGACCCCCCAAAAATACTGAAGAAAATAATGCCTTAAAAACAGACTAACCCAAATGGCAAAAGAGCTCCAAAAATCAAATGAAGAGAATAATGCCTTAAAAGGCAGAATTAGCCAAATGGAAAAGGAGGCCTATGAGCTCACTGAAGAAAAGAATCCCTTAAAAATTAGAATGGAGTAAATGGAAGCTAATGACTTTATGAGAAATCAAGAAAATATAAAACAGAACCAAAAGAATGAAAAAAAAACAGAAGACAATGTGAAATATATTGTTGGAAAAATAACTGACCTGGAAAATAGATCCAGGACAGAGAATCCAAAAATCACTGGACTACCTGAAAGCCATGATAAAAAGAACCTAGACATCATCTTTCAAGAAATTCTCAAGGAAAACTGCCCTGATACTCTAGAACCAGAGGGTAAAATAGAAATTGAAAGAATCCACTCATAATCTCTTGAAAAAAATCCCAAGAGGAAAACTCTTTGAAATATTGTAGCCAAATTTCAGAGTTCCCAGGTCAAGGAGAAAATATTGCTAGTAGCCAGAAAAAAACACTTCAAGTATTGTGGAAACAAAATTGGGATAAATTTGATAAATTGCCTTATCAAATCAAAGGGCTTGGAATATGATATTCCAGAGGTCAAAGGAGTTAGAATTAAAACCAAGAATAACCTCCCCAGCAAAACCAAGTATAATACTGGGAAAAATTAACATGCAATGAAATAGAGGACTTTCAAGCATTTTGGATGGAAAGACTAGAGCAGAATAGAAAATTTGACTTTCAAATACAAGAATCAAGAGAAGCATGAAAAGGTAAACAGGAAAGAGAAACTATTAGGCATTTATTAAATTTGAACTGTTCACATTCCTACATAGAAAGATGATATTTGTAATATGAGGTCTTTCTTAGTATTAGAATAGTTGAAGGGAGTATGCATATATATATGCATATATATATATATGTATATGTGTATATGTATATGTATGTATAGTATGTTTACATGTATGTATGTATATATGTGAATGTATGTGTATATGTATATATGTTTATATATTTGTATGTATGTATATGTATAGAAAGAGGGCACAGGGTAAGTTAAATATGAAGGGATGATATCTAAAAAATAAAATTAAGGTGTGAGAGAGGAATATGTTGGGAGGAGAAAGGGAGAGATAGAATGGGTTAAATTATCTCACATGAAAGAGCCAAGAGAAAGCTGTTATAATGGAAGGGAAGAATGGGAAGATGAAAGGGAATGAGTGAACCTTACTCTCATCAGATTTGGCTTAATGAGGGAATAACACACACACACTCAATTGGGTATCTTACTCTACAGGAAAGGAGGGAGGAAAGGGATGATAGAAGGGAGGGCAGATTGGGGGGTAGACAGAAGCAAAAACTTTTGAAAAGGGACAGGGAGAAAGGAGAAAATAGAATAAATGGGGGGTGGTATAGGATGGAGGGAAATATAGTCAGTCTCACATCATGGCTATTATGGAAGTGTTTGTATAATGAAACATGTACAACATGTATTGAATTGCTTTCTTTCTCAATGAGATTGGGTGAGCAGGGAAGAAGGGAGAGAATTTGAAACTCAAAATTTAAAAAACAAATGTTAAAAATTGTTTTTACATGAAACTGTGATATAAGATATACAGGCAATGGGGTATAGAAATCTATCTTGTTTTAACAGAAAGTAAGAGGGAAGGGGATGGGGGCAGTGATAGAAGGGAGGACAGACTGGTGAAAGGGCTAATCAGAATGCATGCCATCTTGAGGTGGGGGAGGGGAGAGGTGGGGAGAAAATTTGTAACTCAAAATCTTGCGGAAATGAATATTTAAAATTAAAAATAAATAAATTAATTAATTATATATGGCTAAACAACAATATCAACAACTAATACTAGTGATATACTTTGAAAATACAAGTCAGAGTAGCCTGGATCATTAAGGTTTTTTGTTGGTTTCTTTGGTTAATTGACATGGATATAAATATTTATATGATCAGTGCTTATATGGGTGGTGGGTAAAGTCTTGTTTGAATTACCTAAGGTGATTTATAATTGGATTGATCAGAAAAAATCCTCTTTGCCCTATTCTTGTGACTTCTGTATTGATAGATTCCATTGGGCAGTCAGTCAATAAACATTTGCACCTGCTATTTGCCAGGGAGTGCACTAAGTGCTAGAGATAAGAAGAAGGGTGTAAACAGGATTGGAAATCAGAATCTAACTTCCTCCCTGGTTCTTCTCTCATACATCTTGCCAAATCTTCCAACATTCAGCTTGCACCAATATTTCAAAAGGAACCCCCCCCCCCCAGCCCTGTCATTGATTGTCACAGTTGGCTGTTAATCCTTTTCTTTAGCCTATGATGGCTTAAATAACCCTGACTAAACAAGCAGGAAAATAGATAATTAACAGTTCTGTTTTATTTCTTGGTCCTTTAAATTTATTGAAACAAAATTCCTCTGGCCTGAGAGAATTGCAAATATCTTTAAAATGTTTAATTTATAAATTTTAGCATAGTTAGATGCAAAAGGATTGGTCTGAGTCTCAGCAAAGCCACCAAAGACATGTGCAATGTTAAACTTATCATTTGACTTCTCTGTCTTCGAGGTTTTTGTTTTGCATTTGCAAATGATCAGAATGGATTTGTTCATCTTGGAGTCCCCTTCACTTCTAAATCATACTATTCTATGAACATATTATTCAGAAGCCTTAGGTTCTAGTTCTCACTCTATAGGTTAGTATTCATATAATATTTTATATCTACTACCACATTTAATTCTCACAATGACCATGTAAGGGAGGTACAAAATATTTATCATACTTACTTTACAGATAGAGAAACTAAGGTTCATAAACATGATGGTATTTGCCCAAGTTTACATAACTATTAGGCGTTAGAACCCAAGTTTAGTACTCTTTTTACTATACTATATCTGCTCACTCTAACATAATAACAATGACTTTTAAAAAGAGATTCTAATTCTTGGGAGTATGTGAACCATCTTGTAGACTGCAAGGTTCATTTTGTTTTTAATGCATTCTCTCTCTCCCTCCCTCCCTCCCTCTTCCTCTCCCTGCCTCCCTCTCTCTCTCTCTCTCTGAAGTCAGAAGTAGAATTTAAAGCCAGGTCATCCTGACTGACTCAGTTCACAATAATATGTTGCCTCACAGTGAATTAGAAATATAATGTTATGTCTCAAACTTTAGCCACTCCCATATCTTTAATTGGGCTTTCCCCTGTCAAGCAATATCTCTGATAGATAAAAGTCAAAATCAAATCACAAAGGAAAACCCTAAAGCTACTTTGTCAGTTTCTAAAACTAATTGATTGCTATTTCAGCATAGTTATTAACTTGTTTTTATATAATTCAGTATTTTCAAGGAATTTAATCCTTTAAAAATTAAAAAAATCATAAAGCAATAAGAACAAAAAAAATGATCTCAGATTAAGATATTAAAAACCACAACTAAACAGCTCTTTTTCCTTTACAGCTTCCCTTCTCCATCTTCTGCTTCTTAACTTTGGAATACTTCATTTCACCAAGTTTATACTTTATGTGAGGAAAGAATTACACTAAATGGTCTGAATGAATGAAAAAAATATCTATTAAGTACCTAATGTATACAAAGCACTATGCTAAATAATGGAAATTCAAATAGAAAAATCAAAATAAGTCCTTCTGTAAAGGAATGCACATTCTAATGGGAGAATTCAACATGTAGAAAAGGTGTCAATTATATTAGATAGAAAGACCCAGTAGTACAATGGCAAAGCAGATAGGAATGTATTTTCTTTAAAAACCCACTCTTTCTCAGATGTTGAACCATTTGACTATCCCTAGGACTATAGTAGCAAGAACTTTAGTCTCTGGGTCTTTAGTAGCTATCACTGATAAGGAGGCAAGAATAAGTGTGGCTTCTCTGCACTATGGTTGCTGAAGTTAGGCTGGAAGCAGAACTGGTATTCTGGGTCAGGGGTGATACTATTCCAAGGGATTTGGGGGCAAAGGGTGGTGGCTGTCTCCAACAAGGACTGAAGGGAGGTAGTGGGCAAGTCAGTGGTTGTGGAGTTGTCTGAAACCCCTGGCACTTAGGGACTTCTATCTATCTCTACTTTGAGCTAACTTCTGGTTACCTACAGAACCTCCACCCAACACATAATTCTGCAATATTTGTATGTTAACCTATAGTACAATATAGGTAGTGAGAAGAACTAAAACCTATGTGTCAGATAATCAATTGTCCTTTAATTGTAATAGATGAGCTTAAGTTGGGGTGGGTGAAGAAGGATAAATACTTCTTCCCACCATGTATACATTATTGCTTCCATAAGCAAAAAAAAAAAAATAAAATAGGTGTTACTCTTCCTTGGAAGTCAGTTATTTTTTATTTCTCTGTTAATCAGAAGATTAAGACTCAATTTTGTCAGCTACATGGTTTATCCTTGAAATTTATTGTCTTCCTTCTTCCTCTTGTATGATTTCCTCAAATAAAAATTAGCAATACCACTTTAAACTACCTCTGCAATGTTGAATCCAATACTAGAGCAATATGGGCAATTATAAAACACATTAAAAATTTAAGTAGTTCAGTCAGTAAATAATTATTAAGTGCCAGGTGCCACACTGTGCACTAGGGACAGAAAAGGTAGCAAACTATTATGTCTGACCTTAAGGAGGTCACATCTAATGGAGGAGATAACAAACAAGTAAATAGGTCCAAACTAGCTATATGTAAGATAAGTAGGAAATAACTAAAAGAAATAAGAAACTAGATTTAAGAGGGGTTGGGAAAGATATCTGTAGAAAATAAGATTTACTTGAGATGTAGAGGAAGGCAGGGAAGCTAGGAGGTGTAGTTGAGGAGGAAGAGCACTTCAGGTATTAGAAACTTCCAGAGAAAATTCCCAGACCTGAGAGATTGGGTGTCTTGTTTGTAAGATAGCAAGGAGGACAGTGTCACTGGATCTAAGATTATGTGGCAGTGAATAAGGTTTAAGAAGACTGGAAAGGTAGAGGGTTAAATTAGTTTGTGAAAGGGTTTTGAATGACAAATAGAAGATTTTATATTTGAGCCTAAAGGTGATAGGAAATCATTAGCTTTTATTGACAATTTGTTGGGCATGGTCAGACCTGTACTTTAAAAAATAATTTTAACTGCTGAATGAAGGATGCATGGGAATGTGGACAGATTTGAGGCAGGCAGGTCCACCAGCATACTATTGCAAGAGTCCAATCATGAGATGATTGCACAAGGGTAGTTGTGGTATCAGAGGAGAAATGTGGGTATATTTGACAAAGTTTGCAAGGTTGAAAATAACAGGCCTTGGCAACAAATTGGATATTGACAGTGAGAGATATTGAAGAGTCATGTGGATTGGGAGGATGGTGGTCCCCTTAAAAGTAATATGGAAATTTGGGGAGGGGTATATTTTGGGGGGAAAACTAATGTGTCAATTTTGGATGTGTTGAGTTTTAGCATGACCTGTTCAGTAAAGGAGAAAGAGAAAGTAATGGCTTGATAGGATAGAAATTCCAAAAACCTAGAGAGTTTTCTGAGATACTGAGGGAAATTAGAGACAAAAAGGTATCAAGGAAAAGAGAGTGATTAGCAATATTAAAGCCTGTAGAAAAGTCAAGAAGAAAAAGGATTGAGGGAGGCCATTGGATTTGGCAATTAAGAAATCATTGCTTAATAGTATTCTATAATGCTGAAAAGATGTGGAAAGACCCCAGGCCTTTTCTCTCTGTCTCTCTCTTTCTCTCTCTCTCTGTCTCTCTGTCTCTCTCTGTGTCTGTCTGTCTGTCTGTCTGTCTCTCTCTCTCTCTTTCTCTCTCTCTGTCTGTCTGTCTCTCTTTCTCTCATAACTCTCAATTGTTTGGAATACATTTTTGCATTAAGTTATATTCCCGAATATTAAATGTGTTTTATTGAATAGAAAATCAGTAGCAAATATCAAGACATATAGACATATTAGTGTTCAGTAGTAAAAAGCACTGAGTATGGTAAGAAACCTATTTCACCTGAATTTATGCTCTATTGCTCTAATTTATATTTGGGAGATGCTTCTGGATTTATAGAGTAGCAGGTAAAGTTTCCCTTGTCTCATTCATACATGATTAAGATTTTACAGCCATACATGACAAGATCTAGTAATAATAATTCTTTTATAAGCTGTAAACTAAAAGGCATCAAAGAAAAGCTAAGGTTTGATATATTTTCAAAAAGCAGCATCAAATGTGTAAGAGTCAAAGGACAAAGAAACATAGAATGTTATATTTGGGATAGGTTCTGAGAGGTTATCTACTCCCAAGCCCTATGTAGTTACAGCATTTTTCTTCTCAAATACTTTCAGGAGCAGGGGTTCCTTTCTTTTTAAAATATTCTGTTCTTGAACAGGGACACAATGTGTAGTATAATAATAATAGCTCATACTGACATAGCAATTTATCATATTTTATGCTCACAATAATCTTGAGGTGTCATTTTTACCCATTTACAGATAAGGAAACTGAGGTTGTGGATAGTAAATGACTTAGTTAGGATCACAGAGCTAGTAAGTATTCAGAGGAAAATTTAAACTCTTGTCTAAGTCCACTGCTCTATTTACTGCACAACCTAGCTGACTAATGGGTAGAGTCAAGAGTCAGGAAGATCTTTCTAGTCCTTCTCCTGACGCATATCAGCTTTGTGAGTATGGGCAAGACACTTTATCTTTCAGTTCCCTAGACAAATATCTAGGATTGTAAATAACGTGTGAGCTGTTCCAAACTGGTAGAATCACAGACACAGATCTGGAGCAAGATCTGTCTCTACATGAATACATATATATACACACTCAGGTATGCACATTCTCATTGAGCAGATACAGTTGCTTTGAAAGTTCTACCTCCTAATAGTGAAATCTGCTTTTTTAATTTCTTCTTTTTGCCTCTACTGCTCTCTGTCTTAACAATAAAGTTACTCTAACTTAAGAAGGATATTCTAACTTAATAGCTCTTGAAGTTCTAACTGAATAGCACTTGAAGTATTTGAAATCAGCTAGTATTTTTCATATGGCCATTTCCAGATCTCCCAACACTCTTCTCCTTTCCTGCATAGACTATGTTTTGTCATTGACAAAACTCAATGTGGTCCTTCAGATGTGGTTACCAAGACAGAGTAGCATGGATTTCCGTCAACACTGACACTTTGTGAATCCAGGGCTATATACCCCTGTTCAAATTTAAATTAAAAAAAACAGAATCACAAAATTAAGTAGTGGAACAAACTTTAAAATCATGTAGTCTAACTCCATTTTATAGATAAGAAAAATTAGACTCTGAGAGGTCCATTGGCTTTTATATAATTACCTAGGTAAGAAACTGAAGAGCTAGGTTTCAAATCTAGGTGCTGTTATTCCATTCTCAGAAATAATGAGTTAATTGAATTTAATGGATCTTAGCTATTCAAGCTTCCAAACACCAGTCCTACTTTTGAGGTAATAGAAATTAATAAAAATTAAATGTATGGAATTTTTCTTTACCACATTTAGCTTCCCAGGGTTGTAAAACAGACTGTTTCCTTAAATTTTTTTCAAGTGAACGTCAAAAACTGTTTCACCAAATTCACACTAACCAATGTCTGATTTGTTCCTTGTACCACCAGAATTTTTAAGATATATTTCAATATTTATCTAATATTTGGAGAGATTAATACATCTGAAGCCGCTTTACTTTTGCTATTTATGACAACAAGACTGAATGACACTTAGGAATATCCCTAGGAATCTATGGTACATTTCCATGAGCTTAGAATCATAACCATATGTCTTTTCAGCAGTACTTGATGATATCCTAGATTTGTTCTATTTTTCACACATGTAATAATAATGATGAGCCAGGGTGTAGCCCTTTTTAAGATCAAAACAGGGCAATGTAAAAAAATAGACTTCATCTAAAGGATTATATATTAAAAAGCAAAAACATGCCTCCTCTATCTCCCATTTTATTTTACAGACATATTTTGCCCTCCATCCAGTTACATAGCTGTTGCCTGAAATGAAAAAAAAAAAAACTACTGTGTGTAATTTTAAACTTCATTGTCATTTCATTTCCTAAATTGTCTACATTCATTGTTCTGAATAGCTCAATGTAAATACCATCATTTTAGGTGTGTAGTACTCAAACTACTATTACAAACCTTAATTTTGTTATTCAATCAATAGGCATTTATTAAATATGAACCTTGTGCCAGGTACCATGCTATGTGTTGATATATAAGGAGAAAAATATGAAATACCCTGTATTTGCAAGTAGCTTATATTCTAAAGGGGGAAACAAGAAGTACATTTATATGTATATGTACATACATAAATATGTATGTATATGTATATTTGAATGTGTATATGTATATACAAATGTGTGTGTATTGTGTGTCTATATACATAATATATGCCACACATAATGTAAATATAAATTGAATAAATGCAAGTTTCACAAACTAATTTAATATAAGGAAGTTTGTGAAGAAGGGATTGAAAATGATAGGTGGGTAAGTCTCAAAGATAGTAATTTGAAAAGGAGGTGTAAGTCTCTTATTAGAAGAGAAGATTTTCTTACTTAAAAGTTCTCTCTCTGCTTTAGATACTGGATATGGTCCTTGGGGTATAAAGTTAGAAGCTTGAAGTAGCGTATATTTTAGATTAGAATGCATTTGGTGAGTAACATATACACATATAAATAAATGCAAAATGAATAAAAAATAATGCCAGTGGAAAAAAACTAGTGTAATCATTAACAACTGGAGGGTATCAGGAATAGTCTTTTTGTAAGCTCTGTACATTGAGTTTACCTTGATTTAAACTAAAGCTTTGACAAAACTTTTCATGTGATTCTCATGAGGGAAAAAGCATCAAATGATATGGGCTAGAGGTTGGCACACCAGTGGATAAGAATGACTCAAAGGCTTGATCAAAAGAGTTGTTATTAATGCTTTATGTCAACTTGGAATGAGAACTCTAGAAGAGTGGTAGAGGCTTCTATGTTTGGTTTTCTACTATCAGAAAATATTTTGTCAGTGACTTGGAGGAAGGCATAGATGGTATGACTATTGAATTTGTGAATCAGCTTTACCAAACTATCAAGAATTATGATTGTGAGATTGTGAATTTTCAGTTTAAATTGGGCATCTGTTTAGTGGATAATGAGAAACCCTAGCTTTATAAGACTTTAGCAGTCATTAAGTATAACTCCCTTATTTTACAAATAAAAAAAATGAGCCTGAGAGAGGTTATACAACTTATCCATCATCACAGAGCTATAAAGTTCCTGAGGCAGGATTTTGAATTTAGGTCTTCCTGACTCAAAGCTCAATATTATCTGTACCACTTACCTTCCTCAGGCAGATTCCAGGTGATCAGCAGTATAATGAGAATCACTGTACCATTATGTAGTGATCTCTTAGCTAAAAGGGTTAATTGATACATTTGGCAACTGAGTATAGATTAAAAAACAGGAATATTGGGTCAAATCTAATAGTAATACATAATGGGTATAAGTATGACCTCATAATCGGGTTAAAATCATTTTAATAAGTTAATGTTGGGAATGTCTGATTAAATAGCAGATCCTTTGAAAATATTTTCATGAATCAACAAGTTTGATGTGGCAGCCAAGAAAACCAATCCAATTTTAGACTTTAAGGTAAACAGTTCCCAATATGTAGATCAGATTGTACAGCATTTTGGGGTAGAGGGAGGGATGGAAGGGTGAGAAAATTTGGAACTCAATATGTTTTGGAAGCAAATGTTGAAAGCTAAAAATTAATTAATTAAAAAAAAGATAAACAGTTTCCAGCATAAGGAGGGTTATGTAATATTGCAGTGTTTTCCACTGGGCAGACCATATTTGAAATCAAGTGCTCAGCTTTGGATAGTACATTTTAGGAAAGATAACACTCACCCATACAACATCATAAGTACAATGACGAGGATGATGAGCGCTCAAGGTCATGCAACATGATCAGTTGATGGAACAAGTCTGGAGAAGAAAAGACATGAGGAAAAGTTATGATATGCCTTCAAAAACATGAATTGCTGTCATGTGGAAAAGGGATTAAATGTGTTCTACTTGGTTACAAAGTATAGAACAAAAACAATGATTGAAATAACCAAGAAGAATATAAACTTGATGTAAATGAAAACCTACCAAAAGTCAGGAAGACCTGGGTTCCAATATGGCCTCAGACATTTATGAGATGTGTAACCTTGGAGAAGTCATTTTTTCCTCATCTTTAAAATGGAGATAGCAATAAAAGCTCCCTGTCAGTATTGATACGAAGATAATATTTGTAAAATATTTTGAAATTCCTAAAACCCTATGTACATGCTATTTTAAAAAAAACATGCTTATTTTTTCCTTTATGACTCTATTTCCTTTATTTATACATAATTGTGAATAATCACACCCTGGCTGAGGAAAAAATAATTTAGGATTTAGACAAGTCCTTCTGTCCTGAAGCATCTATCTTAAAGGCTTGGGACTAATAGCCTTAGCCTCAACATCTTTGGGTTTGGTGCCCTTAGGGTTGGTGGTCTCAGTAGACTCAGTAGACTTGGAGTAAACTGAGCAGCCTTGGAAACACTGGACTTCGTTACCTTAGAATCAGACTTGGTAGCCTTGGGATCAAATTTGGTGACTTTGGTGTCAGACTTGGTGGCCTTGTAGATCTTGATGTCAGTCTTGTTGACTTTGGGGTCAGTGGTCTTGTCAACTTTGGAGTCAGTGAACTTGAAAACTTTGTAGTCATTAGTTCTGACAACCTTCACAGGTGAGTTTCATGAGACTAAGGCCTGGGTGTTTAATGCCAACCCAAAGCCCTGGATACTTGGTGGACATCTGGCAGCCAGTGTGCTGAGCGTTGGCCTTGGGGATCTTCAGCCTAAGGAGGTTGGCCTTGGAGGCTTTGGTGCTAGGGGCCTTGACAGACCTTGATGTCTTTGGTGTTTTTGACCTGTATTATCCTTAGCCCCCTCTTTCAGAGACTCCTGTCTCTATGACCTAGATTTCTTGACACCACTTCTATGGCTGGTTGTGACTGAAATGGTTCTTAGACTCAGCCATCTTTGCACTGCTACCTGGCACACCCAAAGAGGCTAAAAGTGGGAGAGAAAAAGAGGCATTATTATTATTGTTGTTGTTGTTGTTGATACTGTTGCTATTATTGTATTTGTTGCTGGTGTTGTCATTATTAACAATAAGAACTAAATTAATGTACAATAGGCTATCTCAGTCAGCAACAGATCACCCCCAAAGCCAAGATGACCACATGTATATATTTTAGATTTTTTTACAGACATGATTTGGACTAGAGGGTCACTGAAATTCCTTTCATCTCAATGATTAAGAGCTTAGGTTCATCCTTTCCTTTTATATAGTATAGGGCAAAATATCTTGTGTGGATCTTTCTCTCTTTATATAATGGGGGTACCCTTACTTCCCTTCCTCATGGGATATATAAATTGATATAAATGAGGTACCCTTACTGTTTATATAAATGGGATACCCTTACTTCCCTTCCTCATGGGATATTCTCGATTGTCCTTTGCTTCAAGTTGCATAGAAGCTAGGTATAGACCTGGGTCTGCACAAGCAAGATAGAAAGGAACTTCCTCTGACCCCCAACTCGCTACTCCATGACTTGAGCAAGTGTAGATGTGGTCTGATTCCTATTGATCATGGTGAATATGTGCTAAAGTCTCCGAACCACCTGCTGAGCCATAACACCATGAGTACACTAAAGGAGTCATCTTTCTCCTCAGGCCACTATTTTCCTTGCTTTGAAGCACAAGGGTGATTCTCTCAACACTGGAGAGACAGGATGGGGATTGATGCATTTCCCTCTACTTTGTCATTTATCCACAATCTGTTAGGCAGGCCTGTTTCTGGGATGATCTTGCTTCTGTTTCTTTCTTCTTTCCTTTGGTAAATGGCCTTGTGAGATTCCAAAAGCTACCTTTCTAAAGACACCAGGAACAGGGTCTCATCTACCAGAGTAATTGCCACCAAAGCAGCAACAGAGACCAGATGAGAGAGGGAGAAAGGGGGAGAGAGAGAGAGGGAGTGTGTGAGAGAGAGAGAGAGAGAGAGAGAGAGAGAGAGAGAGAGAGAGAGAGAGAACTCTTTGGGAAAAGGAAGACAATTTAGCAATGATGGGGCTGTTCTTAATGAAAATGAAATATAAAATTACTAATAAGTACCTGATTAATTTTAATTGTGTAAATGTCCCAAAAAGTGTGAATATTTGCCTTTTAACTGTACTCATACCTTGATTCTTTACTACTAGGAATTTCCTTTTCTTTGTGTATGTGTATATATATATATATATATATATATATATATATATATATATATATATATATATATGTAAGTAGATACATAGGTAGGTATATTAGATAGCTTGATAGCTAGATAGCTGGCTAGATAGATAGATAGATAGATTCAGACCCCTCTCCAATATACTCTATTCTCTATCTGATTCATTTTTTTTTTACTCTACATATGATTTTTCTGTCCCTACCCGTCCCCTCCACTAGGGAGAACTTCTGTGACTAGGGATAGAATTAAAATTATTCCCGAGGAATCTGAATTAAGTATGCGATTAAAGCTTTGGAAAACCTAGTTACCCTGTTGAGAAAACAGACAACTGTTGTGTAATAATCTCAAGATGTACCATGAAGGCAGGTAATAGACAAGAACTTAGTGAATATTTTCAATCTCTGGGGGCCTCAAACTACTGCTGTCCAAGATAAAGAAGAAATCAACTAACATTGAATATCAAGGTCAGTCTTGCAAAAGAAAAACAGCCAAAAGAAAGGTCTTTTTTTTCTTTGTATCCTCAGTGCTTAACACAGTTCCTGTAAAGTGGTAGTCATCCAATAAATTCTTGTTGATTGAAAAATGGATCAGTTGGCTGATGATGCACTAAATATGTTTGTGGACTGATAATCTATAAAGCCACTTCAGAGAAGTTATTGTAAAATTAACTTATTACATTTCCAAATGTGTTTGCATTATCAAAACCAAATAAAATAATGTAGTATATGCTATTATGAATGATATGAAATTACTACATATGTAAATAAATGAGAATTAACCTGAAAAAAATATTTTAAGGCAAAAAATTAGCTATAGAGAGAAGTATGGTTTGACTCATACATTGCTTTCAAGATCTCTGCATATGTCTTAGATATTCAGTAAAGAGTGATCATTATTTAAAAAAGGAAACCCAAAACCACTTGATCATACTCATATGTATATTTTATATTAATTGAAAATAAATAGGAGAGATGGGAAGCTACAGAGTATATGCTGTTTATTGTGTTTTTAATGTTCAGTCATCAAACATCCTTTTCTTTTGCTGGTTTGATCTGGAATAAAAGTCCTGTACTTTATTTCCTGCACTCTGCCTTTTACTATTTCAGATGGCAATTTGAAGTAACGGTTAATTAGTAACATTGCCCTGTAACTCTCACTGACTGTGAAGCTCCTACTCTGTTTTTAATTAGGATTATGACTGAATTATTCATCATCTGTAGGAGTTGCCCTGAGGAAGCAAAATAGTTGAAAGTTTCAAATGACAAGAGGGGGATGTGCTTCCTAAAATACTTGGGGGGGGGGAATCATGGTGGAATATCTCCTCACTTGGTGAATTTCCCTTTTGTTTATAATTCATTGTTCATGTCTCTCACCATTATGGGGCATTATGTGATCTCTCTATAGCCTTTAAAATGAATGGTATAGATTGTAATAGGATTTCTACATTTTTGTCTCCTCAATTCTCTTACTAAATAGTCATATAATTTCCCATAAAGTTAATACATAGTTATTTTGATGATTTCTAGTCACATTTTTTTTCTTCTGAAGTTGGTCCAGTAATAAAGATATTCTATGACCTTGTGTGCTAAACATTTGATTGTACTACATGAAATTCATCAGCAGCTATTTAAAAGGCTAAGGAAAGAAGAACTATAATGTTCTAATCATATTCAAATTGACCTATATGAATAGCTCTAGATCTAGAGAGCTAAATGTCTCCATATCTATAGTGAATTAATCCATCTATATTAATAAATATGTATAGTATAAAGTATATAACAATATGTAATTTAAATATTATCTATATATATACAAAGCAAATCATATGTATATACTTATATCTCTATATAATATTTCATATGTACATATTAGCTCAGGTAGGTTCTAGGTGAATTGTGTATATTTGTGTTTGTGTGGAGAGAGTGAGACAGAGGAAGGAAGAAACAGAGACAGAGACCAAAATATAGAGAAAGAGACAGAGACAGAAAGAGAGAAATAGAAAGGTTGCTAAGAAAGAGTGCATAGGAAGCTGGTCTTGGAGCTGTGAAGACCTGAGTTAAAATCCTGTTGCCTTTGGCTCTGTAATGCTGAACAATATATTTAACTTGTAAGTGTTCTAAGCTACTTTGTAAGACTGTAAGATGGCATTTGTAAAGGGAGTTGCTTCATCCAAGAGTCACTTTTATGTATGAGATCATAGATCCAGTCTCTATCCCAATAGATATGGATATGAATAGAGCTCTACCTCAGTATATTCCTCTTGTACCTCCAATATATTTCAGCAATTGAAACTAATTACTTATTAACCATTTTGCTATGTTTATATTCATTTTTCCCATAATAGTTTTATAATCTTTTAAAATGAAAGCTTTTTAAACGATGGTACTTTATCTGACCTTTTGATATGAATTACACTGAATACTTCAAGTCTTAAGTCAGTGTTAGAGCTAAAAAGAGACTTAATTCTTTCAATTGTATATTCCATCTTGATGTGATTTAATGTCATTTTAATTTTTATGTTCATTGTTATTGCTTATCCATCTGTATTATAGTTATTATTTCCTTTGAAAAGGAAAAATTGTTAAATAACACATGCACACAATTGTGGAAGAAAAATATTAATGCTGAAGATTTCAGCCACAAATCTGCCAGAAATACTTTTTATTAATTTTCATTAATTTGAATCAAAGCATTTAGAGCTTAGAAAGAGAAATGTTCAAATGAACTTATTCCTTTCCATCATAACCTTGGGCATCTTTCTCTCAGACCCAGACAATTTGGGGTACTATTTATAGAAATTTTGAACAAAGAAAATATATTTTGGTGGTGGAGAGATGATTATTCTTGAGGAATTTTCACTTAATTTTCCATTAAAAATAATCAAATACTGGATTCCTTTCTTGACAGTTCCTGTCATGGATTAAAGGAGCTCTGCCTAACTACAGTGATCAGAAGAGGGCACCGTCCTTAAATGGGTCATGATATATTGACAATCTCCTTAAGAGGATTGGGAAGGCAATGATCTAAACTAGACAAGAGAAACTTTATATTCTGTTTGGTTGTTACCCTTTAACCTGTTTCCTAGCCTCTGTTCTTGACATTTTTTATATTTTCCTAAAGAGAAACATCTGGAAAAAAAGACTTTAGACTAAAAAAATTATTTCTCAAATTTTTAGTTGAATCAAAAGATGAGTTTTTTTGTTTTTATTTTTTGTTTTTTTTAATATGCTCCTATGCACAAACACAAACAAATCTGTTATCTCGGTAATGTGATGATTCCCTCCAAGAGGAAAGATTATAGTCCACACTTGTGTACTCATATTGTGGGGCTCTTGGCCACGTCTTCCCAAAAGCTGATGAAAGATGATTCCATTACATGAGATGGGCACCTTGTTTTCCATTTTGAAAATTTTAACATGCTCTGTACACATTAGCTTCCTCCCCTTTCATCCACAAAGGTTCACTAGAACTCATGTATTGTTAAACAGTTAACAGCCTCTCTCACTCACCACATGCTATTCCATCCTTTTTGTTCAAACATTTAACAACATCTATCTATACATGTACACTTCCATCCTTTTGCATGGCTATGTTCCTCTTGGTCCTGTTCACCCTAGAGATATAATTTTTCCACTATATCATTCAGTTTGAGGATGCTTATGTGTATTCTAAAACCTATTACAATCTCACCCCTTCACAGTGGGGTGCTTTAGTAATTGACTCAATTAGCTATTCTGTAAATTGAGTAATTCTTATTAGGAAAATGTCCCTACAATTATTTTATAGTGCCATCATTGCCTTGTTACAAAAATAACACTTGCAGGTTGAAGAGAACTTTTCCATTACCACAAAATTACATTAAACTGCTGTTTGCTTTCTCCCTTCCAGTATATAGCAGACAGTACATGCTGACAAACTTAGTAGATCAGCAAGAAGCCAAAAAACTTAATCTGTATTGACTTTCCTAAGGCTTTAGAGGAAGCTTTTGCCCATTGGTTTGGCTGAGGTTGTTATACTTCAAACTGAGGATGTGGGGAGGGAAATCAAACCTGCCCTTCATTTAACTCTCATCCACATTCCTTCATTTGCTGTGACATAGTTCACAATCAAATTTCAATAATACTTCAATGTCCATCTGGAGTAAAAGAAAAAAAAAGATTTTCAGGTCAATAAACCTTTATTAGTTCTCTGTTCTGTATAAAAGTGAGCTTAGCATTGAGGAAATGAAAAGAAAAATGATTCAGACCCAGTTCACAAGAATATTGTTTTTTAATGAGGAAAAGAGCAAGTATAAAAAAAAAATCTAAGAAATAGATGAATGTGATATAAATGCAAAGCAGTTGACCAGGAATGCACAATTCTTTTTTTAATTTTATTTTAGACTCAAATGCCAAAACACAAATACAGAATAGAGAAAAGAAACAAAAAATATCATAAACTTAAATATTGAAACTTAAATACAAAGTAAAAAGGAATAAAAAATAGCATGCCATGTGCATAGCAGAACATAAGAGAGGATTCAGAATATATAACAATAAATTTTCACTTTGTGTTGAGAACTGTCCATCTTTTTTTTTTTGCTTCCTTGTGTTTTTTTTTTGGTTCTCTGCTGTGCACTTTTTTGCTTTTTTCTTCCCCCCGCCCCCAGAAGGTTACAATTAAGTTTGGATATGTGTCTCTATGTCTATAGACATGTACATACATACATGCATATATAGGCATATACTTTCCCAAACAAATTCTACTCCTCATCTTTGTTTTTATGTTTGTATGTATCTCTGGTTTCCTATGCCACCTCCCTCCTCTACTTTACTCCTACCTGCAACTTTGCCCTCCTATTATTTACTTACCCCCCTCTAAGGATTCCTCCCCATCCTTCCCCATTCCCATAAATCATAAACACCTTTCTATACCCTCCTTTTACCTATTCTGTCACCGTCCCCTCTAAAGATCCCTCCCTTGTCCCCTCCACTGTCCCTATACCCCTACCGTTTTATTTCTTCTGAATTTAGAATACTTTTATACTCTTCTAAATATATATGTATCATTCCCCCTTAAACCCATTCCCAATGAAAGTAGGTTACCAGAACTACCAGCATTCCTCCCCCATCTAATTCCTCTCTATCAATTCTTCCTCTTATAACCTCATTTGTATAAAACTATTACTCTTTTCAGCTGTTCCTAAATGGTTTTACTTTTTAAATTCATACCATGCTCATTTCCCAAATATTTCTAATGAGCTACTCAATTATTAAAAAGAATCTTAGACACATGTTTTACATATATAAATAGTAAGGGATCTGTCCTTATAGAATCCCTTACAATCGGTCTTTGGCATGTACCTTATATTCCTCTTGACTCTTGTATGTCAAATCTCTTATTAAGTTCAGGTTTTTTTAAAAAATAAATTTATTTATTGTTAAGTTTTCAACATTCCCTTCCATAGCTTTTAAATTTTCTCTACTTCCCTCTGCTCCTCCTCCCCAAGAAAGCATGCAATTTGATATAGGCTCTACATATGCATTCTTATTAAACATATTTTCACATTGGTCATGTTGTATAGAGGAATTAGAATGAATGGGAGGAACCATGAGAAAGAAAGAAAAACCTAACAAAACAAAACAGAGAGCAATAGCATGCTTAGATCTGCATTCAGACTCCATACTGCTTTTTCTGGATGTGGATGTCATTTTCCATCATGAGTCTTTTGGAATTGTTTTAGGTCCTTGCATTGCAGAGAAGAGCTAAGTCTATCAACGTCAGTTATCACACACTGTGTCTGTTATCGTGTACAATATTCTCCTCATTCTGCTCATTTCACTCAACATCAGTTCATATAAGTCTTTCCAGGCTTTTTTTTTTGAAGTCTGCCTGTTCATCATTTCTTAGAGCACAATAGGATTCAATCACATTCATACCACAACTTGTTCAGTCATTCCCCAATTGATAGGCATCCCCTCAATTTCCACTGGCCACCACAAAAAGAGCTCCTACAAATATTTTTGTATGTTAGTTCAGGGTTTTATTTTGTTGTTGTTGTTAACAAAGTCTTGAAAGTCTGACAGTTGATCAAATGTCCACTTTTGTTCCATTCATGATTATGCTTAACTTTGCTGTGTATTATATTTTTGGCCAGAATCCCAGTTCTTTTGGTTCAATATATAGTCTTTCAAGACCTATGGTCCTTTAATATATCTCCTGCTAGGTGTTGAGCGATTCTAATTGTGTCACCATCATATTGAAATTGTTTTAGTTTTGTTGTTTTTAATATTTTATCCTTGAGCTGGGGGTTTCAGAATTCAATTATGATATTCCTATCAGTTTTCCTCATATGACCTCTTTTAAGTGGTAATTGATAGATATTTTCAGTATTTAATTTCCCTCCTTGTTCTAATACTTCAGGACATTTTTTTATTATTTCTTGTATTATTGTATCAAGATGTTTTTTTGATCTTAACTTTGAGTTGGTCTCTTCTTGATCTATTCTCCAAATCTGTTGTTTTTCTTATGTTTCACTTTCCCTTCTGTTTTTTTTTTCATTATTCATTTTTCATTTAATTATTTCTTGATCTCTTACAATTTCATGGGCTTCACCTTACCCAATTATAATTTTCAAGGTGTCATTTTCTTCCTTAAGATTCTTGGTCTCCTTTACTAATTGGCTGACTTTCCTTTCATAATCTCCTTGTTTTTCTTGGACTATTTTTATTGGGGCTTTTTTTGAGTTTTTCCTCCATCTCTGTCATTTGATTTTTCAAGTCTTTTTAACATTTTCTATGAATTCTTCTTGGGCAGGTGATCATTTGACCTTGCTCTTTGGGGGTTTCTTTACTTTAATATCCTCTTCTGAAGATGAACCACAGTCTTCTCTTTTCCCATAATAACTTTCTATGGTTGGATTGTTTCTCCTTTGCCTGTGCATTTTTGTGGTAATAACTTACTTTTTGTAATCACCTCTAGCCCTGAGGTATGGGGCATGATGCCTCTGGCCACAGATCTTAAGCTCTTCTCTAGTCTGGAACCAAAGCCAAACCTCCAGCATCCTGTAAGTGCCCACAGCCAGGGGCTTTCTGCCCCAATGCTTCTGCACTCACTGGGCATGTGCTGGTTCCTTATTGACCTTGCTGCTCTTCACAGCACAGCTGGGTCTGGCATTCCTTGTCAGCAAAGGTTCCTTTGATCTTTCTGGGCTCAGACACCCAACTCCCCTCATTATCCTGGGGTTAAAAGTGCCTGTGGCTGGGGCTGAGGCAGCCTCTCAAACCTACTAAACCCAGGGCTTGCTGCTTGTTGTTAAAGTGGACCCTAGCCTGAAGGTTTTTACTCTTCACAGGGACCAAACCTCTTCCTGTAATTTTATTTCTGATCTTCTCAAATTGTCCCAGGAAGACCCATGTTCTGCCCCTATTCTTATTTATACTCCCCCCCCACACACACACACACACATGCACGCACACTTTGTTTTCCCTAAGGTGCTATTTTATCTCTTTTGTGGGCGAAAATCTCGAGAGCTTGGAATTTTCTGCTCCTCCATCTTCCTCCATTCACCTGCTCCTTCACCTTCCCAGAATCCTTTCTCCAGGCACAATTCTTTAAAAAAAGAATAAGAAGAGAGAATCCATTTTCACTTCAGCAGTTATTTCACATTCACCATCTTTTTTTCTCATTCTTTGTGTACTTTTTCCCCTTTCATTAGATTAAAAAAACTGGAACTTTATTATGTTTCTGTTTCTCCATGACCTAACTCAGTGCCTTGCACATCGATTCTTAAGTGGAGATAAACCTGGGGAGAGATTGTGAAGGGGACTGAGTGCTAGACTGAAGAGATTATTCTTCTTTTAGTAGGTAATGTAAGTCACTGAAGATATTTTGTGTAGAGGCATGACATAGTCATATGGGTTTGTTAGAAAGATTTTTTAAGCAGTGGTATTGTTGATCTAGCAGAGAATCAATGGATTAGAAGACAGAAGACCGTTTAATAGATCTGAAAATTTAAACCAAGTCAGTGTCAGTGGGAGTTGAGAGGAGGGGGATGCATGGAAAAATATCGTATAGGTAAAAATGGTAGATTATTGAATTTATGTGGTAAAGGAGAGGAGAGAAAATGAAATTTAAAGTTCTGAGTGTGATTAGGTGGAAATATGATGAAGTCATCATCAGAAATGAAGGCTGAGGTAAGGGGCAAATTTAGAGAATGATTAATTAATGTTCAATCAAAAAGCATTTATCAAGTACCAACTATGTGCCAAGTACCATACTAGGTACTGAGGGTACAGATATCATACATATATATATATATATATATCATATATGTAGTAACGACTGGCCTCAAGGAACTTGTCTTCTATCAAAGATAATGAATGTGTAAGCATAAGAAAAACATACACTCACATACATTAAATACAAAGTAGGTGGCAGGAGGAGGGATATGAAAGAGTGAAAAGTGTACCAGCATCCACTGCTCTGTAATTCATTTTGAGGCCATATTTTAAAATTGTTTTGAGGGGAATTTGAGAGAGTTAAGGGGAGTCTTTGCCTTTGTTTTGCTATTGTGTGTGTGTGTGTGCGCACACGCACGTGCGTGTGTGTGTATTTTGGGTGAGGTCTCAGTTTTCTACATAGACAGACATATTTGAGGATTTTCCAAGGTATCATCTGGTCTCATTTTTCAGTAATTTTATCACTTGAATATCCCCACATAAACTAAAGACATATTGTGATATCTTCTATTATTTTAAGTAATTTGTTATTTTTTTCATATAAGAAGTTGATTCATTCTTCTTAGATACTTTGCTTGCCTGATCTTTGATTAGTTGCCATCAGGCGGACAGTTACGCCTATTGATGTGCAGATCAGGTAGAGAAGCCCTCCTTGAGAATTGAGAGAATATTTGGTCACTCACATATTTTTGATATTTCCTTTCTTTTAAAAAGGTACATAAGTCTTCAATATATAATTTCTAGTTCATGGAGTTAAATCTGTTCAAAATTCTAAAAACACTAAGTATAAAATGTGCATATTAAGCACTAAACTCAAGTATAATCAATCTACTTAACCATACATTTCCGTTGATATGACCTGGGACTTTCCTTATTACTTTGCCACTTGATAGCTGCTATAGCTTTTTCTAAAGAATGAAGTATTAATTGCTTCTCCCAAATCTCTAATACTCCATCTTAACTTAATCTTACTTATAGTGAGAGGTCTTTTTTTTTTCTTTTTTTTTAAACAAAGCATATGCTTGCCTTGCTACTCTGAGAACTCAATCTGAATGAATATTATTACTTTATGGAACTGAATTAATGAAGTAGGTGTGAACCATCCTTGTTTCCATATATTGATTTTGGTCTCAATCATTAAGTTCTCCCACCTTACCAATCATCCATTTATACCTTGTAACTTATTCTTTGATATTCTTTTGCAATTTCTTTCTGCAAATGTTATTAATGGGCCATTATCACTTTTCTTAAAATGAAACATTTTTAAACCTATCTGAATACTTTCTTAAAAACATAAGGATTTCATAAAGCTTCCTTAGACTTTTAAGGCTTTTAAGAATTCAATGTAGTACATTGAAAATGATATTCTTCCTTTTAAAATAAAACTATTTGCAGTAACAGCCACAGTGTTTGAAGACTGATTTTGACAGACTTAGCCCACATCAGCAATGCAAAGACCTAAAACATTTGCAAAGGACTCATGATGGAAAATACCATCCACATCCAGAGAAAGAACTATGGAGAATGCAGAGTGAAGTAGACTATTTTCTTTCTTTTTTTTCTTTCTCATGGTTTCTCCCATTTGTTATAATTCTTCTATGAAACATGAATAATGTGAAAAAACATAAAATGAAATAAAAGTATCTGGTAAATAGTTTTTTCCTTTTGATTCCATCAAGTATTCAATACACACAGAGATATATATATGTGTATACATTATATGTGTGTATGTATATACATACATGCATGCATTATATATGCATATATGCAGATATTCATATATATATGCACATATATTCTTTCTTTAATATTTGCCACTCACTCTCAGAGTTCCCAAAATAGTTACTGAAATTATAATATTTTCTGTAGGTCTGCTTTGCAAATTCCACTTATTACATCTTGAGCTCCCTACATATTATACTAATTGTTTCTAGTTTTCCAGAGTACACAGTTATTTCTGAGCAGAGATATTTTATAAAATAGTCAAGTAAGAAAAGCAGCATTCTACCCTTTCCCCCACCCCACCAGCATCATTCACCAGGGATCTCATCTGAGTTAAATACATGCACATTATCGGTAGAAAAAATAAGTACCTCTAGGGATAATAAGCACATTTGCCAGAAACATATATAATCAGGTCACATATATGGAAAAGCAACTTACACTCCCAGTTTTGTAGACAATGTTCTAACTAGGGTATTCCCTTGAAAAACATATCCCACTGTTTATTTTGTGATGACTTATGGTCACATTGCTTCTCTGAAGTTGTGGTAATTGGTGACTACATGCCATCATCATGTTGCTCTACTGGCCCCTTAGTAAAGTCTCTTCAGGGCAACTTGCCCAGCATCACAACTTCGTTTTGCAAGGGTGAAATGAGTAGCAAGTCTTTCTCTGATCAGGACAGACTGACAGTGTTTCAATCATAAAGATCATATCCATTTAATAAAAGTCATGTAGAGTACTCCTAGACTATTTTTTTTCTTTTATTAACAACTCTGTATAGAGTGGAAATAATTGCCTTCTATTCCAGAAAACTATCTGACTTACAATTAGAAATTCCATAAATAATCTCTGACATAGCATGATAATGAATTTTAGATAAAATAAAGGACAATGCAACCAAAATAATCATGGTACATTGTTCTACACCTTCCTGGCAGCATCTCACACACACACACACACACACACACACACACACACAGTTTGTACACACACCTATGTATATGCATGTCTACATACAGATATTTATAAATATATATGCACTTCTATGCAGGTATGTATACATGTAAACAGGTTGATGCATAGATAACTATAGATAACTATCTACAACTATATGTCTCTCTCTCTCTCTCTCTCTCAATATATATATATATATATATATATATATATATATATATATATATATATATATATAGATATTTTTTTTTCTAACTCTCTATCCAAACACAATGGAAGCAAAAAGTGCTGGTTTAGTGGTACATTTCACCCAATGAAGAACTATCTCTATACATTTACTGTGAGAACGGACAGGGAAGTATAAGAATAAATTTATAATACCCCTTGTCCTTAAGGGAATAAATGGTTTTATGCGGAATTTTTAAATGGCTTTCAAATTAAAATAAGAACAACAAAATGAGTCACATCAAGTGGTTTTATTTATGGCAGTCTTGTATGGAGTTCTAGACTAGTAAAGTTTCTGAGACATTTCTTTAAAAAATATAAACCAGGGGGTAGAACCAAGATGGCAGCATGAAAACAGGGATTCCCTTGATCTCTCCCCCAAATCCCTTCAAACACCTGTAAAAAATTACTCTAAACAAATTCTAGAGTTGCAGAACCCACAAAATGATAGAGTGAAACCAGTCTGCAGCCCAAGACAGCCTGCATGGTCATTTGGAAGGGCCTATCACACTGTTCTGGGAGCAGATCACAGCATCATGACAGACCAGGCTCAAGCAGATCAGGCAGAGCAGGCCCCAGGACCGTGAATCACTAAGCTGTGGTGGTTTCCAGACTTCTCAACCCACAAATGCCAAAGACAACATAGTAGGTCAGTGGGAAAACTGTTGGACCTGGATGAGACAAGGATGTTGTCTGGCCCCAACCCTAGGGTGGTGGAGGGGGCTGCAGCAATGGCTGCAGGAGCATCAGCAGTGGCTGCTTCCAGAGCTTCAGGCCCACAGATGGTAGGGGGAATCAAGCAGCTGATCAGAGAGGGAGTGCAGGGATCTCATTGCTTGTGCTGAGTTAGGATTCTCTTGCTTCGCCTTGCTTGGATCTGGGTCTCAGTGCTGGTTGGTGGTCCTTGGGGGAGGAGGACCACTGCTGTGGCAGAGCTTGTGATGTCTGTGTCAAGGAAGTTTCCTGGTAGTTACACAGCAGAAAGAAGTGTTTGCACTCACAGACCAGAGCACAGGCCAATAGAGGAGTGTCATAGTACCTCGGAATAGAAGTAACTCTGAAAACTGCAGGGCAAAACCCGTGAAGCTTAGGACAGAGCATACTGCACTCTGGAAGCAGTCATACCCTGACAAAGAACTCAAAGTCAAGTAATTGGCTTGGAAAATGAGCAGGCAACATAAAAAAACTCTGAGTATAGAATCTTACTTTAGTGACAAAGAAGATCAAAACATACAGCCAGAAGAGAATAATGAAGTAAAAGATCCTACATCAAAAACCTCCAAGTAAAATATGAATTAGTCTCAGGCCATGGAGGAGCTCAAAAGGGATTTTGAAAATTAAGTAAGAGAAGTAGAGGAAACAATTGGGAAGAAAAATGAGAGTGCTGCAAGAAAATCATGAAAAATGATTCTTCAGCTTGCTAAAGGAGACCCCTCCCAAAATACTGAAGAAAATAAAGCCTTAAAAAATATACTAACCCAAATGGCAAAAGAGGTCCAAAAAGCCAATGAGGAGAAGAAGGACTTAAAAGTCAGAATTAGCCAAATGGAAAAGAAGGTCCAAAAGATCCCTGAAGAAAATAATGCCTTAAAAATTAGAATGGAGAAAGTATAAGTTAGTGACTTTGTGAGAAATCAAGAAATTATAAAAGAGAACCAAAAACAAAAAAAAATAGAAGACAATGTGAAGTATCTCATTTGAAAAACCACTGACCTGGAAAATAGATCCAGGAGTGATAATTTAAAAATTATTAGACCACCTGAAAGCAATGATATTCAGGCATTGGGCTATATATTGATGGTCAGATGTATGTATTCTTTAGAAAAAAAATAAAAACAAAAGCAAAAAAAAAACCCTTTAAATCAGGAATGAATATACTGATTATTAAATTTTCCCCATTTTTAAATTTTCCATAGGGATTGAGAGTTAACAATTTTCAAGCGAATTAGCTACCAAAACTAATAGTGGTAAAATTCTACATAGTTGATTATTCTTTCAAAATGACAATGTCATATACATTTTGTATTGGAAGCCTTCTTTAGAACCACAATCTAAGAATCTACTGAAGTTTTCATTCTTATCAAAGTTGTACCATTATATTCAAAGTATATTTTCTCCCTTACTTTACATAGCAAAAAAAGAATGTTTTTAGAGGTTTTCTTCTTCATTTGTGAAGAAATGTCATTATAATTCTCTTATGGAAAGGAAATATGGAATGGTATAAAAAGTCTTGGACTTCAGATCATAAGTTCTGTATTTAAATCCCAGCTCCAGTGTTTCTGAGTTTTGTTTAGTATTGGGCAGTTAAGTTACTTCATTGTGCCTAAGTTTCCACAACTCTAAATTTAGGATAAAGATACTTGTACTACTTACCTTACAGTATTGTTGCAAGGAAAGCAATTATACTAGTAAAGAAATTTTCTTTTTTATTTAATAATACATTGCAGGACTGATTGAAAATAATAATGATAATAGCTAAAATGTATATGCTATTTCAAAGTTCCACTATATTCACTAGGTAAGCTAACTATTTAGCAAATAGCCATCACTATGGTACTATCTCTATTTCTGTTTGCATAGCAGTGACAATAATCTACTTTTAGTTTCCGTTTTAATATGTTATACATCATAACTATAACTAATGTTTATATAGAAACTTAAAGTTTGCAAAATGCTTTGCAAAATTTTCATGTGAGCATCAAAATCCTTTAAGGTAGGCAGCACAGGAATGTATATGTATTTGCATTTGTGTGTGTACATATATATTCATACACATACACACATATTTGTATATTTTGTGCATGCTAACAACCCCAATTGATTGAGGAAAAAAGAAAAACAAATTCTTTGCAACAAATATACTGCAACAAAACAAACTCCTTTATTGGCTATGTCCAAAAATCATATTTCTCATTCTTCATCTGGATCCATTTTCTTTCTTTCCCAAGGTGGATAGCAAGATTCCTCATTGGTCCTCTGGAATCTTGGATATTCATTGTTTTGATCCTAGGTCTTGTGGCTGTCAAAGTTCTTTTTATAGTGTTGGTGCTAATGTGTAAATTCTTCTCCTGGCTCCATTTGATGGGGTACAGGCCCAGAGACCTTTTCTTCCTAACCCCAAAAAAAAGCCCATTTGTCTTTAGGCCCTGGAAGAAACCCCTACCTTGAATTCTCCTTGACTCTTCCCTGCTTGATTTGGTTTTAGCCTGAGGCTATAGCTTGGCATTCTTATTAGGCCCAAATCTCTTCCTCTATTGGTACTTCAGACATGCATGCCTTCAGTTACTTCCCAACCTTGATATTCCTTCAGGAACTTCCTGCCCTTGATCCCATTCTCTTGGATCCTGGACTCTGACTCCATCTTATCTTCCTTAGACTTCCCCTCAGGACCATCCCAAAAGCCCCCCACCAGTCACCCCAGACAACCCTTCAATCTTTCCCACAATATTTTATGTATTTAAATCCCATCTGGCTTGCACAAGGCGCTCAGATTCTTTAGGAGTCTAGCCTATGGCGGGGCTGCTGGAGGATCTGGCCAGTGTAGCTGGTCCCTAACAAACTTTGTCTTTTTCTTTGGCTAAGAAGGCTTGAGTCGAATTCTTTTGGCAGGACCCGGTGTGTCAATATTTTGGGGTGTTGAGCACCTCTCAACCTTTCACCTCTTCACATTCATTTCATTCTTCATCAGTTTATAATAGTATTTATAGTATTCATTTTTAAAATATTGATGTTGGAGAAGAACTTTATAGAGCAGAACTCTATATAGATGTTAGAACATGACAGCATGCTCAGGTTCACCTACTTCTCTCTAAGTCAGTTCATATAAGTCTTACCACACCTTATTCAACACAATACTATTCTATCACATTTGTATTCCCCAGTTTGTTCAGTCACTGTCCAATTGGTGGACAGGCCTTTAGTTTCCCTTCTTGTTTTGATTTTTTTTATGCCATCAAAAGAGAATTGTTCTAAATATGTGTGTATGTTCATTTAACCTTTTCCTCTTTTATTTAATAAATGAGTTGATACATGCATAATAGAAATATTACCTTCTAAGAAATGATTATACAAGTAAAATATTCTGATTCTTCAAGCAGAGATTGTTTCAATTTCTTTCTTTTTTCCTCCAGAAACTAGCATATTGTTTCGCTTATTTAAAAAAAATGACATGGCTTTTTTAATGTATGGAAGCCTGATATAATCTTAGAGAGTAGCCTGTGACATAAGGAGGTCAAATGACTTTTCCAGAGTCATGAGACACTATATGTCAAAAGTAGAACTTGACCTTGAATCTTTACAACTTCTGGGCCTGCTAGGCGGGCCTCATCAGGAAGACCTATATTCAAATTTGACCTCAGATATTTAAGTGTCTTATGACCTTGGGCAAGTCACTTAACCTCTGCCTGCTTCAGTTCCCTCAGTTGTAAAGTGGGGTGAATAATAGCATACAACTTGCAGGTTTGTCACGGGGATCAAAGTGATAATATCTGTAAAAGTTCTTAGCACATTGTGTGGCCCATAGTAGATACTTAATAAATCTCTGTTCCCTTTCCTTCCCCTAAAACCATATTACCTCTCATGTTGTACTTAGTATACTCTTAAAGAACAATGAGTTGTCATCAATTAAAAAATTAAATCCTTTTATCTAAGAAAGAAGAGAAACAGTAAACAATAACAGCAAATGTGAAAAAAAATAATTTCAGTGGACAAAAGGGTAGAAAGTTCAGAAAAGAAATTTTTGCAAAGATGATTTCAGATGGAGTGATGAGGACTTTAGAGCCAAAAATAACTGCTGCTGTGCCACGGACCCTTAACCCCCCAAATATTAGCAATTTAGTTCTGAAGAGATTAGATTACTCACAACCTGAATATCCTTTAGAGAAGCTATAGAGCATAAAAGTAGGATAAAATATTGGGTGCAGGGAGGGATGAGAAACCACAGGAGGATACCGAGTTGCAGGGGAGAGAGAAGGAATTTGAAAGTTTAAGTAGTCAGTAAAAGTATGATGAAAATAGTAGTCAGAAAAAAAAATCTCTAGATAGTTGGCTTGCCTTAGAGAATAACCATCCCATTTGAATTTTGAGGTTTAGAAAATAACCTGCTTCAAATCCTGGGGGAATCATGGAAGAAAAACTATCATAACCTATCAGGTGTTGGCCCTGAGGCAGTTATGCAAGGGAAAGAGGCAGGGAAAGAAGCATAGATCAGCATCTGATGCATCTCAAAAAAAGGAGGGGGGAAGATATTTGCAGTAGTAGGACCTTAAAAGTCAATATTATATGGACTATTGTTTGTTCAGTCTAGTGGAACTATAATACCAATTTGAAATGCATGGTCTTTGTAAATCAATCACTAACTAGCCTGGAGCAAAACAGATTTATCCCTGGGCCAAAGGCAGATTATCTTCTTAGACACATTGGAGATTACTTGTTATACAGTTTTGAAAGCACTTTCACATATACAAGTTGATCTGATTCTGACAATAGTCATCTATCTGAGGTAGCCAGAATATATATATGTCTAAGAATCATAGAATGCCAGGGCTCATACGTTCTCATTTTAAAGATGAAGGAAGCTGTGGCCCAAGAGAGATTCCCCAAGGGTATGTGGCTCCTAAGTGGCAAAGCCAGAATGTAAAATGAATTTTAGAATGTCTGGTCTTGTAATCTTTACCCCTCACCATACTCAACAATGTATAACAAGGCCCTTAGTTTATTCCCACCAGTCCTTCATTCAGGGGTTCTTAATCTGGGGCTGTGGAAAGATTTCAGAGGTTCTGTGAAATTAGAGGGAAAAAAATAGATCATTTTTATCAGTAACCTCTGCTTCCTTTGTAATTTTATGATTTTTTTTGTTTTAGGCATTTAAAAACATGATTAGGAGAAGGACATAGACTTTGCCTGGCTGCAAAGTGGTTCATAAGTTCAAAATGTAAGAACCTCTGCCTTAGATGGAGTCAAGAAAACCTTAGTTCAAATTCTACCAGCTAAGTGATCAATGATTCACTAAAACTCTCTGTGACTCAGTTTCCTCCACTGCAAAATGAAGAAATTGGATTCATTGGCCTCCAAGATCCCTTCTAACTCTCAATCCAATAACCTAAACTGGAACTTGAATGAAGTCAGAAATTTTAGGAGGCCAGGTTTAGGCAGAGGTATATTCCAAATACAGAGCATAGTCCTTGCAAATGTTAGGTAAGAGAGATGTAATTCTGAGTTCTAGAAAATGCTAATAAGCCAATTTGACTGCAACTCAGATTATATGAAGCTTATTTATATATGATATTGTTCTGTGCAATGACACACCTTGGTGCCCCCTTATGAAAGTGTGGCCTAATAACTGCTATAGTATTTATCTGGCTACTCCAAGTAAGACACTCACCTAAGTTTTCTGCAATAAATAAAAAGCAGTCCTGGTCCTCAAAGAGCTTATATTTCAGTAAAATAGATATTCATGGAATTATTACAGACTAGAATTTAGTGAAGACCTACAAAATATTAAGTTTTTAAGTCCGTTGGGAATACTTCTGAGTGCAGAGATAAGATAAATGCTTCATGGTGGCGACAGAGCCTTAATTAGGTCTTTAATGCCAAGCCAGATTTCACCTGTCAAAAATGGAGTACATTGCAGGCAAAGGAACATGAGCAAAAGTCCAGAGGTAGAAGTACTTGGTTCAGTTTGCCTTAAGCAGATAAGAAGGAATATGGGAGATAAGGCTATAAAGGAATTTGGAATTTATTTGTCTGGCATTGGGGAATAATAAAATCCAAGGCATTCATTATGAAGACAACCTTCACAGGGTTAATAGGAAAAGACAGTGAGTCTGTAGGCCATAGAATGGCTAAAAAATATTTCACAGGCCCAGTGAAGAGGCAGTATGAGCCAAGACTCAATGGGAATGGGAACAAATGGGAATTCTGTGAGACATTTTGAAGATCTATAATTGACATAATTTGTCAGTTGATTAGATATGGAGTGGGGAGAATGGTGAAAATAATAAAAGTGTTCAGATGACACAGGTTTCCAAAGAAGTGGCATATTACGATGGGGGAGGGACAGAAATGATGATTTACATTTTGGATATGTTGAGTTTGAAATCCTTGCAGAATTTCTATATTTTCCGTATGCAAAAATTTGGAAATAAGGACTTTGGCATTCATAAAAACAAATTGGGGCTGAAATACATATTTAACAGTTATCCTTTCCCTGTGTGTTTTACTTCTCACAGATTAAGACCTCCATGGTTTTCGCTATGTTATCTTGGGTGAAATTTGAATATATGTTCCCTTATAATTAAAAGCCTTTTCCATGAAAACTTTTTTCTAATCATGTTTCCCCAATCTTTTTTTGCATAAAGTACATTAATTTTCATTTTATTAGAACTGACCTATAATTTGAATTTTCCAAAATGTTTTCCATTAAAATTGCTATATATTCATTCATTCATGCAATATATTCATTATCCCTTCCAGCTACATGTCATCTATAAATTTGTTAGGCTTTTAATATATACCTTCTTTCAAGTAATAAAGCCAAGAACAGTGCCTTGTAGTATCTCATTGGAGATCTCCCTCCAGATTGGTATCTATCACCAGTCTTTGGGTGTGGATTCATTATTTATTCATCCTCCTTGAAGAAGAATTAGAAGGAAATTTAATGATCATCTAACCTCACCATTTCATTTTACTGATAAAGAAACTAAGGCCCAAAGAGTTAAATGATGTGCCTTTAGCCAAAATAATGAAAAGAACTACATACAATGATCTTTTCACTGTGATATAATTGCTATTTTAATATTGTTTTAAGTTTACTGTTTTCTCTATGTAACCACATTTCTTTATTTTGAGCAAATGAAATATTTGTAAAAAGCACTTAGCACAATGCCTGGTACATAATAGGCACAATATAAATGCTTAGTCTCTTTCCCCTTCTCCTTTTTACAGATTCTCTTTCTCACTAGTCATTCAAATAATATGAATTCATGTCACTGAAACTTCATTCTTAAGAGCCTTCTTGTCTTTGATTCAACACTCTTTGTAGACTCTCAGGGCATGGAAGATCTCTTGTAGTTTTTCTTGTTCTAAAATCCACTCTCCAAAGAATTTCTGATAAAGGTAGTCTTTGAAACATTAAAACAGTGGTTAGTGCTGGAGTGAGAGTAGAGAGAGAGTAAAGACCACTAGTTTAGACTAAGAAGTCCTGGGTTCAAATCCCCTTTCTGGCTATCTGTATGACCTTAAGCAAACCATTTCACCTTCTTGTGCCTCAGTTTCCTCATCTATAAAATGAGAATTACACTAGATGGCCTCTGAGATCTCTTTTAGCCCTAAATATGTGATCCAAATCCATTTAGTGGGATATTGGCTACTGCTCTGTGTTTCTGTGTAATATGGTATGTATAAAACTCAAAATAAGGCCTGCTCAGGGCATCAGTAAGTCTTATGAGTACTTCTGCTGCTCCAGGAAACTCTCAGTTTTACCTAAGTCACAAGGTATTCTCCAATATTCCACTCTATCTCTATGATATTAATTTGCTTGATAATGGGTGACTAGGCCTTTGGCAAGGAAGAGAAAGACATCTATATTCTATCTATGCTATTATGCACTCATTCTTTTAGAGAAGTTACTATAGCTTTAGCTGTATTATCTTAAAATATGATAGTTAACATTCATATAGCGCTTTTCATATTGCAAAGTGCTTTACGTATAGTATCTCATATGATCCTCTAAGCATCTCTGTGAGATCCTGTTGTCAGTCCCATTTTACAAATGAAGAAAAGGAGACAGAGATTAAGACTTGCCCAGAGTCACACTGCTAGGTAGCCACTATGTGCTGGAAAGAGAAAGCACATATATTTAGTCTCCCCCAGGATGATTTTCCTTGCAGTTCTTCATATCTTCTAAAAAAAAATGCCAAAATAAGGCTTCACCCATAACCCTCCACATTTTCTCTACCTAACAACCTAGAGGTTAACTCTTCTTCTGAAGCCATTTCTTTGATTGATTGATATTTCCCAAACCTCCATTTTAAGTAAATTGCCAGGTCATACACATATTCAATAGTAATAATTATAATAATAATTAACAATAATAGTAATTAAATACTAACAATCATGTAGTGCGTACTATGTGTCAAGCACTATACTAAGCACCTTTACACTATATTATCTTGTTTGATGCTTACAACACCGCAGGAGGTAGGTACTATTGTTATCCCCAGGGAGACTTTTTATGAAAGGGAAGGTTTAATTCATGCTTTGGGATAAATGGGAAGGATCAGGAGGTATCTTGTAGACCCCAACCAGGCAGAGTGATACATAACACATTCTTACATTTTACATATGAAAAAACTGAGGCAACTAGAAGTTAAATGACTTTCCCAGGATAACCCAGCTAGTAAGTTTCCGAAGCCTGCTTTAAACTCTGGTCTTGTTGACTTTAGATGAAGAGCTTTATTCACTATGCCATTCATTCCTAACTCTGGATTTTTTTCAATTGTCTCCACTACCTCTCCATTCAGCTTCCCTAAATATGATGTAAGCTCTTTGAAGGTAAAGACTATTTTTTTGCTGGTATTTGTTTTCCTAGCACTTAGCCCAATGCCTGCTACACAGCAAATATTTAATAAATGCTTGTTTGTTTGACACAATAATGATGAAGATGATTATGTTTTGAGCTTGGCAGTAATTTCCATAGTCCTGCAATAGCCCCCTTTGTTTAAAACTGACAGTCTGATAGACTAACAGTAGATGTGGCTGAAGTCATTCTTTGCTAGAATGTCAAGAAGAAATCCTTTTCTTTTCTGTGGCTCAAGGGAATTATACCTTTATATTTGAAGGGGAAAAACTAAAAATATAGGTGCTATCATGTCTAGGCTACAGTTGTTATCAATCAATAATTTTATTCTATAAAATGTTATTTTCTTTTGTAAGCTTTTGAACCTTAAATTTGATTTCTTAATGAAATCATAGGTTGCCTTCCTTGGAGCAAGTCATAGTATACCCATGAGTATTCTAAGAATGCTTAGTGACACTAGAAACAGATATTCTATTGCTCATCTTCATGTTGAGGCATAGTGGTTTAGATATATATTTTCCTCAGAACATTTCTGTTTCTAAAAGATTATTATAGTCAGTGTGCCCTTTATGTATCAGCCAAAGCAGGTAAAGGTAAACTTTAGCAAATTGAGTTAAGCTGAAGTTCAATAAGATTGAAGTTATAGATTTTGCCATGCCTGCTAACTAGGAACTGTAGAATCAATACATTATTTTAACCATCAAGGGCAAAAATCTTGGATAGAAATAGATGTTCAAACAAACACAAATACTTTATGGAAAGAATTTAAGATCATATCTTTTTGAAAAAATGTTTTGGATCCTGGAATAAACTTGGTATTTCTGAAATTTCTCTAAATATTGTTATATTCAATGTAATATTTTTCATATAGTATGTATATTTCATAATTTATTTTTTAAGTTTGAGTAGCATGGCTAGATTTTACTTTGTAACTTCTACCACTTTGTCGCATAAACCTCTGTGGATAGAAATAGCACAACATAAAGATATTCCTATAGTGGCTTATACAAATTTTCATGGGAGTTCCATTAGCAAAGAGAATGTCACTCCTCCTAAATTCCTAAAGTATCAAAAAGAATATCTGGGAAATAAAGTTATGGCTCTTTTGAAAAGAAAAGTTGTACACTTCTCAAGAAATTATGATGCTTATTAGCTTTTGCCATGTGCTAGGGTAATAATTTATGAAAGGGAATGTTTAGTGCATGCTTTGGGGTAATTGGGAAGAATTAAGGGGGTATCTTGTAGACCCCAATCACGCAGAGTAATGTATAAGACTTTGGAAATAAGGAACCCTCTAAAAGGATTAGGTTAGGGAGATTTAGTCCAGGACTACAAGAATTAAATGGTTGGGAAATGGCAAATGGTGAGTTCCTAGGGGAGGCAAAATGACCTAAATAGATAGGAAATAGTAGTCTTTAAATCTATTGTCACCCTTTCCCAATCCCTAACTTTTTTTCCCTTCTCTGATTCTTTCTTTTTCCCCATCACCAAGTTTCACATTTAAAACCAGAGAAAGAGACCACAGTTTTTTTTGTTGGGTTTTTTTTGGTTTTTTTTCTGGAAGCCTTTCTTGGGATAGCTGAAAAACAAGTTTTGTTGTTTCACTTGTTTCCAACTCTGCATGACCCCATTTGAGGTTTTCTTAGTAAAGATATTAGAGTGGTTGGCATTTACTTCTGCATCTCATTTTATAAATGAGGAAACTGAGGTGGAGTTAAGTGACTTGCCCAGGGTCACACAACTAGAAAGTGGATGAGGCTGAATTTGATCTCAAGTCTTCCTGACTACAGGTCCATTGCTTCAATGAGCTACCTAGCCCTTGAAAAAGAATACTTAAAAAAGTACAAATCCTTTGAAAATTATATTATACATATATGTATGTATATAGTACTTATTTATTTTAGATAATAATTACTACTTTAAATAGAAGTGTAGGACAAGGGAATGAGTAGGGAACAGGGAATTGAGAAAGTGGAACATCAGAAACAACTTCACCTGCTATTCCTCTTGCCTAAGGGTGACCCTGTCATAACATGCACAAATTATACTCTGTCTAAATTTCAACAGGAAATTGCTGTACAGCAGTTTACCACTTTAGTTTTAAAATCTGTGTGAATTTCATTTGTTCTGTTTATATGTTCATTAAACAATTAGCGCAGTTGAAATACAGTAGGGAATCACCGTAGGCATGAGAAAGCAAAGAAGGAAACAAATATTTATTAAGCACTTACTGTGTGCCTGGCAGTGTACTAAGAACTTTAAAAATATTGTCTAATTTGAACCTCACAACGCTTTTAGGAATGAGGTGTCATTATCATCCTCATTTTACAGTTGAGGAAACTGAGGCAGAAAGAGGTAAATTAACTTGTCCAAAGTTGTACAGTTGGTGTCTGCACTTGGATTTGAACTCAGGTCTTCCTGACTCCATGTACATCAATTTAATCATTATGCCACTTAGCTGCATCTAGAATAATTATAAAATAATAGATCTAGAAATGAATATGACTTTTGAAATCATGTGTCTCATTCCTTTCATCTTATATGAGGAAACTGAGTCATGAAGAGGGAAAGTAACATAACCAAGGTAAGTGGTAGTTTTAAAGGGCATATGTATGACTCAGAGAGACATCCTTTAACTAAAAAGTCAGAGCCCTTTCCATTGTGAGGAAATTTCCCCCTAAAAAGTATTAACAAATTCTTTTTTGCCAGAAATAACAGTAATGCATGTATGTCAATAACTGTTGCCAACACCCACTTCATCTCTAAACTACAATTTTAGGGAAGAAGGTTCCCCTGATCCATCTGAGATACTTACTTCAAGCCTTTATTTGATGAACCTCTTACTCGTTCTGATGTTTGAAGCATTTGGACGGGGTGGGGGAACATGACATATGTTAGTTAGGTAAGATATTAATTTGGATGCAACTTTATTTCCTCTGTCTCCATTTCTTCTAATTCTGGTTAGAGTCACTCAGATGCATGTCTCCTTTAAGCTTCGATAAATAAGGTCCAGGTAGGAGGGAAATGTTAGACAAAGTACTGATAAATTATGGCCTGACAGGGAAATAGCTTTATTTTTTTTCCACAAAGGCATGTTTGTCTTTCATAATTCCAAGGGGATATAAAATCTGGCAGTCTGTAGACACATAATCATTCACCTGCAGCATTTCTGGGCTCCATACTATGTTTCTGCTAATGATGTCATGGATAAGTAGCTTATTTTCATTGATAAATTCCCTTTGCCAAATAGGCCCTAATTACATTTAAGTTTGCCTATCTTCTGCTATAACATTGCATCTTAGATAACGTGACCTACTTTATTCCTTGGTATCTATTAATTCAAGTTAGGTGTCTTGACTCTTTTTAACCTAGAAAAAAATCACCTTGCAAAATTACATTCCACTGATCAGAATAATTAAATAGACTGACCACATCCGAAGAGTTTGATATTAGTTTTTCACTATTTTTGTACAGTGATACATTCCCTTCTTTGGTCATTGTGCCAGCAACATATTTAATGGATATAATTAAATATCACTTAGACAAGGGACTACTGAAAAATTATCCTGATAATTCATAGTCCTCCTACACTCATCCTCTCCCCACACCCCCCAACTTTGCTTTTGTGAATACTATTATATAGTAGACATTCGTTAGTTTTCAAATGATGGAGACTGTGCTATGTATGACCCTTAAAAGTGTTAGCCATTTGATTATGAAATTGCTCTATAGATAATCTTCAATGGTAGCTATCTAGTAGAGCCATTTCTTCATGGATGATCTCCTTCTCCACTTACTATAATGAAGCACTCAACTCATTACTGAAAATAAAGCAACTGAGAGGCCATGCATATCATCCTTTGTATCTCTCTTTTTCTGTCTCTACCTCCTTTTCTTTCCTTTCTTCCTAATGTTTCATTTATTGTGTAATTGAGGAAACAGAGATATGTAGAAAATAACCCCTGTTCTTTGAGAAACTACAGAGATATGTAGGAGATAACCCCTGTTCTTTGAGAAACACAATACACACACTTAAAATATTGTAATGTATGTTGGGTTTCTTATACATAGTGCTGAGAGTATTCAGAGGAAGGAGTGGTCACTTCTGTCTGACTAGTTAGAAGACTGGAATGGTTTAGTTGAAAAATAAATGCAGCAGTGTGAATATGTAAGTTAGTGATTTTTTCTACATTATTTAAAAGTCACTTTCAAGTAAGAGGAGTATAATAACACTATCTCTTTTATAATGTTTTTTTTTTAAAGTTCAGGTTCACACTGTATGTTTCATTAGTTCTTAGAGGAGTTTTCATAATAATGCATTGTGTGTGTGTGTATGTGAATGTATCAGAGATCATCCTTAAAAACAGTTAATTGGATATTTTACAGAAATGTCACTGATATTTGCCCTTATTACTTTATAGGGTACATATAGAAAGTGGCTGCAGAAGACAGGTATTATAAATCACAGCTGTAGTATAGATGAAGTCAAACTTCTGATCTATTTACACTGTTAGAAGAATATTTTTTGAATAGTTCCAGGGAGGAAAAAAATAGCCTGACATCAATGAATGCACAGCATTAAAACACTCAAATGACAAATTCAGTGATTTAATTCCATTTTATCTCTAGAAAGTACCATACATTCTATTTAAAGATCTACCTCATACACTAATTTTAAAGATGTTCCTGATAGAAATATTTCAACTCTTAGAAGCTACAGTAAACATTAGTAATGCCCAGCAGCCAATATATCCACTAAATGATTGTTGATTATTAAAATCCTTCCTATAATCCTCATTAACTAAAAACAGCTAAAATGAATTTCATGAATGGATTTGCATTAAATAGACGAAGGAACACTTTGGAATTGTTTAACCCAATCAAGACTCAAACTCATTGATTTCAATCTAACTTATTACAATACTAGGAGACAGTCCATTTCAAGTGCTTCAGTAAATTCAGATAAATATTCCCTGTTTTTATGTTACTGTTTAATTTCTTAATGTTACATAACTGTTTTTTTTCATCCCCGATGAACTTGAAGAGTATTTGAAAATAGATTTCAAAAATAAAAGAAATGAGGAATAAAAAACAACTGAAATTAATTAAAACTTTTATAAAAGGGAAATTAAAAAACATTGTGGCACTTTTTTCATTCTAATAACATTTTCTTATTATTCATGTAAAAGGTTAATGAAAATGTAGTGAATTGATAAATTATAAGCAACTGGAATTTATCCATACTCTAAGTTTACTTTTCCCTCCCATTTTTAAAGGGAGCGCTTCATAGAATCACAGATTCTTAGAACTGTATGGAATATTACATGTCACCCAGATCATCATTGTAAATCTCCTTTACATCATGTTAAATGATCATTAAACCCCTCCCTGAAATTTTTCACCTTTTGGCCTGTAAGCTTCTTGAGAAAATATGCTACTACAAATTTCATCTCTGTATTACCATCACGAAACACAGAGGTTTGTGCATATTAAGCAAGTAATAAGTATTTCATATTATTTGTTCTTGTGACATAGTCACATTTGAAAATTAGTTCTTGTTTTGTTTTTATTATACCAAAATATTGCTTTTTGTAAATTCTACCCATCATTATTTTATTCTTGGAGTAACAAAAAACATTATTTGTTTTACAATTTGAAGACGACTATCATGCTTTCTTCCTTGTGTCTATCCATACTTAACCTTCTCTTTCCTGAAACAAACAAAAATCTAACATTTTCTTAACCCTTCTTCATGGTGCATGGTTTCAAGGACTATCACTTTCAGGCTTATATTACCATAGACACACTCCAATTTGTCAATGCCTATAGAAAACTGAACCTGGAGTCAAGAAGACTTGAGTACAAATTCAGATTCATAAACTTTTTGGCTGTGTGACCCTAAGCAAGTCATTTAAACTTTTTCTGCCTCAGTTTCCTTATTTTTAAAATAGGGATAGTAATAGTACCTAATTCCCAGGGTTTTGAAGACCAAATGAGAAAATATTTCTATAGTACTTTGCAACCTTCAGGCACTATATAAATTAACATTATTAATTATTCTTCTTGAGAGGCAGTGTGGTACAGTAAAAAGAAAAAAAAAATGGAGTGCAAGGGCCTACATTCAAAACCTGACTATCATTTACTACCTCTTTGACTTCAGAAAAGCCACTTAAACTTTCTGTGCCTCTTTTCCCTCATGTGTAACGTGAGGTTGTTGTGTTCAATGATGTTTGAGATAACTTCCATCTCTTATTCAATGATTATATATTATTGTACTCCAAATCCAATATAATATTCAATAGGTGGTTGTCCAAAGCAGAGGTCAGGAGGATTCATCTGTCTTTGATTTGAATGTTATATTTTCATTTATTTAACCTAGGATTATAATACTTTTTAAAAAATTATCTACTAAACATTGTTGGTTCATATTGAGGTTGTAGTAAACAAAAATCTCTAAGGTTTTAAAGGAAAATGTCAAGGTTGTCTCCTTTAATCCTGGACTTATACAATTGACTATTTCAGGCTAAAATGCAAGACTTTATACAATTAAATTTTGTGGATTTTTGGCTTAGCATTCTAACCTTTCTTTTGTAATATCAATTCTGGCATACAAAGTAGTATTCTTCATCAGATCTAGACATATTATCTGCAAATTTGATAATATGTTTGTTACATCTTGAACAAATTCATTAATCAGATCTTAAGCAAAATAAGACCAAGCACAGGTACTTGAAGGATGACACTGAAGACCTCCTCCAGGTTAATACTCTTTCATTAATCAACAACACATTCTTGAAATTCATTAACAGGTTATTAGGATTTCAGGGAGGACCAAGAAAGTAAACTATAAATGACTCAAACTATGTATCTCTGAGATAGACAGGTGAATTGTTCGAAATTCTGCCTTTTAGATAATTGTGATGTTGTGCTGACAGGAATGACATTTACACCTTTTTTTGTCTTTGTTGAGCTCTCTGCCAGTCACTTTACAAGAGAACCCTAGGAGTGATGGATGAGGTGAGGAGGCAGCTTCTGACAATTCTTTGCTCAGCTTGTAATTCTAGCATGCCTTTAGATTATTTACAATATTGTTTTTGCAATGTATACA
Organism: Trichosurus vulpecula; assembly: GCF_011100635.1. NCBI lineage: Eukaryota > Metazoa > Chordata > Mammalia > Diprotodontia > Phalangeridae > Trichosurus > Trichosurus vulpecula. The sequence goes on from NC_050579.1 coordinate 215,336,287, forward strand.
TTAACTATCCAAACTAATTTTGAAATATACTTTGTTTCCATGCCCCTTTTTAGTTATCTTAGTAAATTACTACAAATGTTGTCATTATTTTTATTATTATTTGTATAGTCATTGACTAGTGTATGTGAGAAATAGCATGGCATATATAATGAACAGAAGACCTCCTTTGGAATCAAAGAAGACCTGTCTCTGATACATTCTGTCTGTGTAAATATAGGTGTTATCAATTTTTTTTCTGCCCCAGGTCTAAGGCCATCACTTACAGAATGTGAACTTGAAAAAGGAAAATGTAAGTTTTTTTCAATAAAAGGGAAGGTCCTTGAGAATAGGGAATGTTTTTTAACTCTGTTTTCCAAGTACTTAACACAGAGCCTGGAACATATTTGGTGCTCAAACAATGTTTGTTGAATAAATGAACCAATGGAGAAAGTTTCCATAGTTAAAGTATCAATGAAAAAAATAAACAAACAAAAAGAAAAAATAATATAACTAGTATGGTTTGACCTCCTTCAATATATATTATTTTTGTATCTTTCCACATTTCTACATGTTGCATATATTTCCTTTCGTGAAACAATATTTCTTTAAATGGATACTATTCCTTTTTCCACCACAATACTATAGGACAGGTTTCCCTACTATTGTCCTTTACAAAGTCAACATATCAACCTAAAAATGCCTAGCAGACAGTAGGTTTTTAATAAATATTGTTGAATTAATACATGTTAAAAAGAATAACAGGTATATTTAATTTTTTTTAAAAAAATGTAAAAGTTAAAAAAGGGTAAAAAACCAGGAAAGACATCCATCAAGTGTCACTGTGGTGCATATCTTTCAGATTCCTCTTTATTTCTGGTGCTTTCCATATATGACACTATAAACTCTTCTCTCATTCTTTTGCATAATTTTCCTTTAAGGTTAAATGAACCATCATTTTTATTTTTACTAATGTTATATATTGAACATTAAAGTTTTATTATTTCAATGACTTTTGCACTTGTTGTAAAATATTTATATAATGCCCAAATAGACTCTTACTGCAAATAACACAAATAATTCTTCCTGGAAGTGACCTATCATAGGCTTGAAGGTCAGAAGATTTCTATTTCCCAAGTGGTTGCCAATGCCAAATGCTTAACTGTTAAGTACAAGATAGAAAATGTATTTCAAATCTGGTAAAAATCAAAGTATTAATTAGATAAAGAGAAAAAATAATCACCACTGTTCCCTTTAAAAAATATTGAATTTGAAGTTGACATGAAGTTGGGAAGAAGAGGAACAAAGCATGAAGGGTAGCAGAAGCCTGAAAAACAAAACTGAAATTCATAATAACAATGAAAATAGTGTTTTTACAAAAATTGAAATAAATATAAGTGCAGTAAATTATATTCTAGGTGAAAAAATAAACAAGAGTCAAGAAATACAACTCATGGAAGGAAAAGCTAGTGAACTGCAAATACTCATCACTTTAAGAGACTGAAATATTACAACAAGCTTGTCTATTAAGCAAATTCAGTTAACCAGTTATTTAATTAAAATATTATTAATGAAGACTTTATTCTCAGCACTGATCCTGGTGTAGGAAGAGATACTAAAATGCAGAAGATACCATTCTTGCCTTTATGAAGCTTAAAAAACCACTAGGAAAATATGTCCCAGAAAGATATCCCTATAAATACAATTGTGAATATATATACATGACAAGGGAAAAAAGTGGAATGAGAAAAACCTAACATGTGAATAATCTTGTCTGTGTAAAGAGCAGTGGAGAGGTATCAACTCTCTATCAGTATTGTGCTGAGAGCAGGACAATTTGTTGGACTGGCTCCAGTAGAAAACCAAACCTCATGTACTTCATCTTTAATTTTTTGGACTTAGATGATGACTTGAGCTTCTTATGAGACCTTTTCCTCCAGGACCCAGTGTGTCCCCTCTCTCTCAGATACAAAAACTCTTCTCCTATAAGGTTAAAACCCCACTGACCAGACCCCTCACTTCCAGAATCAGAGCCTCCGACACCAGGCTCTTAACTCATTGACATTCCAGGTCTGAAAACTCAGATCCCAGATTTCTTCCTATCAGGACCTCATGTATGGGAAAGGTCTCTAAAACAAACCCATAGGATTCTTGCCAGAACTGTCAGTTAAGACATAGTATATTGCTATCCCAGAACTAGTGAACTGCCACCTCCTACTCTGTCAAATGAGATTATATAAAATTCCTGTGATACGGAAAACTACCAGCCTCCCCTGTCATCACTTTAAGTTGTCTCATTCTCATCCACATCAGCCTTACTCAATCCAGCTCTATCTACTCCTTCCATTGTCCCTTCTAGAATCTACATTCTATCCTTAACAAATCTCTTATCATGAAAATCTCTTCCTCTCATGCTCTTTTCATCTTCTTGTACTAAAATAGACCAGGTCCACCTAATACGACACTGTATTCTTGGCTATAGTTTTCAGTACTTCTTTCATGCCCATCCCCCTCCAATACATTGGTCCTAGAAGGAGAGTCTTTTACTATATATTCCTCATTGCTACTACAAGATCTAATTTCTTTATCAACATTTAGAAACCTTTCTTTCTTTGAGACTCATTCTATGTCAATATATCACTCAATATAAATCTTCATATTAGTCATCTACTGATCTTAGCTCTCTCTCTCTCTCTCTCTCTCTCTCTCTCTCTCTCTCTCTCTCTCTTTGTGTGTGTGTGTGTTTATATGTGTGTATGTGTATCTGTCTCTCTCTCTGTCTCTGTCTGTCTGTCTCTCTCTATTTGTCTATCTGTCTCTCTTTCTGTCTGTGACTCTCTGTCTCTCACACACAGCGACACTTATTTGTGTGTGTATATATAATATATATATGTGTGTATATAATATATATATATACATATATATATATGTATATAATGAGAATGTGTGAGTGAACACAGAAAGATGTTCCTTCAAAGAAACTGTGCTCTCAGTTCCAGAGTGTATACAACTACTATGACCTATTCCTTCAGTGAACTTCAGTCAAATATAGCGATTTTCATAACATTGATATCACCATCACCCACCAGTGTTCCACTTCCATTATTAAGAATCATAAAATTCTTCTTTATAACTATAATATCTCCCATTTCATCTCTCTAAGCCTTGTTATTACTAAACCTATTCTTTGCTGTCATCATACAATCTAGTCCTTCCATCCTTAACTATACTCCCAGAGCCTTCACCTATGCCCTGAATTCACTCTTCTACCTTCCTAATCTTAGCTATATTTAACTAATAATATCATTTTATTTTACACTGATCTCTAATTTGGAATTCCTTGTACCCTTGTCCAAGATGTTTTTTCATCAAATGATTTATCAAAATTTAACATTTATACACCTGGCCCATACTTTTTCCATGGATACCCTTGGTGGGCCATGTTTCTTTTGTAACAATTTTTGCCCTCTGCAAGACCATACTTTAAAATCTCCCTTTCTATATGAAATGCTCATTCAATGAAACTTCTTTTGGCTTATTCATTTCTTTACTACACATTACTAAACTTCAATTCAGTTCATTCCATTTCAGATAAGATATATTTATGGAGTACCTATATTCCAGGGAATTTTTAACTGGGTAAATAAGTATTGAATTAAAAAAAAACTTCCTATATTTTTTTCCCAAACTGGCTCAGTACCTGAATCAAAAGATAAGTTATACAGGCAAAAAAATGATTATATACTTTCTCTGTGCAATCTCTTTTAAGTTTACTCAGTGTAAGAAAAAAATATTTTAAAAGAAATCTCTTTTCCTCCTGACTTATATCAAAGCCTCTCTTTGAATTAATTACGTTGCGTTTCTGCTATCCAAATATCCAGATGTATTCTCCATGTTATTAAGGATTTCTCTGTCAAGAAAAAAATGATTGCTTTTTACATAGCTAGTTGTGTTTTTGAGCAAAGTTATATCTTCCCAATACTTTTGAGCTATTTGGATCAAAAGCACCTTATCTTAAATATGAATAAAGATGTACTAGTTTAATCAAACTCGACTTCTTTTTTCTTTTATATCATCATTTTCCATCTACAAAAATTGTGCATGTATGTATTAAGTGTTGTACATAAAACATGGGGAATGTGGTGGTAAAGTGTCCTGGATTCCAAGTATTAAAAGAGGAATAACCAATATTTCTTTAGTTTGCTTACTCTTCTCTAGTCACCTTAACCTTAACCATCTGATTCCTGAGTGTAGATCTTAACATTTTGAAGAGAAATTTATTGATATGGGTCATTGGGGACAACATTTTCTTAAGTTACTAAAGGTTTGCAATTTGTCATGGCATAATGATAAAAAAAAAACACTGGATTTGCACACCCACATCTACTTGATTATAAACTGGCATTGTGTTACCTTGGGAAAATACTTAACTCCTGGCCTCCATTTCTTTAACTGTAAAATGAGTCAGTTGGACTATCAAATCCTGTGCCTAGTGTATTTAATGAGAATTAAGTTTGGGTATCATAAAAGCTATTGCTACTGAATTCTATAATATGCTAGCTGCTCCACAACTCCAAATCCATCTTTACCATGTCCACTATGACTACAGTTTGTCTCCCTGATGAAAGATATACACACACATACACGTACATACATACACACACACACACACACACACACACACACACACACATACATACACTCAGTAACTTAAACATAAAATAAAACCAAATTGTTTGGTTAAATTGATCTTTTCTTGGCTATATTTGTTGTAGTTTTTATTTCTTCATTTTTACTTTTCAAATTTTTTTGACTCTGTGATAGATGAAAAAAATCCCCCCACAACATCATGTACCTTAATGGAGGTGAAAATATACAATGAAACCTATAAATATGTTTTTATGACAATATAAATATGCTTATATTTATAAATTAAGTTATTTTATAAGTATTTAAATTTTCATCCAAACATTTGAGAGACTTGAAAGAAATCTCTGGCTTCATTACTTACACTCACAAATCATTTCTCCTATTTAGGTTTAATTTTAAGTTCATCTGACAGAAGGAACAGATGGAAAATAAGCTCAGGTAAAGGCTTCCTAAATCCAGGGAATCTCAATACATTTGAAAATGATTTTTTAGAAGAGAGGTAGAACGAAGATGGCAGAGTGAAGGCAGGGACTCCCCTGAGTTCTTCCCTACAAATACCTTTAAATAATAACTCTAAACAAATGCTAGAGCAGTAGAATCCACAAAAAGACAGACTGACAAAATGTCAACTTAAAAGACAACTTAAAAGATGTATAGGAAGGTTCTGTTGTACAAAGATGGGAGAGGAGCACAGTCCAGTACCAGCAACATCAGTACAATCCTGGCCCCAGCAAGCCAGAAACAAGCCCCAGTGTGATGGAATCAATGGCAGCCATGGCAGTTTCTAGACCTCTCAGCCTTTCAACTTGTAAGATCAGCAGGAAAGGTCTCTCAGACCTGGGAGAGAGTAGAGCAGAGTCCAGAGTAGGCTGCAACAACACAGACCCACCCCCACCAAACCAGAAGCAGGCCTCGGGAGCCATTGAATCTGTAGCCATAGCAGCTGCTTCTGGAGCTCTTGCCCCACAGATGGTATGGGGGTTAGACAACTAATCAGGAGGAGATTACAAGGGTCTCTTTGCCAGCACTGAGGCAAGACTGTTGCTTTGCTCATACTTGTATCTGGATCACAGTCCTGGGTGTTAGTCCCAGAGCAACAAGGAGTACTAGCATACCAGAGTTTGTGTGGAGTGGAGACCCCCTTAGCAGTTCCAGGGGGAGAAAAGAATGCTTGTCACAGACCACAGCATACGTAGCAGAGTAGTAAACACACTTCTCCTTAGATCATACTACCTTGTAAAAGCTGAAAACTTGTTGGTCCCTAGAAGTATGTGTGCAAATAGCTTTGCAAAACCCTAGAAGCTTGGGACAATGCACCCTCTGCCCTGGAAGCAGAGCCCTAATTTAACAAAGAGTTCAAAGTCAAGGAACAGGCTGGGAAGATGAACAATCAACAGAAAAAAAATTTTGACCATAAAAAGTTACCATGGTGACAAGGAAGATCAAAACACACACTCAGAAGAAGATAAGAAAGTCAAAGCTCCTCTATCCAAAGCCTACAAGAAAAATATGAATTTGTCTCAGGCCATGGAAGGAGGTCAAAAAGGATTTTGGAAATCAAGTAAGAAAAGTAGAGGAAAATTGGAGGAAAAATTAAAGAGTTGCAAGAAAATGTTAAAAAGTGAGTCAAGAGTTTGGTAAAGGAGCCACAAAAGTAGGGAAGAAATTAACACTTTAAAAAGCAGACTAGGCCAAATGATAAAAGAGGTACAAATAGGCAATGAGGAGAAGAATGCCTTAAAAAGCAGATTTGGCAAAATGGAAAAAAGAGGCCGAAAATTCACAAAAATATTATAAAACCTCTTAAAATGTAGAATCGGCCAAATGGAAAAGAAGATACAAAAGGTCACAGAAGAAAATAATTCCTTAAAAATGAGATTGAGTAAATGGAAGTTAATGAATTCATGAAAAATCAAGAAACAATAAAACAAAACCAAAATGAATGAAAGGTAGAAGACAATGTGAAATATCTCACTGGAAAACCAACTGACATAGAAAATAAATCCAGGAGAGATAATTTAAAAATATTGGACTACCTGAAATCCATGATAAAAAAAGAACCTAGACACCTTCTTTCAAGAAATTACCAAGGATATAGGGAACTCCTAGATGAGGAAATTCATTCCAATTCAGGGCAAGACCTTCTAAGACCTTACAGTTTTAGAGAGCTTTGTAGATCAGAGGTGTCAGACATTAGCCTTCTGGCTACATGTAACCAATGACACTCCCAAGTCCTAGTTCCTACATAAACATATATGGTTTGCTAAGTCAGTATCGTGAAAGCTGGGATCCTTGTGTACAATCTACTGGCCTGTTTCTATTTGATTTTAATACCACTGGCCAGAGGTGTCAAAGAGAAAAAGATCCCTACAGCTGTATATTGACTTAGAAAACCATAAGTCAATATCATCGATCATGCAATTTTTTTTATTATTTATTTTGTTAAACATTTACCAGCTATGTTTTAATATGGTTCTGGCTAGCCCAGTGGGCAGTGAACTTGACACTGCTTCTGTAGAACACTGAGCAGTTACATATATCGCCTAGAGTCACACAGCCATTATGTGTCAGAGACAGGACTCAAACTCATGTCTTTTGGCTGAAGCCAACTCTAAAAAAAAAAAAAAAAAAAAAAAAAAAGGAAAAAGAAAAAAGAAATTACCAAGGAACACTGCTCTGATATTCTTGAATCAGAGAATAAAATATACATTCACCAATCATCCATCATCCATCTCTATAAAGGTAAAGGAAATAGATTGTCCTGTAACAATTATGGGGAGGGCGGGGCGCTCTCTTTTAGTCATTGTTGTCAAGCAATATTCTTGCCAGAGTCCTCCTTAATAGAATGATCCTTCACTTGGAAGATGGTCATCTATGTGGAGCCAGTGTGGCTTCAGAAAGGGCCAGGGAACAGTCAATATGGTGTTTGCTGCCTGACAACTCCAGGAGAAAAGCCAGGAGGAGAACAGAGGTATGTACACAACATTTGTAGATCTGACCAAGGCCTTTGATACTGTTAGTCATGAGGGATTATGGAAAATTATGTCAAAATCTGATTGCCAAAGGAAGTTTACCAGTGTTGTATGTCAATTTCATGATGACATGCTTGCATGGGTTATACATAACGGACAATGCTCTCGAACCTTCCCAGGCACCAATGGAGTGAAACAAGCTTGTGTGCTTGCTCCCATGATTTTACCATGATTTTTTCAGACATGTTGTCAAATGCTTTCAGTGAGGATGAACATGACATCAAGGTCAACTACTGCAATGTTGATAAATTCTTCAACTTGAAAAGGCTACAAGCCAAGACCAAAGAGGAGGGAGTGTTAGTGCATGATTTTCTGTTTGTAGATGATTGTGCATTCAATGAAGCCTCTGAAGCTGAGATAAAACAAAATATAGATCAATTATCTGCTGCTTGTGCTAATTTTGGCCTAAGAATTAACAGCAAGAAAACAGGTGCTCAGGGGAGAGCCAAGATGGTGGCTAGAAAGCAGGGACTTGCTTAAGCAGTCCTCCAGGTCCCTCCAAACACCTATAAAAATGGCTCTGAACAAATTCTAGAGTGGCAGAACCCACAGAATAGCAGAAGGAAACAGGGCACAAGCCCAGGACAGCCTGGATGGTCACTGGGAAGGGTCTATTACCTGCAGCTGGGAGTGGAGCAGAGCCCAGCATGGGCTGCTCCCTGACCAACCAGACCAGGAGCCAGGCAGAACAGGTCATAAGGCCTTGAATCATTCAGCTGTGGCAGTTACCAGACTTCTCAACCAACAAATGCCAAAGACAACAGAGCAGGTTGGGGGGGAAAACTGCTGGGACAGAGTGAAAAGAGTTCATGGTCGGCCACTACGCCAGGGGTGGTGGAGGTGGTGCAGCTCTGAGGCTACATTCAGAGCTACAGCTGCAGTTGGCACACCTGGTGGGAGGAATTAAGTGGCGTATTACAACAGGAGTACAAAGCCTGCTTTGCCCTAATATGGCCTGCAATCCTGGTTGGCGGTTGTTGGGGGAGAAGGACCACTGATGTGGCAGAGCTTGCTGTGTACAAGTAGCTCTGAAAAAAGCAGTGCAGCCACTCAAGCTTGGGACAAAGTACTTTCTACTCTACCAGCAGTCATACCCCTAAGAAAAACTTGAGGGTCAAGTAGTTGGCTGGGAACATGAACAGGCAGCGAAAATGGACTCAGATTCACACTCAGACTTTGAAATTTTTTTTGGTGACAAAGAAGACCAAAACATTCAGACAGAAGAAGTCAAAAAAGTCGAAGAGCCTACATCAAATCCTCCAAGAAAAATATGAATTGGTCTCAAGCAATGGAAGAGCTCAAAAAGGATTTGGAAAAGCAAGTTAGAGGAGTAGAGGAAAAATTGGGAAGAGAAATGAGAGTGATATGAAAAAACCATGAAAAACAAGTCAATGACTTGCTAAAGGAGACCCTAAAAAATACTGAAGAAAATAACACCTTGAAAAATAGACTAACTCAAATGGCCAAAGAGCTCCAAAAAGCCAATGAGGAGAAGAATGCCTTGAAAGGCAGAATTAGCCAAATGGAAAAGGAGATCCAAAAGACTACTGAAGAAAATACCACCTTCAAAATTAGATTGGAGCAAGTGGAAGCTAGTGACTTCATGAGAAATCAAGATATTATGAAATAGAACAAAAGGAATGAAAAAATGGAAAACAATGTGAAAAATCTCATTGGAAAAGCTACTGACCTGGAAAATAGATCCAGGAGAGATAATTTAAAAATTATTGGACTACCTGAAAGTGATGATCAAAAAAAGAGCCTAGATATCATCTTTCAAGAAATTATCAAGGAAAACTGCCCTGATATTCTAGAGCCAGAGGGTAAAATAGAAATTAAAAGAATCTACCGATCACCTCCTGAAAAAGATCCCAAAAAGAAAACTCCTAGGAAAATTGTCGCCAAATTCCAGAGCTCCCAGATCAAGTTGAAAATACTGCAAGCAGCCAGAAAGAAATAATTTGAGTATTGTGGAAACACAATCAGAATAACACAAGATCTAGCAGCTTCTATATTAAGGGATTGGAGGGCTTGGTATATGATAGTCTGGAGGTCAGTGGAGCTAGGATTAAAACCAAGAATCACCTACCCAGCAGAACTGAGTATCATGCTCCAAGGCAAAATATGGACTTTCAATAAAATATATATATATATATATATATATATATATATATATATATATACACATATATATATATATATATATATATATATACACATACATATATATAGAGAGAGACAGAGAGAGACAGAGGGCATAGGGTGAGTTGAATATGAAGGGATTACATCTAAAAAATTAAAATCAAATTAAGGGATGAGAAAGGAATATATTGAGAGAGGGAGAAAGGGAGAGACAGAATGGGGTAAATCATCTCACATAAAAGTGGCAAGAAATAGCAGTTCTGTTGTGAGGGAAGAGGGGGCAGGTGAGGGGGAATGAGTGAATCTTGCTCTCATCAGATTTGACCTGAGGAGGGAATAACTTACACTCAATTGGGTATCTTGCCCCACAGGAAAGAAGGAGGAAGGAGATAAAAGGGGGGTACAATAGAAGGGAAGGCAGATAGGGGAAGGAGGTAATCAAAAGCAAACACTTTTGCAAAGAGACAGGGTCAAGGGAGAAAATTGGATAAAGGGGGATAGGATAGGGATAGCTACTTCTACATAGGATAGGAAGGAGCAAAATACAGTATTGGGGAAGGGTTTTGCATAATGATACACATGTGGCCTATGATGAATTGCTTGCCATGTTAGGGAGAGTGGGTACAGAGGGAAAAAGGGAGAGAATTTGGAACTCAAAGTTTTAAAAGAAGATGTTCAAAAAAGTTTCTGCATGCAACTAGGAAATAAGATATACTGGCAATGGGGCATAAACATCTTTCTTGCCCTACAAGAAAGTAAGGGAAAAGGGGGTGGGGGGAGTGGGGTGACAGAAGGGAGGGCTGACTGGGGAATGGGGCGATCAGAATATATGCCATCTTGGAGTTGGGGGGAGGGTTCCCCGAACCGCGAACTCGTTTCACTCTGTCCCCACAGTTTTTCCCACTAACCTTCTCTGTTGTCTGGTGTTTGTGGGTTGAGAAGTCTGGTAACTGCCACAGCTCACTGATTCAGGGCCCTAGAGCCTGTTCTGCTCAGCTCTGGGTCTAGTTGGTCTGGGTGGAGCCCACACTGGGCTCTGCTCTGCTCTGCTTCCAGCTCTGTGTGCGACAGAACTTACCCAGTGACCATCCAGGCTGTCCTGAGGTGGATCCCTGCTTCCCTCTGCTATTTAGTGGGTTCTGCAGTTCTAGAATTTGTTCTGAGCCATTTTTATGGGTGTTTGGAGGGTCCTGGGGGAGAGTCCTAGGCAGGTCCCTGCTTTCCAGCTGCCATCTCAGCTCCACCCCACCTTCTATAAGACTTCTGATCTCATAGGGTTGTCTGGGACATTGAGAGGTTCAGTGCCCTTCCCAGGGTCATAATAAAGAGGCAGGATTTGAGCCCCAAATTTGACTTTGAGGACAGCTCTCCATACATCATGAAATGCTACCTCTCCCTTCTAATATATGATTTTCAAATATAGCACAAGATATTGATCTGGATGTTTTATTATCCAATCCAGATTAACAAAATATCTCCAAATAAAAGCATCAGTTTAAGTGAAAGACAACTAACCGAGGAGTTTAAGAATACCTGGGTCCAAACCTATACTTTAACATTAATTTCTTCACATGAACATGACAAGTTGGCTTGCTTTATGAAATGAAAGAGTTGTAAATGATTTCCATGTTGGTTTCCTGATGTAAGAAGCTATCTTCTTAACTCTTTAATGATTAATCAAATTTTGAAAAATGTTGGAAACCATTTCCTTTGTCATGGTACAGTGGAAAAGTGCAGAGACCTCGGTCTAAATTTTGCCCTTCCATTTATTGTGTGATTCTGGGCAAGTAATTTAATGTCTCTATGTCTTAGATACATCTTCTGTAAAACTGTGGGCCTGGGAATAAATAACTTGTAAGGTCTCTTTATTTCTAAAGCTATGATACTGTTATGAATATTTTATCATTGTAACTTTTAACAATATTAATCTGCTTATGAGATGACTCGGCATAATAGAGAGAACTAGGTTCATGTCTGTGCTATTTTATTTTGACATTTATTTATTTTTAGTTTTCTAAATTCACTTTTTGATAAGATGTTGGGTTTTAAATTTTCTGCCTCTCCTTCCCCTTCCTGCTCCCTGAGACAGTGGGCAATCTGATGTAGGCCATACATGGACAATCATATTAAACCTATTTCCACATTAGTTATGTTATAAAGAAGTATTGGAATGAAAGGTAAAAGCCACAAGAAAGAAAAAAAAGGAAAAATGCCATGCTTTAATCTGCATTCAGACTCCATAGTTCTTTCTCTGAATGTGGAAAGCATTTTTCATTATGAAACTTTTGGAATTGTATTAGATCATTACATTGCTGAGACCTAAGTCTATCAAAGTTATGGCATAATGTTGCTGTTACTACGTACAGTGTTCTGCTCACTTCCCTTGGCATTCAGGTCATGAAAGTCCTTCCAGGTTTTCCTGAAGTCTGCCTTCTTATCATTTCTGATGGAACAGTAGAGTCTTATTACATTTGTATACCACAACTTGTTCAGCCATTCCCCAATTGATGGGCTATATCAGCGACCATGCTGGCACACCCAGGATGGTGGATAGCACAGGTTCTTTGATCTGCTATTCTAAAGGAAAATAGCTTTAAAGCACTCAACAATATTACTTTAATGAAACAAATATATCATTCACTTAGTTCAGGGGAAAAGTCAGCACCCTATATTTCAGAGAAAATACAAACAGAAATTACAAACAGAGAAAATAGCACAGATCAACAGGCAGATCCAACTGTCTGACCAAAGCAATATATACATAGTTACTAGAGAGAGACACACCAACATCAGGGTTTTCAAACCTGAGGGCTCCTTAATGGCTACCCAGAGCCTTGTCTGGCCAAATACAGCAGTAAGGCAAGATTAATGACCTCAAAGATGACCATGAACATGTCTGAATGGTTCAGAATTGTGTAGTATAAGAAATTCTCTAGATAGAAGGCAGAGGAAGTATAACATTTATTTGGACAGGAGAGAACCCAATTCCAGGACCAATAATTCCAATTCTATATAGAAGCAATTATATTCCAAAACCAGTAAGCCCACCTCAATGTAGCAACAAGGAAATTATAACAAAATATTATAGCAAGGAGCCAAGCCATCCTGCAACTTCCCCCCTGCTAGGGCCTCCCTGTAAACAATCACTCAAGAATCCTAACTCTCTATTTAGCACTCTTTTCTGCAGCTCTGTACGTTCTGAGTTCATCAATCTCTGCAGCTCTCTCTTGTTCTGTACTCTTTACTCTGAAGTCTCTCTCGATGCTGGCTTCCCTCAGTGTCTACTGCCTCAATGTTTTCTCCATGTCTGCTTCTGAATTCTGCTGTTCTCAGTTCCACTGCTTTCAGTTCTGCTGCTCCCAGTTCTGGCCTCCCTTTTTATTCAGTCCTAACCAGCATCTGATTGGCTAGAACTCAGATCTCTGATTGTCTGAATTCTTGATTGACTAGAACTCAGTGCGTATACCATTGGCTCTGGTCTTAGCAACTCCCCTTAGGGCCTTGAGGGCTTCATGTGTCTTAAAGCCTAACTAGCAGAAGGGTGTGGGCCTGGGGCAGTGTATCTGGTTAGTGAAAGGGTGTGGACCTGTCTATAATCAGTCTCCCTTTGTTGGCCTCACCAAAGGCCTATTCAATGGGTGGGGAAGAGCTTTCACTTACTGATTGGCTTTACACCAAATCACCTGAAAACTCTTCCAATGAGTGAGCCCCAAAGCAAAATGCTAACCTCAGAGTATATATACATATACTCTGAGTATATATACATACATATATATATATATATATATATATATATATATACATACATACATACATATATATATATATATATATATATACTTCTCAGAGCCAGAGAGGGCCACAACCCTCCTGACCCAGTGCCTAATTTAAAATTAGCAAAAGGGGTTAGCCTTCCTACAAAGAAGCCTCCTCCAAACAAAATCAAGCTTCCCTTAATGGGCTCCACATGAGGCCTATTAATGGGCAGAGAAGATCTTCCCATTCTATTAACCTTACAGGGATATGCCCTCAATTTCTAATTCTTTTTTTTGGTGGGGGGCAATTGGGGTTAAGTGACTTGCCCAAGGTCTCATAGCTAGTATATGTGTCAAGTGTCTGAGGCCGGATTTGAACTTAGGCCCTCCTGACTCCTGAGCTGGTGCTCTACTCACGGTGCCACATAGCTGCCTCTCAATTTCTAATTCTTTACCATTGAAATAGAGCTGCTAAAATATTTTTATACACGTGGGTCCTTTTCCCATTTTTATGATCTCTTTGAGATACAGACCTAGAAGTTATACTTCTGGGTCAAAGGGTATGCACAGTTTTATAGCACTTTAGACATAGTTCCAAATTGCTCTCCAGAAATGCTGGATCATTTCACAACTGCACCAACAATGCATTAGTGCTCCAATTTTCCTACATCTTCTCCAACATTTCTCATTTTCCTGTTTTGTCATGTTAGCCAATCTGATAGGTGTGATGTGGTAGCTCAGAGTTGTTTTGATTTGCATTTCTCTAATCAGTAGTGATTTAGAGCATATTTTTTCATATGACTATAAATAACTTTAATTTCTTCCTCTGAAAAATGCCCTTATATATCCTTTGACCATTTATGAATTGGGGAGTGACCTGTATTGCTATAAATTAAACTCAGTTATCTATATATTTTTGAAATGAGGTCTTTATCAGCGATGCTGACTGCAGAGATTTCTTCCCCAGGTTTCTTCTTTCCTTCTAATCTTGGTTGCATTGGTTTTGTTTGTGGAAAAAAAAAACTTTTTAATTTAATGTAATCAAAATTACCCATTTTGCATTTCATAAAGTTCTTTATCTCTTGTTTGGTGATAAATTATTCTGTTCACCGTAGATCTGACAGGTAAACTATTACCTTGCTCTCCTAATTTGTTTAGAGTATCACCTTTTACTTCTGAATCATGTAGCCATTTTGAATTAATCTTGCTATATGGGGTAAGATGTTGGCCTGTGACTAGTTTCTACCCTACTCTTTTCCCGTTTTCCTAACAGTTTTTGTCAAATAGCGAGTTCTTATCCCAGAAGCTGGAGTCTTTGGGTTTATCAAAAAGTAGATTGCTATAATCATTGATTCTTGTGTCTTCCATTCCTAACCCATTTTACTTATCCACCACTCTTTTTGTAAGCCAGTACCAAATAGTTTTGAGGATTGCTGCTTTATAATACAATTTTAGATCTTATTTGGCTAGGCTACCTTCTCTTGCCTTTCTTTTCATTAATCCCCGTGATATTCTGTACCTTTGATTCTTCCAGATGAATTTAGTTATTTTTTCTAGTTCTATAAACTATTTTTTGCTAGTTTGATTGGTAGGGAACTAAATAAATAAATTAATTTAGGTAGAATTGTCATTTTTTTATAATATTAACTCAACCTACCCACAAGCAACTGATGTTTTGCCAGTTATTTAGACTTGACTTTTTCATGTGAAAAGTGTTTTGTAATTGTGTTCATATAGTTCCTGGGTTTGTCTTGGCAGGTAGACTCCCAAAATACTTTTTTATTGTCTACAGTTACTTTAAATGGAATTTCTCCTTCCATCTCTTGCTATTCGTCTTTGTTAGTAATATATAGAAATGCTTATGATTTATGTGGGTTTATTTTATATCCTGCAACTTTGCCAAAGTTGTTAATTATTTTAAATAATTTTTAGTTGATTCTCTTGGATTCTCTAAATATGCCATCAAATCATCTGCAAAGAGTGATAGTTTTGTTTCCTCACTGCCTATTTTAATTCCTTCAATTTCTTTTTCTTTTCTTATTTCTAAAGCTAGCATTTCTGGTACAAATATTTAGCAACAGTGGTGATAATGGAAATCCTTGTTTCACCCCTGATCTTATTGGAAATGCTTTAAGCTTATCCTCGTTACATGTATTTGATGGTGGTTTTAGATAGATGCTATTTATCATGAAAAATTCCATTTATTCCTTTGCTCTCTAATTGCCTATGTTATTTCAGCTAATTCAGTTATCCACCAAATGCCCTATAGAATTCCCTAAGTATATAATTATAGAACATCACACGAGCTATATTGGTAGAGGGAGTTTCAACATTGTGAAGTCACCGATTTAAAAAAATATTCTAAATAACTTGTAGTTAAGTATCAACCAAACAGGTGTGTCTATATATATGAATGTGTATGTCTATACATATCTATATAGATATCTATGTACATATATACGTATATAGATGTATATATGTGTATTTATGTATATGTGTGTATATGCATGTGTACATATACATAAATATGGGTATATGTTTTTTCTTGTTATCAGTTGTCTTTCCTAGTTTTCATTTAAAGCTTACCTTCTCTATATTTTTTTTTCCTTTATTCTTTCATGAGGTATACTGGAGATTTTACTCTCAAGCCTGTGGCTTTGGGAAAAGTACAAATTTTCTCTTGACCATTACCATTTCTATAGTAGTTCATAACTCAGTAGGAGGGGGAAAATGGAGAAGCTAGAATATATTTATATCCTTTTTAAAGGCCAAGAATTAGAATAATCTATTAGAGATATTTGTCTTATTTTTGACAACATGCCAAATCATTTTTTATCAATTAATGTGAAAAAAGATTAAAATATGTTTCATGCCTACAATGCACTATACAAGACATATACATGCTTATACAGCTTGGGTTACTGTTCTATGATGTATAATTTGATGATGCCTATTTTCAAGCAATTGGTGGATGTGAACTTTTCAATTTAGTACAGTACAATTTGCATTTTAAAGCTTTTTTGTAGGCTAGCAGCCCAGGGAGTGATGCATAATCAAATAAAATCACAATTAATGGCTAGTGCTGAAATTCCAGATCAAACATATAAAATAAAATTACAAATAACAGTTAGTGCAAAAAATACCAGATTAAACAGATGGACTCTGATTTTAGATTATTTTTTTTAAAAATGAACGAGTTCTGTCTTTTGAATGTTAATCAAAATGCTATTTAATAGTGTCAGAAAAATAGCAAAAGACTACATTTAAGACAGTCATAAAGGGACTAGATCAATAATCACTAGGCATCTGGATTTATGATACACTACCTAGTGGAAAAACTCTGGTCTTCTTATAGTTTGCTATAAGTTTCAGTCAATTATGAGAGTTCATTTTTCAGCTTCTGGTTTAGTAAAATGGTTTTAGGTAGGAGGTAGAATAAGCCAATTAATTGCAAGTGTCTAGTGTTACAAGAAGGTCTATTTCTGCTACTTGAAATCAATTTCCCCATTTGCAAGCTGGACATCCTTCTACTCATATGAGACATATCAAGAAAATTGATGACTGAAAAAATAGATATTTTCCAAGAAAAAAATGTCTTTACAAATTCTGTTGTTATTGTAGTTATCACGGTCAATAAAGTGGATAGGCAATTATATAACCTAAACTAGGTGAACCATACTCTAAAGGATTTAGCATCAGAAGGAAAAATCAACCTTCTTAAATATTCTAATTAACATGTTTGCTTTCAAAATTGGTTCCTCTTTGTTCATCTTGACACTAGTACCTAATACTTTAAGGAATGTGGTGTTTCTGAAACGCCTTACTTTGCACCTTGTACATAGGGGAAAGTAAATGTTGATGAAGTGAATTGAACCGAATAAGGGGAAAAAACTCCAATGGAATTATTTAAATAGAATGAAGAATTCTATCTCTATTGCTACATAGTTGTATAAGTCATGATTTTTCACTTATCTAATCTCTGCCTAGGACTCTGCTTACTGACTATAGTGGCACAGAAATGCAAACACAGTGTTGAGAAGACATTTATATGTTTACCAGGATTCAATTTTTCCTACTTTAGGAGACGGTATTTAAAATTATTGACACTATTCATGACACATGAGAAATGCTTGTTGTTCAGAAACAATGAATAATTGCATAACTTTTAATTTGTGGCCTGGGAACTAGTTTGGGGGAGTTACATGTTCATTTAGATACATTTTGAATACCAAATCCAGGATTTGGGACACAAATAAATGATCTTTATTTTTGTTTCCTTGTTAAGCATGTACTTTTCTATTATTAAAAATTACAAATAATCCTGATTTGTTCTAAGCCCCTTTAACCAGAAAGAAATTGAATGTGGGCCTATTCTCACACACATACTGATTTGGCTATAGAAAATAGAAAACTGGAGACATAAAAAACAAATGCAATAAGACAACTCACCTTTACTCCTGAGTTACTACTCAACTAAGTTTAGTTCTTAACATATATATATATATATATATATATATATATATATATATATATATATATATGTACACACACACACACATATATACATATATACATATGTATATATGTATATATGTACATATGTATATATGTATATATGTATGTGTTCTATGCCCTTCCAAATCTATCCTTTGAAAAATCACATTCATAAAATAAAAATGGATGCCTAATTTCAAAGTAATAAATCCTTCCTGTATGTACAAGTCATGTTGACACAGAGAACTAGGAAAAACTGGCATAAAATTATACAAGGGATATATTTTAGTGATCTCCCAGAATGATATCATCATCCTTTTAATACTGATATATAGGTAGATAAAAATGTAATATTTCAATCATTTCCTAATTACTATCGATATCAATAGTTATACCCATCTTATAGATAAGAATTTCAACCCTCAGTTTTTTCTCATTTTTCCATAGATTCAAATTAGAATAGTGTACTTTTTTCTGAATAATGTACTTCTTAAGATCTTGTAGTCTTCTGGCTTCCCTGGCTTCCTTCAAATCCCTACTAAAATTCCACCTTCTAAAGGAATCCTTTATCCCTCTTAATCCCAGTACCATCCCTCTTTGATTATTTCTAATTTATCACATATATGTTCTGTTAGTTTATATTTATTTGCATTTTAACTCCCAGTAGAATATGAGTTTTTTCAAGGTGGGGGGACATCTCTTACCTTTCTTTACATCCTCAACAGTCACCACAGTGGGTGTCACATATCAAGCACTTACATATTTACTGACTGACTGACTTTTTACTGACTGGCTGATGTTGTTAGGCTATCATTTGTCAAGGTGTCAACTACAGTAACTTCTACTGTCAATCTCCTTTTAATGTGTGGTTTCTGAACTCCTGTGAACTATGAAACCAGATAGCTAAAAGTGTTGGAAGTGAGTGTAATATTAGAATACATGGGCTCTGTGTAAAATGCAAATTCTCTATAGACTTTATATAGACTTTTAATATCTCATGGTCTCTTTAGAAGACATTATTTTTGTTTCTTAGAAATTAGAAGTTGTCAGCTGAGGAACTGCTGGATAAATGTTGTATTATCTTAAGAGTACTGTGATAACTGTACTTTGAGATACAACATTAGTTGTACACCCAGTGCTTAGTACAGTGCCTCTCACATAGAAGGTGCTAAATAAATGCTTAAGAGTTTTGGCTAAGGAGACCTGAGTCCTAACTTTGCATTAGGTATTCACTAACTGTCAAATCATGGGCAAGCATTTTAATCTTTTAGGTTCTAAGTTTTCCTATCTGCAAAAACAGTATCATTAATAATAATACTTGTACATTCTATTCCTCAGAAGACCTTATGCAAAATGCAAATGTGAGCTGTTACATTTGAGACACTTCTTTTAAAGTATTTCTCTAATATCCCCTGTGGACTCACTCCACCAACATGCATTTAACTTATTGATTAGGTCTCTGTGAGAGGTGACTGCTACCATACTAAACTTGTGAACCAGTCCAGTAGTGAAAGAGCCCAAATGAAAAGGATTCCAGTCAAGCCCTTCAAAAGAAATTTATCTTGGGGTAACAAATGAGAAAGAGAAATTATATTCTAAGTAATTTTAATGATCATACTTGATGCTAAGGATGTGCCAAGTTTAAAGATTATAGCTATTCAATATTGTGTATATTGTCAAAAAATAGTTGAAGTATTGGTTCATTTTGCTAAACTGCTATTCTCCCCTCTTTCTTTAGTTTTTTTCTTGTTGTGGTAGAAGATACTCTACTAGGTGGGAAATGGGAAAGAAAGAATATATTCAAAAATTAAAATGATACAAAACAAGAATGCATTAATAAAATATTCTTTTTAAGAAATTAAGAATCCAGGAAGAATAGTCCCAACAGGACTCATGGTTGTACCCAGAACCAGCACTTGAAGGCTTTCAAAGAACTTTATGCTGTCATCTCATTCAGTCTTCATAACAACCTGAAGAGTTAGTTGCTATTATTGTATATGTTTTACAGATGAGAAAATTGAGGTAGAAGAAAGTTCAGTGACTTGCCCTGGGTCAAAACTACTATAAGTCTGAGGAAGGAGGCAAACTCAAATCTTTTTGATTCCATGTCCAGCAATATGTGAACTGAGGCAAGTCAATTAGCCTCTCATGCCCCTGGCAGCTACTTCTGTAAATTATTGATTTACATTGTACAATTAAGTAGAATTTGCTTACCAGGAGCTGTTTACCTTAATGAAATCTCACCCTCCGCACCGCCCCCCCCCCAATAAAACAATAAAACTCCATGGCAACATGACAAGAACAATGACCTCTGTAGGTGTTATAAAAGGAACAATAGTGGAATTCCCATATCAGGCAGAAGATGTCCACCCACTATGGTTAAGTGAAAGAGATGAGATTTCAGGAACTATTTGAATGTGTGAAATATGACCAATTGCCAAATTAATGTGCAAGTGAGGTCCAAATATCTCCTATTTTATCACTGGAAATTATTTTTAATTTGCTTTATTAAAATTAATGTTCTTTAGTTGGCTTCTGTGCTTCCTTTTCTTGAAATTAAAATGAGCATATAAAATGCATATCAAAGGATTACAAGGTCATAGATTTAGCATTGGAATGGATGTAAGAATTCTAGACCCAACCCTTCATCTTACAGATGAGGAAATCAAGATTATCAGGAGGTTTCGGAGCTTTTCAAATGGTAATAAGTAGGAGTCCTGAGATTTCAACCCAAGTTCTTTGTCTCCAAATGCAATGTTCTTTCCACTGTATTATACTTTTAAGAATTGCAATTAAAATGTAATTATATTGAATATCACATTTAAAAAAATACCTTATTTTTAAAAGAAAGTTCCCCAGGATCAGACAATATTTTCTTAGTACTGTATGTATTACTAGTTGGAAATATGTATCAATATTGATGTTTAAAAATTTTTTACTAATTATTAGAGGTTTAAAAGTTCACTACCTAAATTATAAGATAATTGCATATGGCATGTCATTAATCATGCTATTGGAGTAATTAACATTGCTAGTTCATGTTTTTGGATGGATAATGCTAAAATAATTTAATATTCTACCATTTGCAATTTAAGTTAGGAAAAACAATTGCAAGTTTACTATATTGATTATCTTATTTAATTTTGTTGGTTATTTGCCCTTTTCTCCCCCAAGTCTAGCTATTATCCTGATATTTTCTTTTACTTTAAGTTACTTTTTTTAAATGCATGAAGCATAACAACATTTTAATATTCATTACAGGGAAAGACTATCCAGAGTCCTCATGTTTATTTGTTTTATGTAAATAAATGTTCATGTATAAATTCATAGAGATCAACTATTCTTTGGAAATTAATTAGCTTGTCAAATATATAACATATTTGTGTATGTATAAGTGTATATATACACACATACATGAATACATACACACACATATATACATATATATGTATTCCCATAGCTATTTTATCTAAAAACAGACAAATGTAAAAGACCCATTAAATCACTAAATATGTTTTAAAATGAAGCAAAGGTATGTAATATTTACATAAAGGAATTATATTGAGTTGAACTAAATATAGTTACTATGGACAACCTCTCACATTTATTTAAGCATTCCTAGATCAAGTAATTCCATAAAACAGAGACAAAAAGAATTGTTGAAACTTAGTCCTCCACTGACTTACTTCTTCCTAACACCAATGGATAAGAAGTAAGTTCAAATTCTGCCTCAAATATTTACATTTATTTGGCTCTGTGGACATCATTTGGTCACTCTATAGCTCAATTTCTTTACTTATAAAATGAAGGGGTTTGGCCAAAGATCTTTATGATCCCTTCCAACTTGAAACCTATAATCCTATGAATTAAGCACATTCATTAGACAACTACTTTTTATCATAATCCAAGATATTTTATTGTTTTTTTAACAGTCATTTATGCCATGAATTTGTAGGGAATTGGTTCCAACAGCTCAGGTTCCTTGCCATTGGTTCTCACAAAGTGTGCTTCTCTGGGAGGAGCAAGCTGGCATTTCAGTTGAATCCAAGTGCCTTATTCTTTACCTTTCTTCTTCTGATCATTTTCCTTTACCTGCTTCAGGAAGCTATCTCTGCTCTTGGAATGCTTAATATACTCAATATACTGAATTTAACTACTACTAAGAGGCCTGGAATAAGCTATGTTGTATATTAAGAATATTACAGCAGTGGTTTTAGGATGGCATAGGAAAGGAGAAACTAAAAATGAGGCTATGTCAATTGTCTAGGTGATAGAGGAGAACCATAAATGAATCAGTAGAAGTAGGAATGAAAAAAAAAGTGTTGTGAACACTGAATCAAAAGGGCCTGGCTACTGCCTACATATAGGCAGTAAGAGCCAATAAATGGTCAAGTCTGATTGAAATTTCAAGCTTGAGTGACAGGGAGAACAGTGAGATAAGGAGGAGAGACAAGATATGTACCAAAGAATATGGCATCAACATGTTGTATATTGAGATTCCTTTCAGAACATCAAAGCAATATAAAAGGGAGAGTTTACCATTTGGAAATTTGGGTCTTAAGTAGAGTGTAGATGTAGTAGTGGGAAACATAAATTGCCAGTCATTTACATAGATGATGCTTTCTGTCATTGTAGTACTTTATTTTTTATAAAATGTCTTTAAATCAATTTATCATACTTGTTCTTCATCCAACTGAGTGGGGATGGATTCCTATGATACTCCATTTGGCCATTTGAGAAAGGAAGAAGTAGTTATGCTTCTGGAGAACTTACTCTCTTAATTGTTTGATTCAAAGCAATGGCTTCTACTGCACCCATTTGTGAACTGCCTAGTCCCTTAAACCTTGATTCTTGGACTTTCCACATTATATTTTAGGTCAAATTAGAAGTTGCCCTAATCTGTCATGACTGCTGACTGATTAGTGATCCCTACGCATTGAAAATTCCATTTATGCTCACTAGCAAATTGGAGCTAATCTTTTTTAAACAAATGTATTTTTTATTAAAAATAAGAAAAGCTCAGGAGCCTTTAAATATACCTATCAGAATTGAGCCAAGTATGAATTTTCACATGGATTGGTGTAATTATTTGGTTGTTCTGGGCTTACCTCTTCGGATTTATCAGACTAACTCCTACTGTCTAGATTTCTTCCTTGCTCTTTCTAGTGAAAGGTGCCTAGGCTTATCAGATTTTCTCAATACTCTGAGAGAGGTTAACTGGTATCTCATTGTTCAGAGAGATAGTCATATCAAGAGCAACATTTGAGCATAGTTTTCTCCTAATTACAGATGCAACTGCCTTTCTATTATCCTACAATACTTCATAATCTAAAATAAAAAAAAGACAAAGCCATTAGACTAGATGTGATCACCAAGTGACTGAGAACAGAGAAAGGACTGATAATAGAACCTTATGCAATGCCTACATTTTAGGTAAGGCCTGAAAAAAAGAGACCATGAAAAAGGATAGTTTTTCAGAAAAATAGAAGGAAAATGAGGAGAGAACAGTGCTTTAAAATCCAAAGGAAGAGGGAACACTGAAGAATGGGTGATCATTCATGCCAAATGTTAAAGAGAGGTCAAGAAGAATGCAAAACGTGAAAAAGGTCACTGGATTAGGTAATGATTCATGGGCCATTAGTGACTTGAAAGAGAAGATTTAGTACAGTGATGGAGACACATAATAATTAGAAGTCGAGAAATGAATGTGTTATGAGGAAGTAAAGTTATCAGATGTAGAATATTCTCCCATAGAGTTTGACAGTGATGAAATAGAATGGAATGATCTTCCTGCTTGAGGGGGCACTAGGATTAAGGGAAAATTTCTTGGGAGAGGAGATCCATTGAAGAGGAAGAGGTTAAAGATACAAGAAAAAAGATTAATCCACATGGGATATCTACATCGATCAGATTTCACTGAGTAAATTGAGTTGTTCTACTCTAGACTTTGCTCAGGTAACTTGATTTTCCATTCCAATTCCACTATTTAAAAATATATGTAAATAGTATGTATATTTGGTACAGAACAATCATTTCATTTGTATGATGAACTACCAGTAGGAAATTCTCTCTAACCATGAAGATCTACAACTTCTCTTCAATTTAGAATCTTAGAGAATTGTCTAGGACTCTAAATTAGGTGACTTGTCCAGATATACAGCTGCTATATATTAAAGAGAAGACTTGAATATGCCTTCTTGATTCTACGGGCAAGATTATACCTCTTTTCCATATTTCCTCTATTACATATGTACAAGTTTAAGACTTTGGGGACACCTTGTACAAGTCTTACAAAAAGACTTTTGGGATATCTTCCTTGTTTATATCTATGAATTTATACTAATCTATATTTTGCCACTGGACCCAGATGGCTCCAGAGAAGAAAGTGACTGGTGACTTTGTACAGCGCTCACTCACTTCATTTCAATTCAATTGCAAGTCATGACATCACCTTCCTGACGGTCCCCTTCAAAAACAAAGGAAAAACAAAAACATGCATGTACAAATGCACAAAAAAAGATCATGTCGAAATGTAACCACCACCAGGATGCTCACACACAAAAAAGGTAATTTAGTAGGGAGGTACTTAGAAAATTTTCTAGCATTTTAGATATATGTAACAACAATGCTGTTTGCAGCTGTCGTGGAGGTGTGAGGCCCATACCACCAGCACACAGAAGGGCTGCTAGCAGAGGTTCTTTGATTTGCTTTTCTAAGGAAAGCATCTTTAAGGGGTTTACAATTGCACTTTAATTAAACATAAATATGTCATGTACTTAGTTCAGGGGAAAAAGTCAGCATCCTGAACTTCAGAGAAAACACTAACAGAAATTACATAAACAGCAAATAACACAAATCAGCAGACAGGTTTCTAATTGTCTTTCTGTAGCAATAAATACATAGTTACCAGAGAGAGAGAAGCACCGACATCTGGGTTTTCAAAATTGGGGAGGGGGCACTCCTTAACGGCTATCCAGAATCTTGTCTGGCCAAATCACATGAACATTCTTCTGATGAGTGAGCCCCCAAGCAAAATGCTAACCTCAGAATGTATATATGCTTCTTCAGGGTCAGAGAGCGTCACAATCATGTGACTTAAACTCATGTGACTTAGGCTTTCTTGTTACTTAAGCAGGTCATCAAAGACTCTTCGTTCATTCAAAGGCAAGGCACTTGATTGCCTTAGTGCTGAAAAGCACTCCAAAACAACAACAACAAAAAAACAGCAAAAGTCCCACTTTGGTTGCCATTGCAATATAAAAATAATGTGTTAAAAGAAATATAATTCAGATTCTACTTTTCAAGCTTTGATAAAATCTGGAAAAATGACCTATCGTAGATTCAGTAGAGTGTTGAAGTTTTTTTGTTTGTTTGTTTGTTTGTTTTTTCTGCTACCAGACAAGGGTGGATTATGCTGAGGTTTTAACAGATTGACAACATCTTATCTTACTACTGCACACATGCTTCTCTAGGGCAGAGCAGGCAATTTACCCTCCACTGTGACTATTTATTTGCTTTTTAATTGGTGTGGACTGGTTGTATACAGAAAACCATTAAATCATAGCTGAATACAAAGGATGTGTGTGATGGGTGAGAGCATCTGTGTTGGTAATTTCCAAGTAAATAAATTACACCTATTCAAACACTTCACAAGGCATTTAAAGTAACAATTAAGTTCTAGGTCAGACTGTTTTCTGGGGATGTACATGGTGAGGGTGATTTATGATTAGAAAAGTATTATTTCTTCAGCCAAAGTAGTCTTCACCATCACTCAGCACTGTCATGCTAGTATTGTTTGATGCTGATGTACCAATTAAAAGAAAATAAGTATAGCACACTATTTATAAAAAGATTTATTAAATTTGCAATAAATACTGAATTCTAATCCCTGAAATATATTGACTACAAAAATAAAAACTTCTCATTCCTATCTAGTCTATGGAGATTGGACAAATGTTAGTAAACTTCCCAGTGGTTCTTTTTGTATAATTCTTAACACACTCATAGTCAAAAATATAGTCTAAAGACTTTATGCAAGCTATATTTTCTTTACACAACAAATTAACTCGTGGGAATAAGACTGCATTTTTTTAATTGCAGCACATTAAAGTACTATCTTATTCAATGATAGATGTTAATTGCTTCACTGCCTTGATAGTTCATTTTGTTTCCATTACCTCCCATATTGAATTTAACCATACAAATGTATCTCTAATGATCTTCCATTACACATAATGGTCAAGAGACCTACAGAAATGTGAATTTCCTAAAAGTTGAGAATTTCTGTTTTTTTTCCTTTGGATCCCCAGTGCTTAGCATAGTGTTTTGCCCATAACTGGTGCTTAATGAATTGCTTTTCTTTAACTAATTCATTTATTCATTCATTATACATGAAGGATACAAACAAAGAAATGATTCACAATAATTCTTCTGCTTCTAATGATTTAAATGGATATATAAGACTCAATTGTCCTCATGAAACAAAAGTATTCCAAGTAGTATTTTTCTCCATTTTACTATTTGAGTTAAATTGGGGGAGGAGTGCTTTAATATTACCTGTCTAGCTCCTCATTCCCTTCATCTAGTCAATGCTAGCTTCGTTTTTTACTATGAAACTGAAAATTCGCAACACTTTTACTTGACCATTCCGTGCCTCAAATCTGACAAAGGTAACCTTGTGTTTATTTTAAACTTATCTAACCACTCTTAATGGACCATAAATGATGGATTATCATCCATGCTCCCACCCTATCTAAATAGATATTACAGGGCACTCTCCTGAGTCCTCTTTTCATTTCCCTTTATATGCATTCTCAATGGTCTCATCAGTTCCATGGATCAATTATGTCTTCATAAACAATTCCCGTCTAACTATGCAGGCTTCATATCCGTCCTGAGCACGAGTCCCCAGTCACTGCCTGCCTGCTAGAAAACTCTACCTGAATCTCCCAACATCTCTAATTCAAAACATCAAAATAATTTTTAAAGTATTATATTACCCATTTAACCAGCCTATCTCCCTGGTTTTCTTTTCGTTCTTCCAGTTTCCAAGTTTGTAACTGTGGTACTACCTTTGACCTTTTGCTCTCACTTACCATCCATATCCAAGTATTTTCCTTTCTTTTTTAATTTATTTTTAGTTTTTACATTCATTTGCACAAGATTTTAAGTTACAAATTTTCTCCCCATCTCTCCCCTCCCCCCCAAACCCAAGAGTGCAGGTATTCTGATTGTCCCTTTCTCCAGTCTACCTTCCCTTCCATAACCCCACTCCCTCCTCTTATCCCATTCCCCCTTACTTTCTTGTAGGGTGAGATAGATTTCTGTATCCCATTGCCTGTATATCTTATTTCCCAGTTGCATGCAAAACCAAATTTTAACATTTGTTTTTATAATTTTGATTTCCAAATTCTCTCCCTTCTTCCCTCCCCACCCTCCCTCCTTGAGAAGGCAAGCATTTCAATATAAGTTATACATTTATCGTTATGGAAAACACTTCCATAATAGTCATGTTGTGAAAGACTAACTATATTTACCTCCATCCTATCCCATTCCCTATTTATTCAATTTTCTCCTTTGACCTTGTCCCTTTTCAAAAGTGTTTGCTTCTGACTATCCTCCCTTAAATCTGTTCTCCCTTCTATCATTCTCCCTTTTATCCTCTTCCCCCCTACTTTCCTGTAGGGTAAGATATCTCATTGAGTGTATATGTTATTCACTCCTTAGGCCAAATCTGATGAGAGTAAGGTTCACTCATTCCCTTTTACCTCTCCCCTCTTCTGTTCCATTAGAACAGCTTTTTCTTGCCTCTTTAGTGTGAGATAATTTATCCCATTTTATCTCTCCCTTTCTCCTTCTCCCAATATGTTTCTCTCACACCCCTTAATTTTATTTTTTTAGATATTGTCCCTTCATATTCAACTCACCTTATACCCTCTGTCTATGTACATGTATATTCTGTTCAACTACCCTAACACTGAGAAAGGTCTCATGGGTTACAAATATCATCTTTCCATGTAGGAAAGTAAACAGGTCAACTTTAATAAGTCCCTTATGATTTCTCTTTCCCATTTACCTTTTCATGCTTCTATTGTTTCTTGTATTTGAAAGTAAAATTTTCTATTCAGCTCTGGTCTTTTCATCAAGAATTCTTCAAAGTCCTCTATATCACTGAAAATCCATTTTTCCTCCTGAAGTATTATACTCAGTTTTGCTAGGTAGGTTATTCTTCATTTTGATCCTAGCTCAATTGACCTCCAAAATATCATTCTCCAAGCCTTTCAATCCCTTAATGTAGAAGCTGCTAGATCTTGTATTATCCTAATTATGTTTCCACAGTACTCAAATTGTTTCTTTCTGGCTGCTTGCAGTATTTTCTCCTTGACCTGGGAACTCTGGAATTTGACAACAATATTCCTAGGAGTTTTCCTTTTGGGATCATTTTCAAGAGGTAATTGGTGGATTCTTTCCATTTCTATTTTACCCTATGGTTCTAAAATACCAGGGCAGTTTCCCTTGATAATTTATTTTTTTAATTTTATTTTTTATCATTTTTATTTAATATTTTAATTTTCAACACTGATTTCCACAAGATTGAGTTACAAATTTTCTCCACATTTCTACCCTCCCCCCCATTCCAACATAGCATATATTCTGATTGCCTCGTTCCCCAGTCTGCCTCCCTTCTTTCATCCCACTCCCCCCCCATTCCCTTTTGCCTTACTTTCTTGTAGGGCAGGATGCATTTCTATGCCCCCTTCCCTATGTATCTTGTTTCCCAGCTGTATGCAAAAAACAACTTTTTTCAAGCATATGCTTTTAAAATTTTGAGTTCCAAATTCTCTCCCCTCTTCCCTTCCCACCCACCTCCCCCCCAGGAAGGCAAGCAATTCAACATAGGTCACACATGTATCATTATGTAAGAGACTTCCACAATGCTCATGTTGTGAAATTTGGTGACAATATTCCTAGGAGTTTTCTTGTGGGATCTTTTTCAAGAAGTGATTGGTGGATTCTTTCAATTTCTATTTTACTGTCTGGTTCCAGAATATCAGGGCAGTTTTCCTTGATAATTACTTGAAAGATGATGTCTAGACTCTTTTTTTTTGATCATGGCTTTCAGTAATCCAATAATTTTTAAATTATCTCTCCTGGATCTCTTCTACAGGTCAGTGATTTTTCCAATGAGATATTTTACATAGTCTTCCATTTTTTCATTCCTTTAGTTCTCTTTTATAATATTTATTTCTCATAAAATCATTACCTTCCATTTGCTCCAATCTAATTTTTAAGATAGTATTTTCTTCAGTGTTTTTTGGACCTCCTTTTCCATTTGGCTAATTCTGCCTTTCAAGGATTTCTTCTCCTGATTGCCTTTTTGGAACTCTTTTGACATTTAGGTTAGTCTGTTCATTAAGGTATTATTTTCTTCAGTATTTTTGGGTCTCCTTTAGCAAGGACTTATTTTTCATGGTTTTCTTGCATCACTCTCATTTCTCTTCCCAATTTTTCCTCTACTTCTCTTACTTGCTTTTCCAAATCCTTTTTGAGCTCTTCCATGCCCTGAGAACAATTCATATTTTTCTTGGAGGTTTTTGATGTAGGCTCTTTGTCTTTGTTAACATTTTCTGACTGTATGTTTTGAGCTTCTTTGTTACCAAAAAAAGCAATCTAGCATTTGAGTTTCAGTCTGTGTTTGAGTCTGAGTTCATTTTCCAGGCTCTGCTGGGCTGGAGAGCTGTTTCCCTCTGCTACTGTGTGGGTTCCACAGCTCTAGAATTTGTTCAGAGCCATTTTTTCAGGTGTTTGGAGGGATTTAGGGGAGAGCTTAAGCAAGTCCCTGCTTTCCAGGCACCATCTTGGCTCTGCCACCCCAATAATTTCTTGAAAGATGATACATTTTACATTGTCTACTGCTTTTTCATTCTTTTGGTTGTTTTATAATTTCTTGATTTCTCACAAAGTCATTAGCTTCCATTTGCTCCATTCTAATTTTTGAGGAATTATTTTCTTCAGTGAGCTTTTAGACCTGTTTTCTATTTAGCCAGTTCTGCTTTTTAAGGCATTCTTCTCCTCATTGGCTTTTTGGATCTCTTTTGCCATTTGGTTTAGTCTTTTTTAAGGTGTCATTTTCTTCAGTATTTTTTTTTGGTATTCTTTAGCAAGCTGCTCACTCATTTTGCATGATTTTCTTGCATCCCTCCCATTTCTTTTCCCAATTTTTCGTCTGTTTCTCATACTTGATTTTCAAATTCTTTTTTGAGCTCTTCCATGGCCTGGGACCAATTCATATTTTTCTTGGAGGCTTTTGATGTAGAATCTTTTACTTCGTTGTCTTCTTCTGGCTGTATGTTTTGACTTTCTTTGTCACCAAAGTAAGTTTCTATAGCCTGAGATTTTTAAACTGTCTGCTCATTTTCCCAGCCAATTACTTGACTTTTGAACTCTTTGCCAAGGTATGACTCTACTTTCTGAGTGGAGAGTGTTCTGTTCCAAGCTTTAGGGGTATAGCGCTACTGTTTTCAGAGCTATTTCTTGGAATCTGTAAATTTTCAGTTCTTCTGAAGTGATATGATTCAAGGGGAGGTGTTTCCTCTACTGGATTGTGCTCTGGTCTGTGAGTGACTTCAAGCACTCCTTTTCTGCCTTGCAGCTGCCAGCAGGACTCCCTCTCCACAACCACCACAAGCTCTACTGCAAGTTCTGCCACAGTAGCACTCCCTGTCACCTCAGGACCACCAACCAGGACTGCAACCCAGGTGCAAGTAGGGCAAAGCAAGAGAATCCTGCCTCAGCAGCAACAAAGAGATCCCTGCAATCACACTCTGATCACTTGCTTGATTCCCCATAATGTATGTAGGCCTGGAGCTCTGGACAGAGTTGCTGATGCTGCTGCTGCCACTGTCACTGCTACAGCCACCTATGCTGCCCTAGGGCTGGTTCCAGGCTGAGGCCTTCTCTCACCTAGGTACAAAAGTGCTTTCCCACTGACATGCTAAGTTGTCTTTGGCATTTATGGGTTGAGAAGTTGTATTGGGGATCCTTGAAGAGTTTGGCCTCTGTTTCCTTTGATTAATTCATTGTCTTTGAATCTTACTAGGTGCTAAGCCCCAGGCCCAAACCACTACCTGTGCTGTGCCTATGTGGGTGTGAATTGGTAACTAAGGTGGGGCTTCAAGTGGGGATGATGAAGGGAGGTAATAACATCAGAGCCAATCATAGGAGCCTAAGTTCTGGTCACTCAGATGATGTTTGACGATGTCTGAAACTGTATAAAAGGGGAGGACAGAGCTATTTGCTTAAGGGCCTCACTCCTAGAGGCATGGGACTCTGGGCAGCTGCTCTAAGGGCCTCTGGCTGAACTCAGATGTTGATGGTTTTCTTCGTAAATGTGAATTGTATTTGGTCTCTTTGTAATTTGTTTGTATTTGCTCTGAAGTTCAGCATCCTGGCTTTCCCCCCTGAACTAAGTAAATGGTGTTTGTATGCTGGATTAAAATAAGATTCTTAACCCCTTAACCCCTTAACGTTGCTTTCCTTAGTAAAGCAGATCAAAAGAACCTGGGCTTGCAGCATTCTGTGAGCTGGTTTTTGTTGTTTTTTTTTTTTTACCCCCACAGCAGCTACTAGCCAGATTGGTGAAACAGAAGTCTAGAAACAACTACGGTTCAGTGATTCAGGGCCCGGACACCTGCTCTGCCTTTTCTGCTCTGACCTGGTCTATGCCCATCATGCCCCATGCTGGGCTTCGCTCCTCTTCCAGCGCAGTGCGTTAGAAGTTTCCCAGTGACCATTCAGGTCATCTGGTGGTAGAGACTTGTTTCACTGTCATTATGGGTTCTGTAAATCTAGAATTTGTTTTCAGACATTTTTTACAGGTTTTTGGAGGGATTTCGGTGAGAGCTCAAGCAAGCCCCTGCTTTTATTCTGCCATCACGGCTCTGCCCACCCGTATCCAAGTATTGTCCAAGTATTATTGATTCCATATGTATCTTTGCATCTGGTTGTGTTGTTTTTTCTGCTCACACGGCCAGCAATCTAGTTTATGAGTTCATCATCTTTCATGTGTTCCATTGCAATTACTTCCTAATTTGTTTTCTGCTTTCGGTCTTTCCCCTTTCCAATCCATTGCCCAAACAGCTGCTCAAATGAAATGCTTAAAGGACAGATCTGATCTTTTCTCTCCAGATCAAGAAATTTCAATGGTTCCATATTGCTTCTAAGATATAATATATAGTTTCCTGACATTTAGTGCACTTTATAATCAAAGTGCAGCCCGTCTTTCCATATTGGTTTCATATCCCTGAACCTCACATGATCTAGAATCCAGCAAAACTGACCCACAGGCTATTTCTAATATACAAAATTTTATTTTCCATCTCTATGCCTTTGAAGACTATCCTCCAGATCTGAATTTTTTCTACTCACCTCTACAATTTCCTCATCTCTCAAATGAAGGGATGAAGTAGGTCTCCTAGAAGAGTACCTGAATAAAAGAGATAAGTTTTCCCCTCCAGTATTCTTTTATTTTTTTTCAACACACTCCATGATTGCCATTATCCTTCTCTTAGTCATTACATATCTTAATATTGAATTTCATCATTTCAATATAGTTTTGTGACAAATTATAATTTTAGAATTTCTAGTTACTCAATAATGCTGGCCTTTCAGGTTGGAGCTTTTGTGGTAGAATGTTCTCTTACTTTCCATTGGCTCTGGCCATTTCTTATTCTATGTCTCAAACCTACCTTACTCTGGAGTTCTCATCTAATCTGTACATGGATGGAGTTCACTGAAACCATTTCTAATCTGCTCAAGGTCAAAATGAGACTAGGGCATTCAGGCACATTGTCCCATTTGTAGTCACCTATGTGCTAGCTATTCTATGTCCCCCTTTCCAACCATTTCTTTTTCCATTTTAGGTGGATCTCCTTCATTTTCAGTGAGAAGCTGGGTTCCCTCCCCCCCCCCCAGACAGTTTATTTCATTTTCAATGCCATAAATATATTTGTGTTTGTTAATACATGAATTATAGTAGGCAAATTAAAATGTTAGAAGAGTTAATAATTATCAAATTGGGATTCAGAAGGAATGATTGTGTAATTCTGTATCCATATTCAAAAGCATGTCTATGTATATATTATTGATGGCATGCTTTACATTGCAGCCAGATTAGACTATATACTATGGATTGTCCATAATGTTTCATCTCAGACATCTATGTGGCTCAGGGGAGAAAGCATTGGGCCTGGAGTCAAGAAGACTTGAGTGAAATCTGGACTCAGACACTTAACTAGTTGTGTGACCCCAGATATGTACCTTACCCTCTCTCTGCTTGTTTCTTTAACTGTAAAATAGGAATATTAATAACACCTACCTCTCTGGATTGTTGTGAGGATCAAATGAGATAATATTTGTGAAGCATTTAGTACAGTGCCTGGCAGAGTAGGTTTTTTTAAAAGCAATCAGGGTTAACTGACTTGCCCAGGGTCACACGGCTAGCAAGTATCTATGGTAGAATTTGGAATCCGTTCCTCCAGACTACAGGGTCAGTGCTCTATCTACTGCACTATCTAGCTGCCCAGTAGTTACTTAGTAAATCCTTGTCTCTTTCCTCTCTTCTATGTGTAATTATGTACAAAGAGTTATTAAACTACCTATACCCTTTGACCCAGCAATACCACTACTAGGTCAATTCATACTTCTGTGACTTTGTACAGCCTATTCCAAATGGAATGCATTTCTTTCTTATTTTCACCCTTGTGAATCCCTAGTTCTTTTCAAGACTCAGCTGAAATGCAATTTCCCATAAGAGGAATTTTCTGCTTCCCCCATTGGTAAATTTTGCCTCCCCCAATTAATTCAAAATCTACATTTTATTAATTTTGTATATATTTTACATTCATATATCTCCCCCAGAAGAGTTAAGCTTCTTGAAGGCAGGGACTATTTCATTTTTGGTTTTATATTTCCAATTCCTGGTGTCAACTCCCAAAATAAATCAAACTCATGAACAGAAGAACAAAGCTTCTTTAATCAAGATAATAGAATAGCAAAACTGCCACTGTGGAAAATGTCCTACCAGGAGATTTACAGTAAAGGTTCTTATGCTTTTAGGAGAAAATAGGAGTCGAATCATATTAGGCGGTGAGGCCTAGTCATGAGACTCCAGCTGCCCTCAACTACCCAGTCAAGGAAAACCACTTTATTCTGGCTGTTCTGCCCTTCTTGTCATGATTCTCAGTGCAAGGGGTAAGAAGATCAGAAGCTACTTTGGAATTGGTCTGGCCAAAGCTGTCTTTGTTTACAAAGAAAGGCCCCAGAGTAGAGGCTTAGGGCATAGCTCAGGTCAACTTAATGGAGAATAAATATCTGCAGAGTACAAATGCATTGACATTACAGGAATTTTGTCATTATATTAATTTTTTTTTCTGTCACTAGCAAATACAAAGTAGGTAAATGTTTGTTGATTTGAATGAATGGAAAAAACATCAAGTGCTTGCTATGGACTAGGCATTGTACATATGGGGAATAATATGTATGTATGTGTATGTATGTGTATATATATGTATATGTGTTTATATATATATATATATGTAAAAGAGAGAGAGCAGACACAGGGTGAGTTGAAGATGAAGGGAAGATATCTAAAAGAAATAAAATGAAATTAAGGGATGAGAGAGTAACATACTGAGAGAGGGAGATAGGGAGAGATAGAATGGGGTGGATTATCTCGCATAAAGGTGGCAAGAGGAAGCAGTTCTATGAGAGGAGGGGAGAGGGCAGGTGAGGGGGGAATGAGTGAACCTTGCTCTCATCAGATTTGGCCTGAGGGGGAATACCATACATACTCAGTTGGGTACCTTACCCCACAGGAAAGAAGAGGGAGCAAGATAAAAAAAAAAATAAAAGGCGGGGGGGATGATGGAGTGGAGGGCAGATGGGGGTGGAGGTAATCAAAACAAACACTTTGGAAAGGGGACAGGGTCAAGGGAGAAAATTCAATAAAGTGGGATGAGTTGGGAAGGAGCAAAATATAGTTAGTCTTTCACAACATGAGTATTGTGGAAGGGTTATACATAATAATACATGTGTGGCCTAGGTTGAATTGCTCAACTTCTTAGGGAGGGTGGGTGGGAAGGGAAGAGGGAAGAGAATTTGGAACTCAAAGTTTTAAAATCAGATGTTCAAAAACAAAAAAAGTTTTTGTATGCAACTAAAAAATAAGATACACAGGCAATGGGGCGTAGAAATTTATCTTGCCCTACAAGAAAGGAAGGGAAAAGGGGATGAGAGGGGAGGGGGGTGATAGAGGGGAGGGCTGACTGGGGAACAGGGCAACCAGAATATAAGCCATCTTGGAGTGGGGGGGAGGGTAGAAATGGGGAGAAAATTTGTAATTCAAAATGTTGTGAAAATCAATGCTGAAAACCAAATATGTTAAATAAATAAATTGCATTTAAAAAAAAAAAGAGAGAGATTTCCAGCCCTCAGAAGCTTACATTCTAATGGAGAAAGATAATATTTATATAGGAGAGATGAACAGGAAGGGATTTTGTGGAAATGCGAGAGAGTATCATTCCAAGATAGAAAGATTAGGGAATGAATTGAGTGTATTGTGAATGGGATGCAAAACTAAAGCTTGTTCCAGGATCTAGGGCTAGCCAATAGATACGGTAAACTAAATGGGCTACAAAATTCCTTCTCCAATGAATTTTTCTAGGTCATAGGGTGGGGGCTTCAAAAAAAGAGAGAGTTAACTTCCCCAGGGGCCATGAACAAATCATTCAGGAATACCTAAGGATGGAGGTCTAATTCTTAGATACAGTGTGGAAGGTGCTATTTTAAGTTAGGAGGAGTTGGACAGAGGCAGTAGAGAGATGGGGAGATGACCTAGGTGGATAGATGGAAGGCAATTGAAAAATATGGCTTATTTGTCAAATAACAAAAGGAACAAAATTCTTTATGTCCCTAAACACTCAGTATGTTACTCAGAAATTTTAGAAAATGTGAAGACAGGGATGTATACAAGGCACACTATCAATTAATATTTTATCATGCATGGAGAAAAAATAATGCATTTAGATAACTTTTTCTAGGAGAATTTCAAGGAAGAAGCAAGGAACAAAACTCTTTATGTCCCTAAACACTCAGTATGTTACTCAGAAATTTTAGAAAATGTGAAGACAGGGATGTATACAAGGCACACTATCAATTAATATTTTATCATGCATGGAGAAAAAATAGTCTAGTCTCTAAATTTCAACTGCTATAACAGAGATGGGTACAATTCAAATTAGTATTTTGTACTTTGAGTCTCCAAATATTTTTTGTGCTGTGTAATGTTACCATCTTGATCCCTTGAGAAAAGGGACCATTTTCATAAAATATAGGTTACTTATGGTGCCACTTCTTTCCATCTGTGTGCACTATTAACAGCAAGCTGGCAACAGGGGAATGAGGTTTTGAAATAGTATAATATGAAAGTTGTATTATATGAGCAATTTTCTGGCATTTCATATTAATATTGCATACTATCACAATTCATTTTCACAGATTTGAAGGGCGTAGAGATAAGCTAAGCAGTTTAGTAAAAGGACATAACGATTATATTTGCATATCACAATAGTGGAAGCAAATGCTGGAATACACAACAGCATGATTTTACAAAGCACCATTATAATCTAATACAAACGACTACTTACAGTAAAGAGCTTTATGATCTGAAATTGGTAGAAAGATAAGATAGCGGCTTCATTGAACCTGCTTTTGCTTCTAACTGCAAAATTCATAAAGCAGTATCACAGAAGTTAGTGAGGTTGGAGTAAATGACCATAAATATGGTCACATATTTTATGCTAAAATCCACTCAGACTATTAAAGGAATCTCTCCCTTTAGATGACATTATTTTAATTGAATTAGTAGGCTTGATATAAAGACATAGGCATGTTTAATGTAATGTAACCTATCCATCAATTCATATTTTTGAGATTCTCTTACGAACTCACATTGTTTTATTTTATTTTGAGGAAGCTAATGCCTCTTCAGAAACTGGCCAAATGAAGAATAAGATAGATGCCTAATGCTCTGAAGTACTGTTTTGCTAATTCCAGGAGTATATGTAAAATTCTTGAAGGCAAAGAATGTTTCATTTCTTGGTATTACTAGTGCCTACCCCAATGTCTGCCAGTACCATAATAAGAATCAAATAAATCAATGTCTGTTGCTTAATTGACAGATTGAACAATTAAGAAAAACAAAGAAGTTTGTGTGCATTTATGAGAAATAGTTATTGATAATATAAAATTATTGCATGATTAGCAAGAGGCAATGGGTTTGAGTAGGTAATAAGAGTTGAACTTGAGGACTTAATTTTTCCTTGCTACAGATTAGAGGAAAAAAATCAACTGTATTATTTTTTTAAAAAATAGATTTGAATTTATTGTATGTAGATTTTGTAAAAAGCCTAACTTTGATCTACTTTCCCTGTTTGGATATGTGTACTAGAAATACTGACTCTTTAGTAATTTCCATAGGATTTTACATGTTCAGTGGAGTTGATGATTGTCAGTAGCTAATTTGTCATAGGAAAAAAAGTCAGACACTATAAGATCTTTAATTATAGGTATTCTTGTCTCTATTTTGATTTAGTGGTATTTAATATTTTTATAGGAGTCAATATAGGAGCAGCTATGTGCTCCAGTGGGTAGAGTGCTGCATCTGGAGTCAGGAAGACTCATTTTGTGAGTTCAAATATGGCCTCAGACACTAACTAGCTTTGTTAGCCTGGGTACATCACTTAACCATCTTTGCCTCAGTTGCCTCATCTGCAACCTGAGCTCAAGAAGGAAATAACAAACCACTCCAGTATCTTTGTCAGAATAGCAACCAAGTACACAAGAAGACCTGAATTCTAACCTAGCCTTAGAAGTTTAGTGGCTGTGTAACTACAGTCATAATCATAATCCTAGTCAATAAATATTTATTAAGCACTTAATACATGCTAGGCATTTTGCTAAGCACTGGGGTTATGAATATAAAGAAGAAATACAATACATGCCCTCAAGGGAACAAAATAGAAAAGAAATCTGAAAGAAGCAAGAAGGGAAAGAGATCTATCTTGGGTTGGCATAGTGAATGTAGTTCTGGGCCTGGAGTCAGAAAGACTCATCTTTGTTAGTTCAAATCTGGCCTTAGACAACTATTACCTGTCTGACCCTGAACAGGTCACTTAACCTTATTTGCCTCAGCTTCCTCATCTCCAAAATGAGCTGAAGAAGGAAATGATGAACCACTCTACTATCTTTGCCAAGAAAACCCTAAATGGGGTCACAAAGAGCTAGACTAGACACAGACCAACTGAACAACAACCAATTGGAGTCAAGCTTATCTAAGCCTTAACAGTTAAGTTTTAAGGAACTGTTTGATATAAACAGAAGTTAAGTGGCTTGCCTGATATCACAGATCTAGTAAATAACAGAGGGAAGTTCTGAACTCAGGCCTCCCTGAACAGTTTATCCACTTTATCAGACTCTTCATTATTCCACTAAACTGCTCTTTTGAAATAGACTAACAAAACCTAAGATAGAGGTAAATAAGGAAGATGAGTAAGAAAAGAAATAAAGGATGGGTGAAGACAAGGAAGAGAACAAAGAAAAGATGTACTGCTGGCCAGAAGCAGTCTGGTGGCATTATTATAAAGTGTTCTACCTGAAGTCAATAATTTCCTTCAAATCTGTTCTCAGGCACCTACAGGCTTTGTGACCCTGGATGCAACAATTAACCTCTATCTCAGTTTCCTCAAATGTAAAATGAGTACTGTATAACAATACTACCTACTTTCCTGGGTTGTAATGAGGATGAAAGGAGATAATATTTGTAAAGCACTCAGCATGATGTCTGGTCCTTATTAAATGCATGTTTCATCCCTGCCTTCCATAGAGGTATAGAAGACATTGATAGGAGGAAGGCTGCAAAATCAGTGTACCTTCCAGTTGTGTGTGGGGTCAGAGAGAACAGCTCCATCAAGGAATGATTTCTAATAACAAGGAAAGGACAGGTTTTATCACTTGCCAGGTCTCACCTAAGGTCAAAGAAGGGTTATAGCTGATATGGAGTCAGGAAAGATACGTGATAAATGTGGGGAAAGAAGTCATTTGAGTATTATCTTCAGTCAGGAAAAGTATCTTAGATGTTGAGAATAAAGACACAGCAGAGCTTCCTATAAAAGGATAAAGTGTCTAACCTTTATGGAGAAAAATATATCTAAGCAAGTGTTCACAAAGCATTTCATAATAAAAGACGAAGAAGGCATAACTGGGTCAGTTTCAAGAGGCCACAATAAAAGTGAAAATAATAAGTGTATAACATATGGTACATTAAGATTTATAAGATGCCTCATTTACACCAATCTCATGAATAAAGTGATATAAGTATTTGCTGTACAGATGAGGAAACTGAGGCTCATACAGTAAAGGGGAATTGCCTGAAAGAGCTGGTATCTGAAATCTGCTTTGCCAATTCCAAATCTAAAATATTATGTTACAAGACACATTGTCTCTTATTTTCAGTGACTTTTCTGCCTTTAAAGGCAGCTTTGCTATATCTAGTGAGAGTAACTATCATTCTTCAATGGTCTTTATGTTCTTCTCTAGGAGAAAAACCAATTTACAATCAATATACACATTGTTACAATTTCTTACAGAAATAAAAATGTAGGAAAATACCTCTACATCACTGTTAGAATTGATACTCTTTAGATTTCAAACCCTTTGACGCTCATAGGTCTCTTGATGATTTTGGGAGAACTTATCCCAACATTTCTCCCTCCAAACAGCATGTTTGTAATTCTTTTTTTTTCCTTTAGACACTAGCAAACAAACAAGCATAACTCTTATATCTATGGTACAGTAGCCTGAACTTATTCATTATTTTTTATTATCTTGTGCAAACTTTCCAGGTTATAATCTTAGTACGACCCTACAGATAGCCATATCTAAATCACTGCTAAGGTATCTTCAAAGGGCATTACAATTTCTCTGCCTTTATATAAGAAAATCAACAATTATGTGGGTATGAAAATATAAATTGCTGTCTCTACTGGAAGAAAAAAAGACAGGACTGGAAAAAATGGCTCTATAATTTCTGGCCAATTAAAAAAGGTAAAGATTTTCCTAAAAAGGATCTAAAAAATTTTTAAAGGAAAAAAGAAATGACTACCCTATAGATTTCTTGGAAGATAATATAAATCAGTCCTAAAGGGATTGAAGATAGAATAATGTGACAAAGAGAGAAAAGGAAGGAAAAGCTCAAAACCTTTGGAGCTGTTATAGTAAACATGAAGCTTTTCCTACTTAGGGTACATCTGAACACTGGGGAAGAAACAGCATCTAGTAAGCCACTATATGATTAGAAAGATCTATAAGCATTAAAAACTATAAAAAAGTATAAATAACTCAAACAGGAAAAAATGTACCATAGTGAACAGTGACTCTGCTGTGAAATGTGGAGATATGGAGGATGCTTTATATTGACTTCACATAACTACTCTAGTTTGTCTTTCTGAAGCATTGATGTGGATGTTGTAGATAATCTCATGAGACACAGTATTGCTATTCACCTCTTCCCTGTTTTATTAATTTATGTAGAAATGAATGACAGCACTAGAAGAAAATTGGGGGAAAACCTTAGTATTGTGAAACCTTGAGTGGGAATTATAAGAACAGGGATATAGATTATGTTTTAAACATTTTCTTTTTGAAAGTGAGGACTTTAGAAAATAAGAAAAGCCAAGGGGGCTGCATGATACAATGGACCTCAGTTGAAATCTTGCCTCTAATGTTTATTTAGCTATATGTCCTTAAGCAAGTAACCTTGTAGGGCCTCAGTTTACTGATCTGCAAAATGAAGAAATTGGTCTAGACTCACATGAGAGATCCCTTTCAACTTTAGAATTATTAGCTCATAAAGGAAGGAAGTAGCTATCTAAGAAGGTGCCAACAGAGAATGATCCTTCCCTCAAGATTCCGCACCTTTGCCAAGGGAAGTTCCATTGAATAAGTGGCAGAACAATGATTACTTACCTGGAGACTTATTGATCAGTTTAAGAGTGATTTAAGTTAAAATAGAGATGACACTAGATTACTCCTTTATCTCATGAGTCAGATAGACATGAGAAGATAAGACATGGAAAGAATGGTGGATATTAGGGCCAAATGACCAGCAACATGGCAGATTAGTCCTTTTCCCAAATAATTTTAATTGTCTCACCAGCTAGGTTGCACAGAGAATAGAATGGGGAGGTCCTGAAGTAGGGAGGACATGAGTTCAAATCTAGCCTCAGATACTTGACACTTCTAGCTGTGTGATCCTGAGCAAGACATTTAACCCCAATTGCCTTGCCCCTTTGTATCAGTAATTAAGGTGGGACTTTTGCTCTTCTTCTTTTAAGTGTCTTTAATGATTTTGGCCTTTGAATTGGGCAGGTAAAATGGGATCTTTTTGTCTTGGAGTGTTTCTCAGTAAGACAATGTAATGGTAATTAGGGAAGGACTTTTTGTTGTCTTCTCCTTTGGAATGCTTAGGTAATTAAGTACCTTTGATGAGTCTTGCCTTTCAAATGTAATGGTGAGAAAAATGGGATTTTTCACTGTTCTTTGTTTAAGTGCTTCTCAGCACTGAGGTAATCAAGTGCCCCAAGGCCCTACCATGCATATATAAGATCCAAGGTTCCTGTTGACTTTTGGGGTTCTCACTCACTCGAAAAGTGCCAGTGTGGAGATGCTGGGTAGCCATTAAGGAGCCCCACCCCAGCTCTGAAGAAACCCAGATGGTTTGTTTGGGGGGCTCTCAGTCACTGGAAGACTCTGGGCTAGCCGTTGTAACTGCCCCCCGGCTTTGCTAACCTGGATCCATTGGTTCTTTGGTAACTATGAATTGTGATTTGATCTGTTTATATTTTCTGTTTTAATTTGTTTATATTTGCTCTGAAGTTCAGGTTCCTTGCTTTTCCTCCCGAACCAAGTGATTTATGTATGTATATGTAATTAAAGTGAGACTGGTAAACCCTTAAAGTTACTTTCCTTACTAAAGCACAGCAAAGAACCTGTACTAGCGGCTTTCTGTGTGCTGGTTGTTGTTGGTCTTACACAGGCACCGTAGCTGCTTGCAGATTGTTACTACACTCCTCCCACCAAAAAACCCTCCAAAAAACTGAACCAGATGTAAATTAATCATACCTAAATCCACAGAAAGATGACAGAACCACAAAAGTCATTTGCTTTGGATTAATATGAATAACTTTAATCCTTAAAGCATTTTATCTCTCTCCCAACTGTCTCTATACATTCACAGCAAGAGTATACACAAATTCTAAGTTTTGTTCAGCAACTTATCTTAGAGGTAAGCCACTGCTATTGATTTGAAATTCAAGAACAAGAAAGAAGTGAAAAGACAGGGCAGATTAATTGGAGTTGTATATAAGATTGAAAAAGAAACTTTAGTTTCTGTACTATGTACCCCAACCATTTAGATAAAAAAAAAGAATGGTGAAACCCTAATACTGACTATAAAAATGGTGCAGAGGTTTACAGTTATTATAGGGGCCTTCAGCTGCTTAAACATTTTTTAAACTTATCATTCGCTAATAGGAGAGCATTCGATAAAGTCTTGCACTAACTTGCTAATAATTTCATTTTTTCTAACGGTAGAATAACAGCAAGGAAATAAAGGGTATTATGTGAAGAGGTTTTAGGTTGAGGGGTGCTCGGCACCCAGAAATATTGACACACCGGGTCCTGCCGAAAGAATTCGACTCAAGCCTTCTCAGCCAAGGGAAAAGACAAAGTTTATTAGGGATTCACCACAATGGGCTGTCTTAAGAAATCCCCCCACCTTGTGACGCCTGTTTCCACAAGCGGGCCAGATTCAACCTACTGAATTAGATTGAATCTGAGCACTTTCATGGAGGCAAGATGGAGATTATATACACAAAG
This sequence comes from Trichosurus vulpecula, assembly GCF_011100635.1. NCBI lineage: Eukaryota > Metazoa > Chordata > Mammalia > Diprotodontia > Phalangeridae > Trichosurus > Trichosurus vulpecula. The sequence goes on from NC_050579.1 coordinate 215,379,329, forward strand.
ATTGTAGGAGGGATTGAGGGGTGGTCTGGGGTGACTAGAGGAGGGGTTTAGGGAGGGTCTTGAGGGGAAATCCAAGGAGGGCAAGGTGAGGTAATGGGATTAAGGGTGGGAAGTAGCCGAAGGCATGGATGCCGATATATCAAGGGTGGGGAAGTGGCTGCACAACAAAGGGCGAGGCTAGGTAGAGATTTGGGCCTAATGATAATGTGAGGCTTGTGGCCTTAGGGGAAAACCAGATCCAGTTGGAAGATTCAAGGACAGTTCAAGGGGGCTCCCAGAGACTGTATTCCAGATTCAAGGGGGTTCCCAGAGACTGGGCCCTCATCATTCCCCCCTCAAACAAATAGGACCCAAATTCTTTTGGGGTCAGGGACGAAGATCTCAGCTTCTGAAACTGCTTCCTGCTGGCAAGGGACGTAGAGCTGACTTGATGGGTCCAGTTCAAGGGGTCTCGATGGGTCCAGTTCAAGGGGTACGCAGTCATCTGGAAGTTGATGGCTTGGAGTCTGGAGGAGACAAACTTGGCAAAGAGGTTAAGCAAACAAGCAGCAAACAGACAGTACAGGAGTACAGAGAAAGGACAATATCCCTGGTGGGAATTAAAGATGACTATTTCATACCTAGCTCCCCTAATCACTTGTTCTGTGTACCACACTGCTTCGGGGTTCATGAGTGTGTAGCACATCCAAATTAGGTTGGGGGTATCTAAGAGCAAGGTTTGATATGTGGTGAGCCTGTGGTTAGCCAGCCACTGCTGGCCATCTGCTGCTAGGATGCTCTGAACTTGATGGGGAGTCAGAGCTCCTAAGGGCTGGTCTGCTAGAGGTTTAGAGGCTTCCTCAATTGGAATGGCTGTAGCAGCCAGAGAATCTAATTGTTTTGAAAAACAGGGCTTTCGGTCAGGTCTTAAGGACTGGGTTAGGATTTCCAAAGCCTGTCCTCTCCTTTCATCAGCAGATTGAGTGAAAGGTTTTTCTAGATTAGGTAAAGCTAATGCTGGAGTGGTGGTCAGTTTAGTTTTCAAAGTCCCAAAAGCTTGTGCTGGGTAGGGGCCCCACTTTAGAGGGAGTGAGTCGGGGCCTTGAGTGCCAATTAATGGTTGCAGTCCCTCCCAAGCCTTGGGCTTAATTGGATATTGAAGGCTATGGAGGGGAACTATGGCTGGGGTGGTAGAAGTAGCTTGCCCAGGAATTCCCTGATCCCAAACAATTGGCTCAACCTTCTCCCATGCCTCTGGGGGAACATGGGGAGGTCTGGTAAACAGAGGGAAAAGGGAGTTATGAGGTTTAACTATAGAAAATTGGCTTCCCAATTTCACCATCAGGTCCCTCCCCAAGGGGGCAGGGCCAGAGGAATGTTCAGACAACAGATCCTTGATGCCCATGACCTGATGGGTCGAGGGGCATGTGGGGCGAGAGCCACTAGTTAAAACAAGAGAACATAGCCGTGATAAAGTGGGTAACCTTACCTTCTGCCTCAATTTTGCCCAGGGCTCCGCGAGAGAGGTGGAGAAAGTGGGAGCACAGCCAGGCCCCAGGCTTTCCCCTCCTTCCAAGTCTTGAGAAGACTGGAGGACAGGGTACTGGGAGGAGGCTCTACCACTTTTCCAGCCTCGGGGACACCTCCAATGTCCCTCCTGGTTAGATGCTGGGCACGGTCCTAGAGACCTGGATCCTGGAGGCTTCTTCCAGGGGGGCGCCCTAGAGGGGCACTCCTTAGACCAGTGACCCTCCTTGTGGCATCGAAAGCAGGTCTCCCCACTGCCCAAGCCAATGGGCTTCCAAGGGGGCTCCCTGGAGGGGTGTTCCTTGGATCTTTTCCTGGCCATGGCAACAGCCAAGAATTGAGCGTGTTCTCTGTCTCTAGCTCTTTGCCTGCATTTTCTTTCCGCTGCTGCAACTAGATCTCTATTGTTGAAGACTCCAAAGGCCGTCTCCAGCAACTGGACCTGAGGTGTTTGGGGTCCCATTGCCAATTTCTGCAGTTTCCTCCTAATATCTGGGGCAGACTGATTAATGAAATACATGTTAAGTATTGCCGCCCCTTCAACAGAATCAGGATCCAAATTTGTATACTTCTTAATAGCTTCTACTAGCCGGGCCTGGAAAAGGGCAGGGTTTTCCTTTTCTCCCTGAGTAACTTCCCTGATTTTTTGAAAATTTATTTGCTTTTGAAATGCAGTTCTTAGGCCTTCTAACAGGCAAATTACCATATGGTCTCTCTTTTCTCTGTCCTCACTCCTTTGATAATTCCATCCTGGGTCACTAGTTGGAATGGCAGCTGTACCTGGGGGATATTTTATGGGGTTATTGCTAGCCAAACTATCCCCAAATTTTTGGGCATGTTCCCATATTCTCCTCTTCTCCTCAGTGGTACAACAGGTAGAGAAAAGGATATGCAAGTCACACCAAGAAAGTTCAAATTGCAGGGACAGATCCCTAAAACCCTCAGTAAACTTAGTGGGATCTTCTGAGTATCTCCCCAGTTTTTCTTTAATTTGGTTGAGATCTGAAATGGAGAATGGAACATGCACTCTCCTTGTCCCAGCAGGGGAGGCAGGCATTTCCCTCAAGGGAAAAAGCCTTGAAGGCGCTGTGGGACCTGGAGCTAGGGGAGAGATATAAGAAGTCCCGCTTCTGGTGAGGGAGGGGCTGGGAGCTGCCGACTGAGGTAGATTAGACTGCAAGGCCAGGTCATCTGGCTGGCAAGGGAGAAGATCAGTTAGTACCTGAGGAGGGGTAGAGGTCAGAGAGGGAGATACCAAAGAGACCTGAGTGGGAGCCACCTCAGAGAGAGAGGCCAGGGGAGAACGTACTGCCTTGGGGGCAGGGCCCGAGACTGTAATCTGAGTAGGAGTTGCCTCAGGGGTAGGGCCCATGGTGGTAGATACTGCAGGGCTTGAAATAGGGGCAGGCCGTGAGGCCAGAACCTGAGTAGGGGTCCCTTCGGGGGAAGGGGCCACAGAGGGAGGCACCGCAACAAGACCCTTGGCTGGGACCTGAGCGGGGGTCACCAAGGGGGTAGGGGCCATGGGAGGAGATGCAGGGTAGGAGACTTGGACCGTGAAGGAGGCAGGAAAAGAGGAGGGTTGCACTACAGGAAACCAAGAGAAAGAGGGGATGGCCATGGAAGGGGGAGCACAGGAAACATAGGTGCTCCGAGGAGGTTGGGGAGCAGGAGAAGGGGCTGGGGCTGAAGCCCTGGGGACCATAAGGAAGGGGTTATCCAAAATGTCCTGTTGACCCCCATTGCCCCTTTGTGGGGGAGCTCTAGCTATGAGCATCTTACAATCTTTTCTGAGAACGGGGTTCCGAGAGAGCTCCACGAAAGTCATTATGTAAGGAATTTCTGTCCATTTTCCTTCCCGCTGACAATATAAATTTAACTGTAAAAGAGTATTATATTGTAAAGTACCAAAATAAGGCCACTCTTCATGGTCTTCTAGGCGATATTGTGGCCAAGTGGTATTGCAAAGGTATATCAGCTTTTTCTTTTTAAGTTCTTTAGAGAACTTAAACTTTTTCCAATTTTGTAAAAGACAACCTAAGGGTGAATTTTTGGGGATTGAGGAGGTTTGACCCATTGTGAGCCCAGGGGGCTGGAAGTCCCTTCCTCTGCAAGGAGGATCTGGGAGTAAGCCTCAAAAAGGAACAAAGCAAGACAGGAAAAAACAAACACAAAAAGGTACCTGAGATTTTCCCATTCCCTAGAGCTGAGAGAATTGGGAAAATTGGGGGCGCACTTCCGGATAGGGCGTCCGTCCTTGTCCTCTATGCTTCAGAAGGTGTGCCCAGGTCCATGGCCTTGAACGTAAACCACTGGACCGAACTGAGAGCGTCAGGCTGAGTTGAGTCCAAGACAGCAAACAGCTGTCTGACCTACTGGGACCTGGGAAGTCAGGCCCGAAAAGCACTTCCAAAATGCTTGGAGAGCGAGAAAGGGTTTGGGTTAGGGAGAGGCTTACCTTCCAGTCCTGGCTGGAGAAGAACTTGAGATTAGCAGTCGTTCCCGGCCAACGCACCATAAAAATGAAGAGGTAAAAGGTTGAGGGGTGCTCGGCACCCAGAAATATTGACACACCGGGTCCTGCCGAAAGAATTCGACTCAAGCCTTCTCAGCCAAGGGAAAAGACAAAGTTTATTAGGGATTCACCACAATGGGCTGTCTTAAGAAATCCCCCCACCTTGTGACGCCTGTTTCCACAAGCGGGCCAGATTCAACCTACTGAATTAGATTGAATCTGAGCACTTTCATGGAGGCAAGATGGAGATTATATACACAAAGATTGTAGGAGGGATTGAGGGGTGGTCTGGGGTGACTAGAGGAGGGGTTTAGGGAGGGTCTTGAGGGGAAATCCAAGGAGGGCAAGGTGAGGTAATGGGATTAAGGGTGGGAAGTAGCCGAAGGCATGGATGCCGATATATCAAGGGTGGGGAAGTGGCTGCACAACAAAGGGCGAGGCTAGGTAGAGATTTGGGCCTAATGATAATGTGAGGCTTGTGGCCTTAGGGGAAAACCAGATCCAGTTGGAAGATTCAAGGACAGTTCAAGGGGGCTCCCAGAGACTGTATTCCAGATTCAAGGGGGTTCCCAGAGACTGGGCCCTCATCATTATGGATCTGATTTTGCCTTTTCAAAATATAGCAACTGGGAACATGATAATAACAGAAAATTTGAGGGAATGAGATCTTATGATATTGACTTCCTTGTGTTAAGAAGTGATATTCTTTTTTTTTTCAAAAAATAACAAGGAAAAATTCAGATGTCTCATATGTCCTAAGAATTTATTACTTAAAATGTAGTAGACTCTAAAAACAAAGTCAACTCAAGTGAGATGATTGGTGGTCAAGAAATATATTTTACACACACAGTTAGGAATGATTTCCAATGAGAAAAGAAGGTGTGAGGGAGGAAGCCCACGTGTTCAAAAAGATCACTATAACTTCATGGGTAGCTCTGTTCTTAGTTCATACTTTTAAAGGGCAAGCACAAAAGATGGAAGCAATGGTTTATGATTATTACACAAAATAAAAAAGAATGGCATATCCCTGTAAGAATAGTGTCACAAAGTCTAAAGGCCAGAATGATCTGACAATTGAAAGGTCTTCTTTTTTTAAAATGGTACTTTATTTTTTTCCAAGTTTCATGTCAAGAAAAATTTTAACATTTATTTTTACAAGATTTTGAGTTCCAAATGTTTTTCCCTCCCTTCCTGCACTCCTCTCTTCTGAAGATAGTAGGCAGATAGATGTAGTTTATACTTGTGCTATCATGTCAATATATTTCCATATTAGTCACAGCTATGAAAGAATAAATGGTTCAAAAACACAAAAAAGAATAATTTAAGTGAAAAAAAAATATTCTTCTATCTGCATTTAGAGTCCATCAGTGCTTTTTCTGGATATGGATAGTACTTTCTTTAGTGATTCTGTTGTACTTGTCTTAGATCATTGTGTTGCTGAGAAGAACTAAGTTCTTCATAGTAGATCATACAGTGTTGCTGATAGTGTGTACTATGTTTTCTGGTTCTTCTCATTTCACTTGTTATCAGTTCATACAAGTGTTTTGAGGTTTTTTCTGAAATCTAACTTTTCATCAATTATCATTGCACAATAGCATTCCACTACATTCAAATAATACAACTTGTTCAGCCATTCCCCAATTGACGGGTATCCCCTCAGTTTCCAATTTTGTGCCGCCGCAAAAAGGGCTGCTCTAAATATTTTTGCACATATAGGTGATTTTCCCTTTTTTATGATCTCTTTAGGATAAGACCTAAGAGTTGCACTGCTGGATCAAAGGGTATGCACAGTTTGTTTGCCCTTTGGACATAGTTCCAAATAATTTTATAATGGTTAATCAGTTCACAACTCTACCAACAGTGCATTAGGGTCCCAAGTTTCCCACATCATCCCCAGCACTTATCATATTCCTTTATTTGTCATATTTGTCAATCTGGTAGGTGTGACATGGTACTCTGGAGTTATTTTAATTTTTATTTCTCTAAACAAAAATTATTTAGAGCATTTCTTTCTATGGCTATTGGTAGGTCTGATTTCTTCATCTGAAAAACTGCCTGTTTATATCCTTTGACCAATTTATCAATTAGGGAATGGCTTGTATTCTCATAAATTTAATTCAGTTTTCTATATATTTGAGAAATGAGGCCTTTATCAGAGACACTTGCTGCAGAGATTGTTCCCATCTTTCTGCTTTCCTTCTAATCTTGGTTGCAACCAAAATTTTCTGTTTACATTTTATAATGTTTTCTGTCTTTTATTTGGTCACAAATTATTCCACTCCCCATATATCTGACAAGTAGACTGTTTCTTACTCTTCTAATTAGTTTATGGTGTCACCTTTTAAGACTAAATTACACCAAAAGCTTGTCATATCTAACTTCTCTAATATTCTGTTTACTTCCTTAGCTTCTTGTTTATTTTTGGTTGGATTTATCTAGTTCTGAGAGAGTACAATGGAAGACCCCAGTAATATAGTTTTGCTGTTTATTTCTTCCTGTAACTCACTTAACTGCTTCAAGAGTTTGGAAGCTATGCCACTTGGTGCATAGTTCTCTACTCTTGGCATTGCTTCATCGTCTAGAGTAGCTTTTAGCAAGATGTAGTTTTCTTTCTTATCCCTTTTAATCAGATCTATTTTTATTATGTCTGATTAGGATTGCTACCCCCGCTTTTTTTTTTAATCTTACTTCAGGTGAAACATAAGGTATTCTGCTTCAGCCCCTTTTTACTATCTCTCTCTCTCTCTCTCTCTCTCTCTCTCTCTCTCTCTCTCTGTCTCTCTCTCTCTCTCTCTCTCTCTCTGTGTGTGTGTGTGTGTGTGTGTGTGTGTGTGTGTGTGTGTGTGTATGTGCTTCAGCTGTGTTTCATGTAAACAACAAGCCATAGGATTCTGGTTTTTGATTGACTCTGCTATCTACTTATTTCAGGAAATGATTGGTAGATTCTTTCAATATATGTTTTGCCCTCCAGTTTCAGGACATCAGGGCAGTTTTCCTTGGTAATTTCTTGAAAGATGATATCCAAGTCCTCATTTGGATTATGACTTTCAGGTAGTCCAACAATCCTGATACTGTCTCTCCTGGATCTATTTTCCAGGGAAGCTGTTTTTCCCATGAGGTATTTTACATTTTCTTCTGTTTTTTCATTCTTTTGAATTTCTGTTTATTTATTCTTGATGTCTCATAGAGTCATTAGCTTCTACTTGCCTAATTCTCACTTTTAAGGTGTTTTTTTTCCTTAATTAAAATTTGTACTTTCTTTTCCATTTGGCCAATTGTACTCTTTAAAAAGTTGTTTTCTTCAGTAGATTTTTTTGTATTCCCTTTTCCATTTAGCCAATTCTACATTTTAAGTAGTTTTCTAAGCTATTGACTTTTTCACAAATCTCTTGCATCACTTTCATTTCTTTTCCAATTTCTTTTTTTACATCTCTTATATGAATTTTAAGCTTCTTTTGGATATTTCAATGTGTGCTATCTGGACCACTTCCCATTTTTCTTTTGGGTTTTGCTCATAAGTGTTTGGACATGTTGTCATCTACTGAGTTTGTGTCTTGGTCTTCCCTGTTACCATAATAACTTTCTATGGTCAGATTCTTTTTTTGGCTGTTTTTTTTTTGTTTGTTTTACTCATCTTTTTGTTTTCTTGGCCCTTCCCATTTCTTTTTACATTTGATCTCTGTACCCAGGGTAAAAAGGATACTGTCTTAGGCTTCTTGTGTCAGTGGCTGCAGTCCTTGGCTGATTACCTGGTGTTGTGCTGATGTTGTCCTTAGGCCCTCAGGGAACCCTCATGTCAGCTTTTGTGCTGAGGGGGTGAGGAGGGAGGTGGCTAGTGCTGCTGGAGGCTGTAGGGATCTGGCAGCTTACCAGGTGCTGAGCTGGGGTCCTAGTGGTGGTATCTTGCCTGTGCTGAGGCCCAGTGGAGTGTTTCTCTATTTCCCTGGGGCTACACCAAAACATATGCAGGTCTGAATGCAGAAGAATGCTGGATTGCCTGGGGCTGTGCTGAAGCACATGGCACATGCGAAGACTACTAATGAGAACTAAAAAGGGCTTTTAAAGTTGTCCTTAGAAAACCCCCATGAAGAATACAAATATGGATTCATTGCTTTCATAAGACTGACTAATGTTTATGGATGACAGAGAAAATAGAATTTCTCAAAATTTATTTTAGCTTCCATTTTTTCCAACAGGAAAAATCAAGCTAAAGACCTTAGTTTACATGGTTTTCAAGGCAAAGTTAGCAGAGAATATTAAAAAAAAGTCCAAGCATTTTAAATGAATTAAAGTTTCTAAGATTAAATAATTGTATCTAAAAGCTATAAAAATTCAGATGTGAACACAAAAGTAATGTTTATTTAAAAAAAAACATAAGAAAAATGTATGGTGTGTTGTAATAGAAGTAAAGAAAAATGTTTGTCCCTGTTTTCAAAACATACACAGTAGCAAATTCTGGAATTTATTGACAAGTAAGGCTACATATCTCTCATACTACTCTTGTAAAAGAGAAAAGAAATTTGAACTAGATAAAACATTGCCAGTAGCTACCTTCAGCATTAGTCAAATTACCATAATAGAAGAGTAGAAATTGATTAATCAGTGTCAATTTAAAGAGAAATATCTTTAAAGTTTTCTCTTGGCCCTGTGTTGATTATTTTTTAAAGTTATTTATTTTTTTTTTTTTTTTAGTTTACAACACTCAGTTCTATAAATATTTGAGTTCCAAATTCCCCCACACCAAGATGTCATATGATCTGATATAGATTCTACATATACCATCACATTAAACTTATTTTTCCAATAATCGAGGTGTAACGAAGAATTATAACCAACGAAATAAACCATGAGAAAGGTGAAGCAAAACCAAAAATTAAATTAAATTTTTTAAAAAAGAGCAAATATTTTGCTTCAACCTGCATTCAGACTCTGTGATTCTTTCTCTTGTTGTGGATAGTCTTTTCCATCTGGAGTCTTTTAGGGCTGTCTTAGAACTTTGCATTGTTGAGAAGAGCCAAGTCTATCAAAGTTACTCATCACAGAAGCAATGTGTCTGTGGTTGTGTACAATGTTCTCCTGGTGCTGCTCCTTTCACTCATCATCAGAACATACAAGATTTTCAGGTTCTTATGAAGTCCATCTGCTCCTCATTTCTCATAGCACAATAGTATTCCATTACATCATATACCACAATTTATTTAGCCATTCCCCAATTGATAGGCATCCCCTTGATTTCCAATCCTTTGCCACCCCAAAAAGAGCTGCTATAAACATCTTTGTACATATGGTTCCTTTTCCCCCTTGTATGATCTCTTGGAGATATAGCCCTAGAAGCTGTATTGCTGGGTCAAAGGGTATGAACATTTTTATAGCCCTTTGGGCATAGTTCCAAATAGCTCTCCAGAATGGTTGAATCAGTTCACAGCTCCACAAACAATGCCATAATGTTCCAATTTCCCCACATCTTCTCCAGCATTGGTCATGTCCTTGCTTTGACATGTTAGCCACTCTGACAGGAGAGATGTGTTACTTAAGAGTTGTTTTGATTTGCATTGCTCTAATGAATAGAGATTTAGAGCATATTTTTCATATGACCATAGATATTTTTAATTTCTTTCTCTGAAAACTGCCTGTTCCTATCCTTTGACCATTAATTAATTGGGGAATGGCTGGTGTTCTTATAAATTTGACTCAGTTACCTGTATATTTTAGAGATGAGGCTTTTGTCAGAGACACTGGCTCTAAAAATTCTTTCCCAATTTTCTGCTTCCCTCCAAATCTTCATTTTGTAATTATGTGCATATAGTTCCTGGGTTTGCTTTGTCAGGTAGACTCCCAAATGTTTTATAATGTATACAGTAACATTAAATGACATTTTTCTTCCTGTCTCTTGCTCATTCATTTTGTTATTATTATATAAGAATGACACAGATTTATGTGGGTTTTTTTATATCCTGCAATTTTGCTGAAGTTATTTATTATTTCAAGTAGTTTTTTTTTACTTGATTCTCTAGGATTCTCTAAGCATGTCACCATATTATCTGCAAAATGTAATAAATTAGTTTCTTCTTTGCCTATTCTAATTCCTTCAATTTCTTTTTCTTTTCTTACTGCTTAAGCTAACATTTCTAGTACCAAAGTGAATAATAAGGGTGATAATGGACATCCTTGTTTCAACCCTAATCTTATTGGGAGTGCATCTACCTTATCTCCATTACACACAATGCTTGCTGATGGTTTTAGGTAGATGCTTCTTATCATTTTAAGGAACACTCCACTTATTACTATGCTTTCTACTGCATTAATAGGAATGGGTGTTGTATTTTGCCAAAAGCTTTTTCTGCATCTATTGAGATAATCATATGGCTTCTGCTAGTTTTGTTGTTGACATCATCAATTATACTGATAGTTTTCCTAATATTGAACCAGCCTTGCATTCCTGGAATAAATCCTACCTGGTCATATTGTATTTTTCTTATAATAAGTTATTGTAATCTTTTTGCAAATATTTTGTTTAAAATTTTTGCTTCTATATTTATTGGGGAAATTGGTCTATAATTTTCTTTTTCTATTTTGACCTTTACTGGTTTAGGAATTAGTACCATATTTGTACCATATTACATAAAATGAATTTGGTAGGAATCTTCCTTCACTTATTTTCCCAAATTAATTATTCTTTAAATGTTTGATAGAATTCACTTGTAAATCCATCTGGCCCTTGAGATTTTTTCCTAGGGAGTTCATCGATAGTTTCTTCAATTTGTTTTTTTTTCTGAGATGGGGTTATTTAAGTATCTTACTTTCTCTTCTGTCAATCTGGGAAGTTTATATTTTTGTAAATATTCATCCATTTCCTTAAGGTTATCAAATTCATGGGCATACAATTGGGCAAAATAATTCTTAATTATTGTTTTAATTTCTTTTTCATTGGAGGTGAATTAATTTCTTCTTCATTTGAGGTGAATCAACCCTGTCTTGGTCTTTTTAAGTAAAAACTGGATGAAGACTTATAAAATAGTTGTGCTGATGCCACATAAAAGATAAATATCAAGGAAAATTAAGATTTTAAAAGACCAAAAGTAAGTGTATAAAATTTTACATGGGAAAATAATAAATTCAATATTTAGATTAAAAAAAATAAATTACACCCATATAAGTAAGGTAGTTTGTAGGGAATAGCTTAACATACTTTCACAAGAGAAAGACCAGAGTTTTATAAACTGATTATATGTTCAGTGTGAATGAACAGTGTGACATGAGTACCAAAAAAGCTAATATAATTTGGGGTGCTTCATTATTAGGATGTTGTGGTATAGATAAAAAGAAGATATGATTCCATTCTTCATTGGTTAGACCACATAGCATCTTTTCTCAGTCCTGGAAGTCATCCTGTAAGGGATATAATACAAAAAAGAGTGATAATCTTAATTATGAAGAAACTGAAAAGTATAATAAGGAGTGATAGGTAAATTGAATACATTCAGGCTTTAGAAAGGAGAAATTTGAGGGAGGTACACAATAATTTTCTACAGGTAGTTGAAAAAGTTTAATTTTTTAAAAAAATAAACTAAGAAATTTGAAAAAAATGTGGGAGGACATTCATTAATCTAGAAGAATCGTTCAGTCAAAGATTTCCACTAAGTTCCTATTTCAATACCTTATAATGGTGTAAAAATGATCCTGTGTTGTTGAAGTGTTATCACAAACACACAAAGGAGCAATAGCCAGCTCTTTCCAAATTAGAATTGAAATATAGTCCCAGGTACAAAATTTGATTTGTGAAACAACCTAATTCAATGTAGAAAATCTCTTCGCCAGCAAATTTGATAACCAAATTGATAGCTACATAAATTAATGAGACTACTTACTTTCTTGTGGACTTCCCTATGGTTCTAGTGGAGGGTATACAACTATTAGTAAATTTACCACTTTTTTTAGATAAATAAGAAATGAATAAGAAGTATGTGGAGGATATTTCAGCTTTTCTGTGTACTTTGGAGTGAGGTTAAAATTACGACCAATATGTGGAAGTTACATGGAAATATAATTCAGTATAACTCAGGGAAGAACTTACTAATAGTGAGTAGTGTGAAAAATAAAATAAAATTAGGTAGCTCATAAATTTGTAAGTTCCATGTCAATGGGAGTTTTTTGTGAAGAGAATGAAAAGACACTCATCAGAAATTTTACACAGATGAATTTTGCTTCAAGTCATAGGATGTACTAAATTAATCAGCAAACATTTATTAACTCTCTGGCATATTCTGATTACTGTGGTAGGTGTTGTAGATACAACGTTAAAAAAAAAACTATTCTCAAGGACTATAGATTCTGTCAGGGGAGACAAAAATATGCATATTTAAGTATATGCAGGATAAATATATACAAGCTATGTAAAAGCTATTTAAATAGAATTAAATTAGACCCAGATAATACTAACAACTGGGAGGACTAAGAAAAAAAAAATAATTAAAGTGATGCCTGAGCTTTATTTTGAAGGAAGAAAAATCCCATGAAACAGACAAAGGGAAAGAATATATTTTCTGCATAGTAGCTATGCAGTGCAAAGACATAGACATGGGAGAGTGCTGTATGGGAGGAAGAGAGAGAAGGCCATTTTGGCTGGGTCATAGAGTGGAAAGAGGTGCAATGTATCATAAAACTGGAAAGATATATTAAGACCAGACTGCAAAGGCTTCAAAAGCCAATTGGAGGGCTTTGTATTTATTTCTATCATTAATAGGGAGCCCCTCAAGTTTATTGTTGAAGGGAGTAACATGGTCATATCTGGACTTAAGGATAATCAGCTTGGTAACAGTGTGGAAGATGGATTGGAGAATGGAGATTCTTTAATAGTTGGCCATTGGAATACTATGGAGATGGGGAGGTCATTTCAATTAGGTAAAGGGATTATAAGGGTCTGACCTGAGGCTGTGACTACATGATTAGAGAAAAAGGGCCATATATAAGTGATGAAGCCTTGTATTTTCTTGCTTCTTCCTTGAAATTCTCCTAGAAAAAGTTATCTAAATGCATTATCTCTACTTCAGTCTTTTAGCATTCTTACTTCTGATCTTATCAATCAATGGAAACTGCTCTCTGCAAAGTTACCAATGATCTATTGACAGATTTGATTATCCTATTTTTTAAGCTTTTATTATGTCCCCTTCTAACTTTAGGATTCTGGTTTTCCTTATGAGGTTTTAATGATGTTGTTGTTTTTCACTTAAGAATTTTTTAAGACCCACCCTTCCTTTCCATTTCTACAGTCATTACCCTAATTAAGGTCCTCATCCTCTCATATCCAAAACTATACTTTTTGCCTCCATTCTTTTCTTCTCCCTTCCAGACTATAAATACTAGCATCCTGTCCATGAGACTCTATTGTATCCTGTCATTATTTTAATGATAATTAATTTAAATATGTGTAAAATCAAAGCTCTTATGTGTATAACAATTCCAGAATACTTTTCAATGATGCCCTTATCAAACCCTAGAATTACAATGCTGTTAATTAGTTTGTCATTGCCCCCAGGGCTGTCTTCTACCATAAACTTTGTATGGGTCATTCTTCTGTCTGTAATGTACTTCTAATTGTTCTTTACCTATGAGGACCTACATATCCCTCAAAGTAGGGTCTTCTGATTTGTCATGTGTCCACAATGTTGCTCATAGTCTCTTTATTACCTTTTGTTATGTTTTGCCCATAGTAAGAGCAAATTGATAAAGAAGAAATATGAAGGAAATTTGGGTTCTGAGTACTTAATAATTGGATTAAAACACAGAATGTTTTCCTTCATTTCCCTCATTTGATCTTTTTTCTTTCTTAAATACATTTTGGTATTATAATGCTTTTTGTTTTTGCTAATGTGGGGTTTGAATAAAATATTATTTCTATCACAACCAGTTCTGTAGAGGAAAGTGATATTATTGCATTTCCACAAACACTTTTAACAAAACAAAATTTTGTTTTGGAACTAAAATGTAAAAAGGCATATAACACCATGAAAAGACATTGCAGATGATTGCTGGAAGCAAAAACATACAAACAAAAAACTTTGTGCATAAATAATCAACTACTCTTCCACAAGATCATCTGCACATAATGTATTGTAATATGAAAAAAAAATCTAAAGAAGGATTTAATGTCACTGTTTTGAACGAATATTTACAGAACTGTTATTTTTAAAGGAAATGTGTTTCTCAGTTTGGGAAGGGTGGGGAGGATTGAGTACTCATATTTTAAAACTTTTCAAAGAATTTCAATACATGCCTTCTAAAATAAGTCCATTACAAATTCTATCTCTAAAACTCATATTCCTAATAAAGCTTCATTGCATTTGAGACCTGTTCGATATCCTAAATATAGAGCCAGCCTCAAAGTCTGGAAAAAAAAATAGATGCAAGCCCTAGTTCTGACATATTTTTTTTGATCTCAGTGTTCTAGTCATGTAAGACTAAAAGTTTCAGAGAAGATTCTCCCTGCGATGGTAGAGTATGTTTCCTTACCCAGGAATTCTCTAAGCCATTGTAATCTCAAGTCTGGTCCCTATGCCTTTTAAAAATTAGATCACAATGGATTTGGAAGATTTCACAGGGATCTGTGTGGCTAGAAGAAGAAAATTTCCTTAGTGGAAGATAAGAATCTATGATAGCATATATACTAATTTCCCATCTCTATATGTTGTTGTCCCTCTGGGAACTGGGAGCACATATGTTTTAAAGAACTAAAGCTGGTAATATCAGAACATGAATATTTGAAGAGAAAATGGATTTTGAAAAGTTATAGAGAGATATAGATATTTCAAGAATATTTTGGAATAACAAAACACACACTCAGCTTCTTCCTCCACCAAATATCCAAATCAACCCAAATAAAGGAATTGCTAACTAAATGTGAGAAAACACAGATGAATGTTTCAAAGGAGGAAAAAAAAATGAAAGGAGGACAGGAAAACAGAATAATCTGAAAAAGTACTTCCTTTCCTTGTAGAAGAGGAAATTTGAAAGGGTTTCTAAATATAAAATGAATAAAATTTGTTAAGAGTGGTTCTGTCAAGTTTTGGATGAATAATGAGAATAAGAAAGTTTATTATCCTTTCAGGATGCCAGAAGGAAAGACAAACATAACTATTCAAAGACAAAAACAAATAGGCTAAACTTTTCTAAGATACTAAAAAGATTAGAAAATATATTAAAAGCAACAATCCAACAACATTATGTTTATGGGGAAAATTTTAATCTAAAAATAAATGCATTCCAAAAGAAAGATGATTCTAAAAGTTACCACCTAATAATTAACCACCAATAGGATTTTGGAGAGTATTAATTTTATAATTTTATTAACATATTTATCTTTACATTACAACCAGTTTGATGATCTCTGAATAAATCAAGGAATTTTTAAGTCTGGGCATAATAATGTAACCTAATGGAATATTTTGGTGCTGTAAAAATGATAAATGTGAATCATTCATGGAAGTGTGAAAAGATCTAGATGATAAAATGAAATCAATAGAACTGCAATTATATAACTCCTAACAAGAAGGAAGAGAAGGGAGAACAAGAAGATGGACAGACATGGACAAAAATGGGAGAACATGGTCAAACCCAAAAGAGGACACAGGGAAAAAAAAGATGACATGGGAAAATGGCATTTTCTTTCCCTTTGAAGTTGTTAACTCATTGGTTTTATATTATAAAAGTCT
This sequence comes from Trichosurus vulpecula, assembly GCF_011100635.1. NCBI lineage: Eukaryota > Metazoa > Chordata > Mammalia > Diprotodontia > Phalangeridae > Trichosurus > Trichosurus vulpecula. Next base: position 215,395,058 of record NC_050579.1, read on the forward strand.
AGAGGTTAATACAAATTTTTAAAAGTGGCTTCTCTTATGATAAAAATTCAAAGAGAAACACTCATAAAAACATATTTTTTTCACCACCACCTCCTTCCTTTTATCATAGACAACATAATATTTTGTTGATCCTAGAATTAAGAAGACTGGAGTTCAAGTGCTGCTTCTGACATATACCTGTGTGATCATGGCAAGTCTTGAAACTTCCCTGTGCTTCAATCAGTTTTCTAAGATTACAGATCACAGAAGAGTTGTTGAGTGAAATTTCCATACCAAGAATTCCCCACATGGATTTAATCACATTTCCAACTCTATGTCTTTTAGATGAGCAGTACTGTCTCATTCTTATGCTAGTGTATCTTTACACTAGCAGTGGAAGGTAAAACCAGTTAAAGGAATCTTGATGAGATATCCAACTCAGATTGAAGTTATGCCCAGGGCATTCAAGGGTGAAAAGACTACTAACAGAAGAAAAATGGAAAAGTATTCTTGGGGAAAAAAACAGCAACAACTCTTTTAAAGAAAATATTTTTTTTTCTTCAAATGACAAAGAAAGTTTTTGGACCTGAATATCTCAGGGTTTTTTTGTTTTGTTTTGTTTTGTTTTATATTTTGTTTGTATGTATGTTCAGAAGAGGTAGAAATTTTACTAAAAAAGAAAAAAGAGGGGAAAAGCAGTCAAATTGGGATACATATATAAAGAAACGATCCTTGCTGATGGTAAAAAAGTTGTGAGAGCTTTGAATGAGCAATATAAAAGGTATCTGAAGGAGAGGAAGATACAAAAGGTGTGGGGGAAAATCCAACACCTTATTAATCCTGAAAAAAAAATTGAGGGAACTCCAATTACTGCTGTCAACTCCTCAAAATCTTCATGGAATCATTAAAGGAATATCAATATCAATATCAATACCATCTCTCAATTAACCAAAAGATGCAGATAATATAAGATCTCATATTCCTGTTGTTTATTGATTTGAGGGGTGGCAAAAAAGATGTAATATGGGGGGAAAGCTACTTTAGAGGTTGTGTTTGTTTATAGTAAAGCATCTCCTACCTGCATTTCAAGATTATTCAAGATTCCTTGAAAGAAGTAACAATATAACTGTCCCTCTTCAATGTATAATAAGTATTATACAAGGCATAAAATTGATGTAAGCTCACTGATGATATTCACTGTTCTCATAGAGGAGATCCAGCACATATTATGCAGATTGAAGGAGTACAGAACAAGTAGTCTTCCTACTACAATGTTTATGATGATGTCACAGCTTTTTGCATATATAACTTTGCTTGATTTTAATTCTAGGGAACATGAGGACCCTCCCAGAATAAGTTCTGTTCTCATTACCATGCTGCCCACGCAGCATTGACAGATACCACCTCCTTTAGCCTTCACTTGCCTCCAAAAGGCTGGAGGGTAGAATACCAAATTTTTCCAAATGCCTTCCTTTATTGAGGACAGATATTGGACTCTTAGTCCATTCCACTTTACATCTGCCAGACTGCCTGGTTTCATCTCCACAGAACAAGATTCCCCTGTTCTGGGTATCTCCAGTGTTCCTGCCCTCCACTCCCCACTTTCCTGCCTCCTTTAGTGTGATAATATTAGATTTTAAGCTCTTTGAGGGTAGGGACTTTCTTTTATTTACTGTTTCTCCAGAATTTAGCACAATACCTGGCACATAGTAGTTATTTAATAAATTGCTCATTGTATTGGATTGGATAATATGCTGTTTGCATCAAATCCTGAGACATTTAGTAATCACTCAAGAGAGTTTGTCATGTCGATCCACACAGAAAAGATCAAGTGATGAAGAATATCTATATGTCTATTGCACAAATTTCAATATGCATCCTGTAAGACTCGTCAAACAATTGTGTAGTATATGTATATATCTTTATACACATATAAATTTATACATATATGTATGTATACATGCATGCATGAACACACATATGGCAATGAGATGTGTACTGATTTCTCTAAAGGACTAAAGGTGAGCATCACACAACCAACTTATTATGATCCTGTAACTAGTTTATTTTGTTTTTTTTGGAGGGGGGAAGATAGGGCAATTGGGGTTATGTAACATGCCCAAGGTCACACAGCTATTAAGTGCATCAAGTGTCTGAGACCTGATTTGAACTCAGGTCCTCCTGACTCCAAGGCCAGTGCTCTACTCACTGAACCACCTAGCTTCCCTGTAGCTAGTTTATTTTACGGGGATTATTATTTTTTAATGAAGAGCTAGATAATAGATGAGTTCTCACTAAAGTCTGTGATTCTGATTTTACTGGTATTGCTACTGCTATTGTTGTTTGGTTTTGTTTTCTTTTTTTTTGGGGGGGGGGTGTAATGTTGTCCTTGTAAAGAGGTCTTTACTCCTTCTTCTTACTTGTGTTTTTATTATGATTGGGAATTTAAAATTATCTTTTGATATGACAAAGGAAAGAACAGAATACATATGGTCATTCACTCTTGGTTACCTTGCTGGTAATTCCTTAATGTAACTGACTATATTGCTGGGAAATGTTTAGGCCAGGATATTCCTTGAGGTTCTTTCTGTTTCTGGAATTGTATCAACCTAAGGAAAATCAATTAAGTACATTTAACCATATTAAAAAAATTCTTTCTTGTAAATCAACTCCTTAAGATCAATTTATAGTCGTAGGGCTTATAATACTATTAAAGTTCAACTAGGTATTTAGCACATAAACATTTATTTATCATGAACTAATTAAAGATAAAGACATTTATTATTCTCAAAGACTAATTTGTAAACAGCTATAATTATTATCCCTAGCATACTTTCAGTATATTAAAATTAAATTATATGAAATTCATCAAACATGAACAGATATAAGGTATTAATATTAAAACTATCCTTTTGTGTGTTTAGATATTCAATCTGAAAAATATTATCCTTTTTTACATATAAATTAATTAGAAATTTAAAGTGTATTTTGACAAAAGGCAAAGCTTGCTATCTGTTTCTGGCTATCATGAATATTTACATTAATGGGGAGCTGCTAATGTTCTCCGTCTTGATTTTAAAAAAGAAAGTGTCTTGCTTTGACTAATGTTTTACTGCATTAAATTAGCTAATTGATTTTATAGTATGAGGTGTCATTTTTTTTAATCAGCAATGAATAAACATGATCAAAGAGCCTAATGTTCTTTTGAAAATGAATAATATGCTCCAGGAGATACAAATTAAGACAAATAATCACTTTCTTTAAAATTGTTCTATTGTAAGACATTTATTCTATCAGACAATAAATATGCATAAATAATATCTAATATTCTTGAAATATTAAAATGAGCGACTTTAGTTCTAATTTTATTGCACTTCAAGTTTACTTCTCTACATTTAACTTGAAAATACATTTAAAAATAAAAAATAAGTGACTTTTTAAAGTTTCTCTTTTGAGAATAGATGTGATTTATTTATGCTGATGAAAACAAAGAATGTATCCAACTAGTATTTTGTGAACAGAATTGTGACAGAACAATTAATAAGTTAACTATTCGCCTTTTGGATCATTATTAACCATTATCCGTATTGCAAATATTCTGAGGAGAAGAGTTGGTGCTCATATATATAGTAGAATCTATTTTCTTGGATGTTAGAAAACTCACTCAATATGGGTGTGTCCCTATGTTATTTGATATATTTACTATGCATTTTCTACTGTCACTTCCAGGTCACATACATTCAGCAAAGCATTAGCAACATCTTAAGGGTCAATAATATACATACTGTACAGAGCTATGGTTCATACAGGAAGTCAGATCAGGTCTATGGCAAGGGAACAGCTAAGAATCAGTGAAAACGATGATTTGTAGGAAGTGAAGTGGAATATAGAAATCAAGGGGATAATTATGAAATCAATAATTGTAGGAGATCCAGGACAGAAATAAATCAAAATCCAGACCTGTTTATTTAGCTAGTCTATATAATAACCTATTCCCAGCTATTGTATGCTATTTCTACCATAATGGTAGAAATCCTCAGCAGGCATGTCCTAAAACTTTACACAGCAAGGCAAATAAAAACAGCTTGGCAGGTGGAGTATGTATGGAGATAAGCAGCAGCTAGAAACATAGACATAAAATACCCTCATACCACACCCCTTTTCTCTGGAAACTATATTGGTTTGCCCAATCTGATCCTTATCAATTGCTAATTGTTTGCTGTAACAATATTACTTGCAGCTACTGTGAGTATGTAAGGCCAACAACACCAGCACACAGGAGCGCTGCTAGCACACGTTCGTTGATCTGCTTTTCTAAGGAAAGCAACTTTAAGGTGTTAACAACCTTACTTTAATTAAACACATATACCATTCCCTTAGTTCAGGAGGAAAAGCCAGCACCCTGCACTTCAGAGCTAATACAAACAGAAATTACAAACAAATCTACAGACAGGCTTTTATCTGTCTGACCAAATCACAATACATCCATACTTACCAGAGAGAAGCACCAACATCTGAGTTTTCAAAGCCAGGGGAGGGGGACTGTTTCAACAGCTACCCGGAATCTCCTAACCAACATTCTTCCAATGAGTGTGCACCCAAAGGCAAAATGCTAACCTCTGAGTTTATTTACACTTCTTCAGGGTCAGAAGGCATCACAACAATGTGACTCAAACCCGTGTGATCTAGCCTTCATTTGACATAAGCAGGTCATCAAAGACTCCCAATTCAATCAAAGATTCCTTAGTACTGAGAAGCACTCCAAAACAAAGACAACAAAAAGTCTACTTTGCTTGCCATTACATTTGAAAAGCAAAATTCATTGAAGATACTTGATTACTTCAGCATTCCAAAAGATGAAACAATATAAAAGTCCCACCCTAATTACCATAACACTTGCCGAGAGGAATATGGGACAACTAGAGATTTTTCCAGTCTCTATGAAACTGGGTGGTGCTGGAGGCACTCTGACTTTTACTCGTATGTGTCTCATGGACCATCCTACAGCAGCAATGGCAACCTCTTCTCAGGATTTGCTTTTTCATCTTTCCTAAGGCAGCAGTGACTTCACCTTCCTAGGGTAGGTCTTCCTTTTTCAGCAACAACACTGGCAATGTCATATTACTGTCACAAGAGAAATTCTGAGAGACAAAGTTCCAAATATAACCCATTTATTACTAAGGCTGTTAATCAATGAGTTCAGTGACATCTCAATCACCAAAGACACTGAGTGAGGGCCAAAAGCATCTTTTACAGTGATGAACGAGATGATGGAGCAATATATTGACTAGTATAGGTGTGTCTTCTGTTTAGCTAGAAAGTAAAAACCTTTCACAGGAGCTTGATATTACAACATTTGCACCTTCCCTTATGAAACTCTCTTAACCACAAATAAGATTTGTGATTCAGGGCATTTAGGAATCGCCACAACAGCTTAAATCCAATCAGCTTGTTCTTTAGTTTAAGCAAGTTTCCCCAGAATGTGGTGAGGGGTGAAATTACATGGATGGAGGTACAATTCAAATGACAGAAGTGGAAGTATGAGTCATGAACAAGTCACAAAAATAGAATCATAACCCAAGTGACATGAGGTTATCTGAATAACAAGAATATAATTCTGAGCAGAGTGACCTGAGGTTACCTGAAGAAAAAAAAAAAACTTGCAAGGTTAAGGAACAGTGAAGAGGAATATTAAATCTATCTTAAGACTGAACAGAATAGAGCTAAAAATTAATTTTCAAATCCTCCTCCCCCTTGATTATTGGGAGGCCATGCCTTCCATGAATCACTTAGTTACAAATCACTAAAGTTACGAAGAACAAAAAGACATGTATGTCTATCACTAGTTATAATTCCAGAAGCAAAACATGTCATGAATAAGAAATTTGAATCATCATGAACTCCCACGATTTTCTTAGGAATCAATTCATCAAAGCTAAAAGGTAATTATGAGGCCTGGGGCTAGGAAAGCCCTATGATAGGGCACATGCCCCTTGCTGGACTCATATGCAGTTTGTTCTAGTATCTCCACTTGCTCTAATACTTTAACAATAGATAGATAGATAGATAGATAGATAGATAGATAGATAGAGAGATAGATAGAGAGATAGATATATGGACTAAATAAATTTTATCCCAGATAGGCTATTTTATAGGAATAATCTGAGAGGGTTTGGCCCCAATTTTCAGATGATCTTATAATAGGTCACCCCTTCGTCTTTTAAGACCACCCATGGCCAACACATCAACAGACTCCATCAGTGGCAGTACCCTTTGATAAGTAAGCTTTGCAGAGACAGCAGCACACAGGGAATGAAGAAAAGGGAAGGGTTAACATCAAGTCTCCTTCTTAGTCACCCATTCCCAATGTCCATTTTATCAGCAAATTACTCTACAGAATAGTTGGGTCAGTTCAAAACTCCACCAACAGTACATAAGTGTCCCAATTTTTCCACCCCACCTCCAACATTGTCCATTTTCCTTTTCTATCATATTAGCCAATCTCTTACATGTGAGGTGGTACCTCAGAGCTGTTTTAATTCACATTTCTCTAACCCAGTAATGAGACTATTTCTTTATATGACTATAGATAACTGATTTTGTCTTCTAAAAACTGCCCATTCATATCCTTTTGGTCATTTATCAATTGGAGAATGACTTGCATGTTTATAAATTTGACTCACTTCTCTATTTGAGAAAGAAGGCCTTTATCAGGGAAACTTGCTATAAATTTTGCCCCAGTTTTCTGCTGTCTTCCTAATCTTGTTTGCATTGGTTTTCTTTGTGCAAAATCTTTTTAGTTTAATATAATCTAAGTCCACCATTTTACATTTTGTAATGCCCTTCGTGTCTTGTTTGGCCATAAATTCTTCTCTTCTTCATAGATTGGACATGTAAACTATTCCATTTTCCACTGATTTTCCCATAGTATTACCCTTTATTTGTAAATCATGTAATTATTTTGACCTAATAGTGGTATGCAGTGTGAGATGTCGTTCTATACCTAGGTTCTGCCATACTGTTATCCACTTTTCCCAGCAATTTTTGTCAAATAATGAGTTCTTTTCCCAAAAGTTTGGGTCTTTGGGTTTATCAAACATTAAATTTCTACGCACATTTAATATTGTGTATTGTGTGCCTCATCTATTCCACTGATACACCAATTTCTTAGCTGGTACCAGATTGTTTTGATAATCATAACTTTACAATATAGTCTGAGATATATGGTTAGGCTAAGCCATTTTCCTACACATTCTTTTCCCATTAATTTCCTTGATATTCTCAAATTTTGTTCCTCCAAATGAAAATTTGTTATTTTTTTCTAAATCTATGAAATATTTTTTGGTAGTATGACTGCTAAGGCACTGAATAAATAAATTAATTTAGGTAGAATTGTTAATTTTATTTTATTGACTTGGCCTACCCAATAGCAATAAATATTTTCCCAATAGTTTAGGTCTGACTTTGTGTGAAGTTATTTGTAATTGTGTTCATATGGTTTCTGACTTTCTCTTGGCAGGGGAGACTCCCAACTATTTTATATTTTCTAGTTATTTTAAATATAATTTCTCTTTCTATTTCTTGCTGCTGGATTTTGTTGATAATATATAGAAATGCTAATGATTTATGTAGCCTTATTTTATATCCTGCAACTTTGCTGAAGTTTTTATTATTTCAACTAGTTTTTTGACTGATTCTCTAGAATGCTTTAAATATACCATCATATCATCTGCAAAGAATGATAGTTTTGTTTCCTCATTGCCTTTTCTGTTTCATTTAATTTTTTTCTTCTTTTATGGCTGCAGCTCACATTTCTAACACAATATCAACTAATAGTAGTGATAATGACATTCTTGTATCACCCCTGATCTTATTAGGATGACTCAAAGCTTATCCCATTACAAATGATACTCACTGATGGTTTTCAATAAATATTACTTATCATTTTAAGAAAGTCTCCAGAGAGGATTCTGGGAAGATGGCAGAGTAGGTCAGAAAATTACAAGCTCTCAAGATTTTCCCCCATAAAAGAGTTAAAATAGCCTTTAGGTCAAAGTGTGGATAGAGATAATTATGAATAGGGGCACAACTGGGGTCTTCCTGGTACAACTTGAGAAGATCTGAAGAAAAGTCCCAGGAAGAGGTTTGGTCCCTGTGAAAAGTAAAAACCTCTTGCCTAGGTTCTACTTTAACAACAAGCAGCAACTAACCTGGGGTTAGTTGGTTTGCGAGGCTGCCTCAGCCCCAGTCACAGAAACTTTTACACCACCTCTCCCCCAGATAGGGAGTGGAGTTGGACCTTTGAGCCTGGGAAGATTGAGGGAACCTCTTCTAATAAGGAACACCAGACCTACCTGTGCCAAGAAGAACTGCAGGGGCCAGAAGGAACCAGCACATGCTGGTGAGTGCAGAAGCACTGGGACAGAAAGACCCTAGCTGCAGGCACTTACATGAGGTTAAGGTTTTGGCTATTTTTCCAGGCTAGAGGGGAAAACTAAAGCTCTGGGTCAAAAGGCACAGTTTCCCATACCCCAGGGTTAAAGGTGATTACAGAAATTAAGCTATTACCCCAAAAAATGCAAAGGCAAAGGAGAAAGAATCCAACCATAGAAAGCTATCATGGGAATATAGATGACCAGAATTCATCTTCAGAGGAGGATATTGAAGTAAAGAAATCCCAAATATTAATGGCAAATGGTCATCTGCACTATAAGAATTCATAGAAGATCTTTAAAAAGACTTTAAAAATAAAATGACAGAGATGCAGGAAAAACTAAACTAAACTAAAATAATAATCCAAGAAAAACAAGAAGATTATGAAAGGAAAGTAAACCAATTAGAAAAGGAGATTCAGAATCTTAAGGAAGAAAATGACACCTTGAAAATTAGAATTTGGGCCAAGATGGTGGCTAGAAAGCAGGGACTTGTGTGAGCTCCCCCCAGGATCTTCCAAAAACCTATAAAAAATGGCTCTGAACAAATTCTACAACTGCAGAACCCACGAAATAGAAGAGGGAAGCAGGGCTCTAGCCCAGGACAGCATGGATAGTCGCTGGGTAAGGTATATTGCGCATGGAGCTGGGAGCAGAAAGGAGCAGAGCCCAGCGTGGGCTGCACCCAGACTAACCAGACCTGGAGCCAGGCAGAACAGGCCCTAGAACCCTGAATCAGTGAGCTGTGGCAGTTACCAGACTTCTCAACCCACAATCACCAGAGATAACAGAGAAGGTTAATGGGTAAAGCTGTGGGCACAGAGTGAAGGAGTTCAGCATGTTCTTCCACCACCCTGGGGGCAGCAGATGTGATGCAGCTATGGAACTACAGCTACAGTTGCTTCCAGCCCCAGGCCCACCTTGTGGGAAGAATTAAGTGCCAGATCAGAGCTGGAGTGCAGAGCCTGCTTAAGATCTGTGTGAGATCCAGGTTGGTGGTTCTTGGGGGAGGAGGAACACTGGTGTGGCAGAGCTAGCTGTATAGAAATAACTCTGAAAACCACAACACATTCATTCAAGCTTGGGACAAAATAATCTGTACTCTACAAGCAGTCATATCCCAACGAAAAAAACAAGGGCCAAGTAGTTGGCTAGGAACATGGCCAGGCAGTGAAAACAGACTTAGATTCAGACTCAGACTTTGGAATCTTTCTTTGGTGACATACAAGAGCAAAACATACAGACAGAAGAAGTGAACAAGGTTAAAGAGCCTACATCAAAAGCCTCCAAGAAAAACATTAACTGATCTCAGGCCATGGAAAAGCTCAAAAAGGATTTGGAAAAGCAAGTTAGAGAAGTAGAGGAAAAATCGGGAAGAGAGATGAGAATGATGTGAGAAAACCATGAAAAACAAGTGATCTTGCTAAAGGAAACCCAAAAAAATACTGAAGAAAACAGTACCTTAAAAAATAGACTAACTCAAATGGCAAAAGAGCTCTAAAAAGCCAATGAGAAGAAGAATGCCTTAAAAGCTGAATTAGCCAAATGGAAAAGGAGGTCCAAAAGACCACTGAAGAAAATACTACCTAAAAATTAGATTGGAGCAAGTGGAACTTAGTGACTTTATGAGAAATAAAGATATTATAAAACAGAACCAAAGGAATGAAAAAAATGGAAGACTATGTTAAATATTTCATTGAAAAAACCACTGACCTGGAAAATAGATCGAGGAGAGATAATTTAAAAATTATTGGACTACCTGAAAGCCATGATCAAAAAAAGAGCCTAGATATCATCTTTCAAGAAAATATCAAGGAGAACTGCCTTGATATTCTAGAGCCAGAGGGTAAAATAGAAGTTGAAAGAATCCACTGATTGGCTCCTGCAAAAGATCCCAAAAAGAAAACTCCTAGAAATATTGTCGCCAAATTTCACAGCTCCCAGATCAAGGAGAAAATATTGCAAGCAACCAGAATGAAACAAATTTGAGTATTGTGGAAACACAATCAGAATAATACAAGATCTAGCAGCTTCTACATGAAGGAATTGAAGGGCTTGGAATATGACATTCCAGAGGTCAATGGAGCTAGGATTAAAACCTAGAATCACCTGCCCAGCAAAACTAAGTATCATGCTCCAAAGCAAAATGTGAATTTCAACAAAATAGACGACTTTCAAGCTTTCTTAGGGAAAAGACCAGAGCTGAATAGAAAATTTGACTTTCAAACACAAGAATAAAGAGAAGCATGAAAAGGTAAACAAGAAAGAGAAATCATAAGGGACTTACTAAAGTTGAACTGTTTTGTTTACATTCCTACATGGAAAGATGATTTGTATAATTCATTAAAGCTCAGTATTAGGGTAGCTGAAGGGAATATACATATATATGTATATATGTGTGTGTATATATATATATATATATATATATATATATATATATATATATATGTAGACAGAAGGCACAGGGTGAGTTGAATATGAAGGGATGATATCTAAAAAAATAAAATCAAATTACGAAATGAGAGAGGAATATATTGAGAGAGGGAGAAAGGGAGAGATAGAAAGGAGTAAATTATCTCGCATCAAAGTGGCAAGAAAAACCAGTTCTGTGGGAAAGGAAGAGGGGGCAGGTGAGGGTGAATGAGTGAATCTTGCTCTGGTCAGATTGGACCTGAGGAGGGAATAAAATACACAGACACAGTTGGGTATCTTACCCCACAGGAAAGAAGGAGGAAGGAGATAAAAAGGCGGGATGATAGAAGGTAGGGCAGATAGGGTGAGGAGGTAATCAAAAGCAAACAGATTTGCAAAGGGACAGGGTCAAGGGAGAAAATTGGATAAAGGGGGATAGGATGGGAAGGAGAAAAATATAGTTAGTCTTTCACAACATGAGTATTGTGGGGGGTTTTGCATAATGATACACGTGTGGCCTATGTTGAATTGCTTGCCTTCTTGGGGGAGGGAAAAGGGGAGAAGATTTGGAACTCAAAAGTTTTAAAAGCAGATGTTAAAAAAAAGTTTTTGTATGCAACTAGGAAATAAGATATAGAGGCAATAGGGCATAACCATCTATCTTGCCCTACATGAAAGTAAGGGAAAAGGGGATGGGGGGGAGGGGGTGACAGAAGGGAAGACTGACTGGGGGATGGGACAATCAGAATATATGCCATCTTGGGGTGGGGGGAGGGTAGAAATGGGGAGAAAATTTGTAATTCAAACCCTTGTGAAAATTAATGCTGAAAACTAAAAATATTAAATAAACAAATAATGATTCAAAATCTTAAAAAAAGTATTAGAGTTTGACAAAGTGAACCAAAGAAATAATAAGAGATCAAGAAATAATTAATCACAATAAGAATAATGAAAAAAGATGGAAGAGAAAATGAAATATCTCATAAAAAACAATTGATTTGGAGAATAGATCAAGCAGAGAAAATATAAAAATAAATGGACTAACTGAAAGTTATGATAAAAAAAATCTTGATACAATAATACAAGAAACAATTAAAGAGAATTTTCCTGAAACATTGTGGGGCGAGTAGAGTAGAAATAGAAAAATATCCATAGATCAGCACTTAAAAGAGATCCTATGAGGAAAACTCATAGGAATATCATAGTCAAATTCTGAAAACCCCACCTCAAGAATAAAATATTAAATTCATAGGAATATCATAGTCATTTTACAACCCCCCAGCTCAAAGATAAAATATTAAAAGCATCAAGATTAAAACAAATTAAATATGGTGATGCCACAATTACGTTCACAGAAGACATAGCAGCAGAAAAATTAAAAAGACCACAGGTTTTGGAACACAATATATATGTGTGTGTATATATATATATATATATATATATATATATATATATATATACACATATATATATATATATTTAGTGTGTGTGTGTATGTACATACATATATATGTGTATATATAGTGTATGTATGTGTGTATATGTATGTATGTATGGGTGTGTGTGTGTGTCTATATATAATGTAAAATGTATGCCTAAGATTCTTATTAATAATTGGGTAGCTCATAAGAAAGATTGGGATAAACTTGAGTATGATAGGAATTTAAAAAATAAAACCATTTAGGAACAGCTAAAAAATTATTTTATACAAATGAGGTGCAAGAGGAAGAATCAATACAGAGAATTTGATGGGGGAGGAGGGCTATTTGTTCTGGTAACCTACTTTCATTGGGAATGGCTTTAAGAGGGAACAATACACATACATTTAGAAGAGTATAAAAGTCTTCTAAATTCAGAAGGAATAAAATGATAGAAGCAAAGGGAGCAGGGAGAGGACAAACGAGATATCTTCAGAGGGGAGAATAAAGTAGTGGGTAAAAGTGGGGAATAGAAAAGTGTTTAGATTCATGGGAATGGGAGGATAGGAGAGGGATACTCAGAAGGGGGTAGGCAAGTTATAGGAGGGCAAGGTAGTGGGTAGAAGTAAAGTAGAGGAGGCAGGAGAGGTAGGAAAGAACAGAGATGCACAAACATAAAACCAATGATCAGGAGTAGAATATGTTTGGGAAAGTATATGTCTATATGTGTGTATATATGTATATGTATACATATATGTAAATATATATGCTTATATGTATGTGTATGTATGTATTTATAGCTATAGAGAAACATGTTTAAACTTTATTGTAACCTTCTGTTGGGTGGGAGTGCGGAAAAAAATAAACAAAGCAAAAAAGTGCACAGAAGAGGATGAAAGAAAACTCACAAGGAAACAAGGAAAAGATGAACAATTCTCAACACAATATGTATGATTTATCATGCAGCGTTTCTTGAAATGAAAATTTATTACTACATATTTTGAATCCTCCCTTATGTTCTGCTATGCACATGAAATGATTTTTTTTCTTTTCTAACTTTGTATTTAAGTTCCAATATTTAAATTTATAATATGTTTTTGTTTCTTTTCTCCATTCTGTATTTGTGTCCTGGTGTTTGAGTTTACAATAACATTTAAAAAAAAAAAGAAAGGTTCCATTTATTCTTGTGCTCTCTAGTGTTTTTAATAGGAATGGCTGTTATATTTTAACAAAAGTTTTTTTTTTTTTCTCTATTGGGATAATTGTATGATTTGTTAGTTTTGTTATTCATATGATTCATTATGGTGATATTCTCCCAATATTAAACTAGCTCTGGATTCCTGACATAAATCCCATCTGGTCCTAGGATATGATTCATGTGATATATTGCTGTAGTCTTGCTAGTTTTTTTTTTTTCTTTTGCATCAATATTCATTAGGAAAATTTGTCTATAGTTTTTTCACTGTTTTTGCTCTTCTTGGCTTAGGCATCAGCACCATGCCTGTGTCATAAAAGAAATTTGGTAGGACCCCTTCTTTGCATATATTTCCAAATAGGTTATATAGTATTGGAATTAGTTGTTCTTTAAAAGTTAGATGGAATTCACTTGTGAATCCACCTAGCCCTGCCTGAAGATGTGTCCTTAAGGAGTTCATTGATATCTTGTTCAATTTCCTTTTCTAAAATCTGATAATTTCAGTGTTCTATTTCCTCTTTTGCTAAATTAGGTGATTTGTATTTTTGTAAATATTCATGTATTTCACTTAGATTACCAGATTTCTTGGCATATAATTGGGAAGGATAGCTTCTAATAATTGCCTTAATTTTGTTTTCATTGTTGGTGAATTCACTTTTTTTATTGTTGATACTGGTAATTTGGTTTCCTTCTTTTTGTAATCAATTTTTAAATTCAAATGAAAATAAATTTAACCAAAATTTTAATCAAATTTTAATCAAATTATTTTTAATCAAATCAAATCATTTGTCTATTACATTTTTAATAAAAAACAGCTCTTGGTGTTATTTATTACATCAATGGTTTTCTTAATTTCAGTTTTATTAATCTCTCCTTTTATTTTCAGAATTTTTAATTTGGTGTTTAATCAAGGATTAATTTGTTCTTTTTCTAGGTTTTTCTTTAAGTTGCATGCCCCTTTCATTAATCTGCTCTTTATCTATTGTACAGCTGTAAGCATTCAGAGATACAATTTTCCCCCTAAATACTGCCTCCCATAATAATTCATGTGTGGTCTCATTGTTTTCATTATTTTTAATAAAATTACTGTTTCTATGATTTATTCTTTAACCACTAATTTTTAGGATCAGATTATTTAGTTTCCAATTAATTTTAATTTCACTTTACAGAGCCCTTGATTGAATGGTTATTGCATTATGATCTGAAAATGATGCATTTAATATTTCTGTTTTTCCACATTTGGTTGTGAGGTTTTTTCCTGCCCAATATATAGTCAGTTTTTGTGTAGGTGACATGTACTGCTAAGAAAAGTTATTTTTTTCTTTCTATTTCCATTCAATGTTCTCCAGACGGATATCATATCTGACTTTTCTAAGATTCTATTCAGTTCCTTAACTTCTTTATCTTGCCATTATATTTGTCTAGTTCTGAGTGGGGAAATTTGAAGTACCCCACTAGTATAATTTTACTTTCTGTTTCTTCCTATAACTCATTCAACTTCTCCTTTAAAAGTCTGGATGCTATACTATTTGATTTTTGTATTGTAGTATTGATATTACTTCATCATTTGTAGTGACTTTTAGCAAAATACAGTTTCCTTGCTCATCTCTCTTAATTAGATCTGTGTTTTGCTTTTGCTTTGTTCGAGATCATGATTGCTACCTCTTCTTTTTTTCTTCACCTTAAGCATAATAGATTGCTCCAGCAATCTTTGCTTCACTCTTTACTTGTAAAGAACATATTGTAAAATTTTAGTTTTTGAATCCATTCTGCTATCTGCTTCCATTTTATGAGTGAATTCATCTCATTCACATTCAAAATTATGATTTTTAACTATATATTTTCCTCCATCTTATTTTATTCCTTTTTTAATACTCCTCTCATTCTATCCTTTCTCTGTCCCTACTCATAAGTGTTTTCCTTCTGACCACTGTGTCCCCCATTCTGCCTTCTGTTTTATCACTCCCTTAATTCCCTACAAAAGAAGATGGATTTATATTCCCTATGGAGTGTATATTTTATTCCATTTTTGAGACAATTCCAATGAGAATAAGGTTCAAGCATGGTCTGAAGCCACCCCCATTTTCACCTCAACTTTAGAAATTCTTTTATACCTCTTTTATGCATGATATTTAACCTCTCCCTTCTCTCTTCTCCCAGAGTATCCCTCTTTTTCACCTCTTAATTTTATTTTGTGGCTATCATCCCATCATAGTCAACTCACACCCATGCCTCCTATCTATGTTTACTCCTACTAACTGCTTTAATGGTGATAAAATCTGAAGAGTTAGAAGTATTATCTTCCAATGTAAGAATATAAACAGTTTAACCATATTGTGTCTCTTTTGTGCTTTTTTTCTTTCCTTTTTTACATTTCCATATTGCTCTTGAGTCTTGTATTAAAAATACAATTTTCTAATAAACTCTAGAATTTTTATCTGGAATGGTCGAAATTACTGAATTTTATTAAATATCCATTTTATTCCCCCTTAAACATTATACTCAGTTTCATGGGATAGTTGATCCTTCATTGTAATTCTAGCTCCTTTGCTTTTGGGAATACCATATTCTAAACCCACTGATCCTTTGATGTAGAAGCTGCTAAATCATGTCTAATCTTGACTGTGGTTCAGTGATATCTGAATTATTTCTTTCTGGCTCTTTACAGTATTTTCTCCTTAGCCCGGGAGATCTGGAGTTTGGCTATAATATTCCTTGTAGTTTTAATTTTGAGATCTTTCAGGAAGTGATGAGTGGATTCTATGAGTTTCTATTTTGCTCTCTAGTTCTAAGATATCAGGAAAGTTTTCCTTTATAATTTATTGAAATAAAATGGTTGGGTTCTTTTTCTTATCATGGCTTTCAGGTAATCTGATAATTCTACATTTATCTCTCTTCAAACTATTTTCCTGTCAGTTGTTTTTCCAGTGAAACACTTCACATTTCTATTTTTTAATTCTTTTGATTTTGTTTTATTATTTCTATATGCCTCACATAGTCATTATATCCCACCATCTCAATTTTAATTCTTAAGGAATTATTTTCTTCACTGAATTTTGACACCTCCTTTTCCATTTGGCCAATTATCCTTTTTTTTTTTTAGAAACTGGTTTTCTTCCATTAATTATTGTACATATTTTCCCCCATTTGAGTGCTTCCTTTATCAAGCTGTTGACCTTTTTTAAAAAAATATTCTCTTGTATTACTCTCATTTATTTTCTCAATTTTTCTTCAGTCTTTCTTATTTGATTTTTTAAAATCTTCTTTGAGCTCTTTCAGAACTTCTTTTTGGGCCTGACAGCAATTCACATTTTTCTTTGAGTCTTCATATGTTGTTTGGGCATCATTGTCGTCTTCTGAGTTTATGTTTTGATCTCCCCACTCACCAAAGCACCTTTCTATGGTCAGGTTACTTTAAATTTTTTGTTGTTTTTTGCTAATTTTTTCCAGCCTATTTCTTGACTTTTAATTTTACGTTAAATTTGCGTTCTGCTCCTGGGATGGAAGGGGCGTTGTCCCAAGCTTCAGGTTTTTCATGCTGCTGCTTTCAGAGCTAATTTTGGATACCTGCAAGTTTTCAGATCTTCCAAGGCAATATGATCTAAGGAGAGGTGTGGTCACTGCTCTCATGGCCCATGCTCTGGTCCATGAATAACCACAAAAACTCTTTTTCATCCTGTACTTGTGCCAGAATCCTTGCTCCTTTCTGGCTCTAGTGTTCTTGAACAGCTCAGTTCATAATCTAACAGCATCCAGATTAAAAGAGAAACACCTTTTCTACCAGCATTTCTGCTATAATGGTATACCAAATTTTACAGTATTAAAAAAATAGAAACATGATAATGACATAGATAGTATTATCTATTTAAAATGAAACAAAACTTATTACCAATCAGGTGATGTTAATTCAGTTGAATGCATTTCCAAATTATCTTACATAGAAAATCATATTATCACTTTTGGCATTTTATAGTAATCACATTAAACCCAGTATAGAATAATCCACTATGGAGTAATTACACTCAATTAAGTTAACAAAAACAACAACAATAATGATAACATAATAGCTGAAGTTTATATAGTGCTTACCACATCCCAGGCATTGTGTTAAACATTTTACAATTATGTGATCTTAAAAATAACCCTGGGAGGTGGATGCTATTATTATTATTCCCTTTGCAATTTAGGAAACTCCAGGAAACAGAGGTAAAACAAATTTCTTACACTGGTAATAACTTTCTGAGACTAGATTTTAACTCAGGTTTTCTATCTGTGTACTTTCTAGCATAATACCTTACTACTAACTAGAAAGTATAATTTACATTAAGTTCTGATATGCTACAATTACCCTAATAGGTAAATGTATCTCAGTGTAATTAAGACCACATTAAGGTATAGATTTAGAATAAATTTTGACCAAATCAAATCTGCATTTATCACCATGGTTGGTAATATTTCAAATCTCAATTTTCCCAAAGGCCCAATCTTCTCAGTTACTTCAGTTTCACAATTTTAATGGTGGAACTTTTTCCTTTTCTTTATTCTTTAAAATCACCTGAAGAGCTAATTCAGTTCCTTTTGTTTCCTCCACCAAACCCTACCTATATACCTTAAGAGAGGAGATAAAGGGCACATTTCCATTCCCCAGAAGCTTTTTCAGATGTAACCCTGGTAAGGGCAAAGAGGACAGGGTATATAGTCTAGTAAAAACTACTTACTTTTAAAAAATTACAAAGGCTTTTAGCATAACTAGTTATACCGAAACAAAGGAAATATATATGTATATATATATATATGCATATATATATATATATACCCACATACACATATACATATATATATATATATATATATATATATATTATATTCTACCATTCAGTTAGTAAACTAGTTTGATATTTTTAAGCCCTTGCTAAGTGTCTTATCAGATAGGATAAAGAAAAGGGTTAAGTTCCTGAACCCATTCAAAGTCCAAGGAATTTTATTTTTTTAATTTTAAACTGATTGTGGATGAGTTAGTGAAGAGAACGTTCAGTACTTGTCAGAGAAGCATTTCTGAAAATGGTAAAAATTCATCCCAAACCACTCTACCAACTCCAATCCTTTCCTTCACATTAACCTCAACTAACTTGACTCTGCCTTTCTTTAACTATCTACTCTCACCCCTACTTGCTTTTTAAAAATTCATTCTCCTTCATTAACTTTTTCTTCATTACTTTCTTAAGTCTAGACAATTTTAATAATATTTTTATTTTTCCAAATAAATGTAAAGACGAATTTTCATATTCATTTAAAAAATGAGTTCAAAATTTTTTCCTTCCTCTTCCCCTTCCCTGTAAGTGTAAGCAACTTCATATAGGCTATACATGGGCAATCGTGTAAAACATATTTCCATCTTAATCATGTTGTGAAAGAAGAAACAGACCAAAGAAAAAATAAACATGAAAAAATAAAATAAAAAAATATGCTTCAATGTAATTTCAGACTCTACTAGTTCTTTTTCTGGATGTGTAGCATTTTTCATGGTTAGTCCTTTGGAATTGTCTTGGATCATTGTATTGCTGAAAATAGGTTCCATTCATGTTTTTTTTTCTTCATTTATTTTCTTTTCAATTCATGGAACAAAACAAGATTCTTATAACAGCACAATAAAGAAAAAGATGTTTGCACATGAAACTGCAAATCTAACATGTACAACTTGCCAGTCTCTCCAAATATATAATAGTTATCATGTAAATTTCTTATTTCCCCTTTTCCTTCCCTCCTCCCTTACCCACCATAGAGACAGATACCATTTCTTACAAATATATATATATATATGTGTGTGTGTGTGTGTGTGTGGATATATATATATATATATATATATATATATACATATATATATATATGTACACACACACACAAATGCATCTATACATACTTTTATCACTTCTTTCTCTGGATGCTGATAGTATCTTTTTCATATGTCCTTTATGTTTGATTCGCATATTTATAATAGTCAAAATGACTTACTCATTCAAAGTTGTTCTTACAACAATATTGCTATTACTGTATACAATGTTCTCCTGATTCTGCTTACTTCACTTTTTATCATTTTGAGCAAGTCTTTCCATGCCCTTCTAAGATGATTCAGGTAATCATTTCTTATAGCCCAGCAGAATTCCTTCAAAATCATATACCACAACTTGTTCAGCCATTCCCGAATTGCTGGGAATCTTTGCCATTTTCAGTTCTTTGCCAACAGAAAGAGAGCTTATGAATTTCCCTCCATCATTTTTTACTCACTATTTTCTTTCTCAGCCCGTCTTTTTACCCTATTCCTGTTACCTTATCTTCTCCCCCCACTCTCTCACCCCATTTTACTCACCCCTGCAATAATCATGTCCATCCTCTTCCTTACCCTCTCAATTACTAATCCACACACCCCTTTAAAAGTTCATTCCCCACTCTGTCCCCTAGTTTTCTAAACTCTCTACATTTTCAGAAGTATTCTACATCCTTCCAGATATACATGTTGTTTAAGGTTCCAATACTACCAGTCCTCCCCCCACACCTGCTTCCTCTGTATTAATTCTTCTTTTCATGCTGCATTTTTATAATATAATTGTTCCTTTTTACCTTTTCCGACTCAATTTTGTTTTTAGAATCACCTCATCACACACAACTCAGCCCCATCCTTTCTTGCAAACTGCCTTAGTAATGGTCAGAGTTTTAAGACTGTGGATACTGGGGAGAGGATTCTGGGAAGATGGCAAAGTAGATCAGAAAATTCCAAGCTCTCAAGATTTTCCCCCACAAAAGAGTGAAAATAGCACCTTAGTGCAAAGTGTGGGTGGAGACAAAGAAAAATAGGCGCACAACTGCGATCTCCCTCAGACAGCGTGAGAAGATCTGAAGAAAATTCCCAGGACCAGTAAACACCTCCAGGCTAGGTTTATATTTCAACAACAAGTGGCAAGCCGCTTAAGTAACTAGTGGCAAGCCACAGGGGTAGTTGGTCTGAGAGGCTGCCTTGGCCGCAGCCGCTGGAACTTTTCACCCTGGGATAGTGAGGGGAATCATGCGTTTGAGCCCAGGAAGACTGTGGGAACCTTTGCTGAGGAGGAACGCCAGACCCAGCTGTGCTCCGAAGAGCAGTGGGGGCAAGAAGGAACCAGCACAGGCCCGGTGAGTGCATAAGCAGTGGGGCAGAAAGCCCCTGGCTGTGGGCACTTATAGGAGGGTGGAGGTTTGGCTTTGGTTCCAGGCTAGAGGAGAGAACTGAAGATTTGGGGCAAGAGGCACCATTTCCCATACAACAGGGCTAGAGGTATTACACAAAAATCAAGTCATTACCACACACACACACACATACACACAGACACAGACACAGACACACACACACACACACACACACACACACACAAAGTGCACAGGCAAAGGAGAAAGACTCCAACCATAGAGACCTATTATGAGAATAGAGATGACCGGGGTTCATCTTCAGTGGAGGATACTGAAGTAAAGAAACCACCAAAGAGCAATGTCAAATGGTCACTTGCCCAAAAAGAATTTATGGAAGATCTTAAAAAAGACTTTAAAAATCAAATGACAGAGATGGAGGAAGGGGAAAAAAAGAAGAAAGTTAAAAAGTGCACAGCAGAGAACAAAAGAAAACACAAGGAAACAAAGAAAAGATGGACAATTCTCAACACGAGGTATATTATTTATCATAAAGACTTTCTTGAAATGAAAATTTGTTACATATTTTGAGTCCTCTACTATGTTCTGCCATGCAAATGACATGCTTTTTTGTTCTTTCCTACTTTATATTTAAGTTTCAATATTTAAGTTTATGATAAGTTTTTGGTTCTTTTTTTCTATTTGTGTTCTGGTAAAATAAAATTTAAAAAAATGCTAAACAAAAAAGAATGCAAATACCATTGTCATATATGTGTGTATGCACATACATACATATATGTGCATACACATATTTATACATACATATGTGTATGTATATGTATGGGATTTTCTTATAATTACTCTTTAATGTTTTCCTTATATATTTTTTCCGGATTTTTTATATCAGATTTTCCATTGAGTTCTGATCTATTTGTTACAAATACCTGAAAGTCTTTCAGTTATCCTTTTTTTTCCATTCTGGACTATACTTAATTTGGAACTATGCCCAAAGGGCTGTAAACTATGCATACCCTTTGAACTTGCAACATCACTATTAAGTCTGTATCCCGCATAGATTCACAAAAAGCTAGAAAGGACCTGTACGTACAAAAATATTTTAGAAGCTCTTTTCTAGGGGCAAAAAATCAGTAATTGAGGGGATCCCCAGCAATTGGGGAATGGCTGAATAAATTGTTGCATGTGATTATTATGGAATAGTGTTGCACTAAAAGAAATGATGAGTAAGATGCTCTGTGAATGACCTGGAAAGACTCACATGAGTTGATACAAAGTAAAATGTACTGTGTACAAAGTATAACAATTATATTGTAAGATGATCACCTGTGAATGACTTAGCTATTCTCAGCAATAAAATAATCCAAGACAACTCTGAAGGACTTATGATGAATAATGCCATCCTTCCCCAGACAAAGAACTGATGGTGTCTTAATACAGATTGAAGCATACTTTATTTACTTTCTTTATTTTTCTTGAGGGTTTTATTGTGGTCTATGTTCTCTTTCATAGCATAACTACTATGGAAATATCTTACAGGACTGCACATGTTTGAACTATATCAAATTTCTTTCCTTCTTAGGGAGGGGTTGGGGTGAGGAAAGTGGAAGGGAGAGAATTTGGAAGTGAAGATTTTAAAAATTAATGTTAAAATTGTTTTTAGATGTAACTGGGGAAAAATAAAATACTAAGCAAAAACCAAACCAAAACAAAAATAATTCTTTTAAGTCTCCCCTGGCTTCCCTGTCTAAGAGATGATGTAGTTTGGCTGAGCCTCTTGTCCCATGTTTTCCACTGAGGCTCAGTGAAGCTGGCCAAGTGGGTACCTGGTTCTTGATTTATGGATCTAAATTAAATCCAGGAATCCTTAACAAGGAGCCAGTCCACAGTGTTCCGGTTAATAGCCTTTGCTATCGAGAATGCTATCATAGTGCCATACTCAAGGCACTCTCTGGGCATCTGCTACAAATCATAGAATAAGGATGTGTGGCCAGTTTATTAACAAAGATGTTATTATAAGGGCAACTCAGGGTAGACACAAATGAATGCTTACTGATGCTGAGAAACAAAAACAGGGAGATACATAGAATCTCTTTCTGGCAAAGTCCTCCATAACCCTTAGTAATGTTGGAGCTAAGTCTTTACTAGCAGGAGTTGCTGTTTGCTCAACTTGCTCTGCTAGGCTCTTTGCTGAAGCACATATACAGACAATAATAAAGTCATTAATTTGGGATAATTGAGTCCTTTTCTCAGGCCAAAAGTGGGATCTTCTAGTAGTGCTATTTTCATTAATCTAAGAACTCTAGACCTTACTTTTGCTTTGTGCACAATATCTCAAGATCCTCTTATAAAGTCATCTTTTTCTGGGTCCTACAAGTTCTCTCAAAATGGGAGGAGATCTACTTATTCTCTCACCTTTTTGGAGACTTCTTGTGACTTACAACCATGTCGTACCACTTTCCCGACCACTGAGCAAGAAAGCCTACCTAATTCCTTACTATTACATAGAATTTCCTGGGCCCACCTATTAGAAATTTTACCTTGGTTTGGAAGTCTTTGGATCATATCTGAAGGGGAGTCCAACCTCTGTGGTGGTCTCCCAAACAGAAGTCCATTGGTAAAATCAACTGTAGCTCACTTTGGACTATCTGGGGAGATTGGAGTAATGTTCTTGAATCCCTTCTTGGTCACCAACAGCCATAAGAGAAATTCTGAGAGCAAAGTTTCTAACATTATCCATTTATTGGCAAAGCCAGCAATTGTGAATAAATGGTTTCAGTGGTCTCTTAAAAACCAAGGACTCCAAGTGGGAAGTGACAGCATCTTTTATAGTGACTAACAAGAGGACAGAGCAAAATCTTAAGTTGCATGTAGCTGTTTCTTCTTCTGATTGGCTAGAAAGTAAAAAAAAAACCTCTCACATCAGATTGATATTACAACATTTCTACCTCCCCTTCTGAAACACCCTTAGCCACAAACAAACCCTGTGATTCAATGAATTTGTGAGTTACCATGATAGCTTAGATTAGACCTTTAGGTTAAATAAATTTCTCCCAAATGTGGGTTAGGGGTGAAGTTACAAGAGTAGAGATACAAATCAGAAGACAAGGATTGAGGTATAAATCACTAAGCAAGGGTGAACATAGAAATCACAAAAATAGAATTATGATCCAAGTGACCTGAGCTTACCTGAATCACAAGAATAGAATTGTGAGCCAAGTGACCTGAGGTCGCCGAAAAAAACTAGCAAGATTAAAGAACAGTGTAGCAGAATATTAAATCTAGCTTAATTAAGTCATAACAAAATAGAATTCAAAATCAGTTTTCAATTTCAGATTACTAGCTTCCTTCCTGCCACATTCATTAACACAAGGTAGTTAAGGCCTGGTCTCTCGCATTTGCTCCTTTTATTGTACATAGGATTTATTGCACAAAATCTTTAGACTAGCTCTCATTTAATTGGTTATCTAAAATATTATGCATGGAATTTATGCTTGTTATTAATTATTCTAATTCTTAAAAACCTTTCCCCACTATTAATGACATTACTGTTCTCCAAACTTAGTTTCCAAACCCTAGCATTTTCTTAAATTTATCCATCTTCCTTTCCTCCAACAAATTGGCAAATTTGTGGCCAAGTCCTAAAGATTTCACATCTTCATTGCATCATTGTGTGAGGGATAATGAGCTCTCTCCAGAGTTCAGAAGACCTAAATTCAAGTCGCACCTATTTTGCATACTGGCTTGTGACTTCAGGTAACCTCTCACTGTCCCAGGCAACTATTGAATGTCATAAATTTCAAAAAAATGCTGATCTACATTGGTAGAGGTTCCTCATTGGAGACTTCATCCACTTATATGTATTCATATACATACTCATGCATATATTCATTTATGTATACATATATGTATATCACTGCAGACCTTTAAGTACTATATAAATGTGAGCTATTGTTTTCATCATCACTAAAACCACCACCACTATCATCATCATCATCATCATCACCATCAATGTTAACCTTTCTCTGTCTGAAATAACATAGTAAGGTACAACAGAGGGATTGATGGTTGATGCTATTCCAAACTGAAAATTTTCCAGGGAATCTCATGTTTATTTGTTTGCTTATTATGCTTGTTTGTTTGGACAGGACTCTGGTAAGGGAAAGGACTAGTCCATGAGTTAGTATCCTTCATGATTTATTAATGCTGTATTAAAATTTAATATCAATATTTTTATTACTGTCTATAGTATTAAAAATTGTATTAGATACTATTTGTTTGACATAACTCAGAAGGTAAAAGGAATTTACTACTCTTGGCTTCTTCACTATTGCAAGAATATCGGTATCTTACCATACATCTTGGTTATAATGAAATGGAGGAGCAAGAAAACTAGAATTAAGAAGGTATGTACACACTTGTCTCCTAGAAACACCTGAGCTTAACTTTTATTTTTTTGGTTTTCTTTTGTTTTTGAGGGTGGAAGGCAGGGCAATTTGGGTTAAGTTGACTTGCCCAAGGTCACATAGCTAGTAAGTGTGGCAAGTGTCTGAGGCCGGATTTGAACCTGACTCCAGGGCCAGTGCTCTACTCACTGCACCACCTAGCTGCCCCACTGAGGTTATCTTTTAGTTATCAAGAGTATACTCTCTTGAATATTTTAAAATATGGGTTGAGTTATGACAAACATGATTTGTAGGGAATTTTTTGTAACAATATATCTTATGAATAAAATGAAATATACTGCTCAAGGTGGAGTCAACCAGAATGGATCAGGAACCTTTCCTCTAATGCCCTTTGCCTAGTTCTAGACCACCTAGAGCCCACCAAGTTTTTACATATTATATATTATACATATTTTAATTACATATATTATATAACATAATATACATGTGTAAGGGATGATAGATGCTATCTCATTTACCTCCCTTGTTCTGTGCCAGGGTTGCTTTAATTTTCATTTCTCTAATCAATAGTGATTTAGGGCATTCTTGTCATTTTACTAGAGATAGTTTGATTTCTTCTTTGGAAACTTCTTGTGCATATTCTTTGACCATTTTTCACTTGATAAATGACATTGTTATAAATTTGACTCATTTCCTTATATATTTGAAACATGAGGTTTTTGTCAGGGAAACTTGCTGTATTTTTCATATATTGCTTCATTGTCTATGGGATGTTTTAGCAAAATGTAGTTTCCCTGATTATATCTTTTAATTATGTCTATATTTGCTTTTGCATTGCATGAGATAATGATAACTACCTCTTCCATTTTTACTTCAACTGAAACCTGAAAGATTCTGCTCTAGCCATTTATTTTTTTTTCTCCTTAATAGTATTCATTTTCCAATGGTATGTAAATATAGATTTCAACATTCATTTTTGTAAAATTCTAAGTTGCAAATTTTTCTCTCTCTCTCCATCCTCTGCCCTCTCCCTAAGACAGCAAGCAATCTGATGCAGGTTATACATTTACAATTATGTTAAACATATTTCCACACTGGTCATATGGTGAGAGAAGAATCAAAACAAAATGGAAAACCCAAGAGAAAGAAAAAAAAACAAAAATCAAAGTGAAAATAATATGCTTTGGTTTGCATTCAGACTCCATACTTCTTTCTCTGGGTGTCATTAACATTTTCCCTTATAAGTCCTTTGGAATTGACTTGGATCATTTTATTACTGAGAAGAGCTAAGTCTGTCATACTTAATCGTCTCACAATGTTATTGTTGCTGTGTACAATATTCTTCTCATTATGCTCATTTCCCTCAGCATCAGGTCATGTAAGTCTTGCAATGTTTTTTTTTTTAATTTTTGTTTTTGTTTTCTTTCTCTGAAATCTGCCTGCTCATCATTTCTTAAAGCAAAGTAGTATTCCATTACATTCATATATCACAACTTGTTCAAGCATTCCCAATTGATGGGCATCCCCTCAATTTCCAATTGTTTGCCACCAGAAAAGAGTTGCTATTATATTTCTGCACATGCTATAAATATTTCTGTACATTCCTCTTTTATTCGATGTCTTGGGAATACAGGCCTACTAGTGGTATTGCTGTATCAATGTGTATGCACAGTTTGGTTGCCCTTTGGGCATAGTTCCAAATTGCTATCTGGAATGGTTTGATCTGTTTACAACACACCAATAATGCATTAATGTTCCAATTTTCCCACATCTTCTCCATATTTACAATTTTTCCTTTCTTCCATATTAGCGAATCTGATAGGTGTGATGTGGTACCTCAGAGTTGTTTTAATTTGCATTTTTTAATCAATAATGATTTAGAGCATTCTTCACATGATTCAAATAGCTCTTTTGGCCATTTAACAATTGGGAAATGTCTTGTATTCATGTAAGTTGAACTCAGTTCTCTATATATCTTAGAAATGAGACTTTTATCAGAGACACTGATTGTAAATATTGTTTCCCAACTTTCTGCTTTTAATCTTGGTTGTGTTAATTTTGTTTGTGAAAAACTTTTACAATTTAATGTGATCAAAATTATCCATTTTGAATTTCATAATGTTCTCTAGCTCTGGTTTGGTCATAAATTCTTCCCTTCTCCATAGATCTGACCCATAAATGATAGCTTGCTCTCTTAATTTGCTTATGATATTATCCCTTATGTTTAAATCATGTACCCATTTCAACCTTATCTTGTATACAGTGTGAGATGTTGGTCTGTGCTTATTCTCTGCTGTGCTATTTTCCAGTTTTTCCAGCAAATTTTGTGAAATAATGAGTTCTTATTTCAGAAGCTGGAGTCTTTGGGTTTATCAAACAGTAGATTACGCAACACTAACTGTTGTGTCTTTTGTACCTAACTTGTTCCACTGATCCATCACCGTTTCTTAGTCAATACTGAGTAGTTTTGATGATTGCTCTTTATAATATAGTTTTAGAAGTTTTAGATCTGGTACTGCTTGGCCACCTTCCTTTGCATTTTTTCATTACTTCCCTTGATATTCTCGACCTTTTGCTCTTCCAGATGAATTTTGTTATTGTATTTTTTCTAGCTCCATAAAATATTTTTGATAGGCTGATTGGTTTGGCGCTGAATAAATAATTTAATGTAGGTAAAATTCTTATTTTTTTATTATATTACCTTGCCCTACCCATGAGTAGTTAATATTTCCTCCAGTTGTGAAATGTGATATTATTCATGTGAAACGTGTTTCGTAATTGTGTTCACATAATTTTTGCATTTGTCTTCACAGTATACTCCCAAGTATTTGATATTGTCTACAGTTATTTTAATTGGAATTTCTCTGTCTCTTGCTATTGAGTTTTGTTAGTAATATCTAGAATTGTTGGTATTTTATGTCACTTTATTTTATATCCTGCAGCTTTGCTAAAGGTCTTGTTTCAAGTACTTTATTTGATTCTCTAAGTGTACCATCATATCATCTGCAAAGAGTGATAGCTTTGTCTCTTCATTGCCTATTCTACTTCCTTTAATTCCCTTTTCTTTTCTTATTGCTAAAGCTAACATTTCAAGTAATATATTGAGTAATAGTGGTGATAATGGGCATCTTTGCTTCACCCCTGATTTTACTGGAAATGCTTCTAACTTATCCTCATTACAAAAAAAATGCTTACTAAGGGTTTTAGATAGATACAGCTTATCATTTTCAGGAAAAACTCCACTGATTCCTATTCTCTCTTGTGTTTTTAATAGAAATGGGTGCTGTAATTGGTCGAAAGCTTATTCTGCATCTATTGAGATAATCATAAGTTTTCTGTTAGTTATTACTGTTATTTGTTATAGTTAGTTATGGTTAATTATTCCAATAGTTTTCCTAATATTGAACCAGCCCTGCCTTCCTGGTATAAATTCCACCTGGTCATAGTGTAGTATCCTCATGATGAGTTGCTATAATCATTTTGTTAATATATTTAAATTTTCATGAATGTTCTTTAGGGAAATCGGTTTATCATTTTCTTTCTGTTTTGCTTCTTCTCAGTTTAGGTATCAGTGCAATATCTGTATCATAAAAAGAATTTAGTAGTACTCCACCTATTTTTGAAAATAGTTTATGTAGTATTGGAATTGTCTCTTTCAATATTTGGTAGCTTTCACTTGTAAATTCATCTCAACCCTGGAGGTTTTTTCTTAGGAAGTTCATTGAAAGCCTTTTCAATTTATTTTTCTGAAATAGGATTAAGTATTTTATTTCCACTTCTATTAATCTGGTCAATTTATATTTTGGTAAATATCCATTTCACTTAGATTGTCAGATTTATTGGCATACTGTTGAGCAAAATAGGTCATAATTATTGCTTTATTTTCCTCTTCATTTGTGATGGATTCACCTTTTTCATTTTTGATACTGGTAATTTGGTTTACTTTTTTTAAGTCAAATTAACCAAATGTTTATCTTTTTATTGTTTGTTTTTTTCTCATAAAACTAGCTCTTAGTTTTGTCTATTAGTTCAATAGTTTTCTTGCTTTTAATTTGATTAATCTCTCCTTTGATTTTTGGAATTACTAATTCTGTATATAATTAGGAATTTCTAATTTGTACTTTCTCTAGATGTTTTTTCATCTCCATGCCAAATTCTTTGATGTCCTTTCACTATTTTATTCATGTAAGCATTAAGAGATATACAATTTTGCCTATGAACTGCTTTAGGTACATCCTATAAGTTTTGGTATATAGTTTCATTATTGTCATTCTCTTGGACATAATTATTGATTGTTTCTATGATTTGCTGTTTGACCAACTCATTCTTTAGGGTTAGATTATTTAATCTCCAATCAGTTTTTGAGTCTACCTTTCTATGCCCCTTTATTACAAGCAATTTTTATTCCATCATGATCTGAAAAGAATTCATTTAATCTTTCTGCCTTTCTGAATTTGATTGTGAGGTTTTATGCCGTAATAAATGATCAGTTTTTGTTTGGGTGTCATATATTACTGTGAAAAATGTATATTCCTTTAAATTCATTCCCATTCATTTTTCTCCAGAGATCTATCATATCTAACTTTTCTAAAATTCTACTCACATCCTTAACTTCTTTCTTGTTTATTTTGTGATTAGATTTCTCTAGTTCTGAGAGGGGGAGTTTGAGGTCCCCCACTAGTATAATATTGATGTCTGTTTCTTTCTATAATTCCCTTAACTTATCTTCTAAGAATCTGGATGCTATAGCACTTGGTGTATATATGTTTAGTATTGAAATTACTTCATTGTCTATGAAACCTTTCAGCAATATATAGTTTCCTTTCTTCTCTCTTTTTTTTTCTTTTTGCTTCATTTAAGGTCTGGTTTGCAACTTCTTCTTTTTTATTACTCTGTCTTTAGCATAATTTATTGTACCCCAGCTTTTTACCTTTACTCTGTGTGTATATATCTGTTTCAAATGTGTTTCGTGTGAATAACATATTGTAGGATTCTGATTTTTAATCCTCTCTGCTATCCTCTTCCATTTTATAGGAGAGTTCATCCCATTCACACTCACAGTTATGATTACCAGCTGTGTATTTACCTCCATCTTATTTGCTCCCCCTATTTTTCTCTCTTCTTTGAGTATTTACTTCCTCATAAGAGGTTTTATTTTTTTCTGACCACCACATCCCTCAATCTGCCCTCCCCTCTATCAGTCCCCCCTTTATTTCCCCTTTCTCCTCCTACTTCTGCCCTCCCTTTGCCTTTTTTCTCTCACTCCCCACTTCATTTTTCTCCTTTCCTCTCCTACTTCCCTATATGGTAAGATAAATTGCTATACCCAACTGAGTATGTTATTACCTCTTTGAGCCAAACACAATGAGAGTAACTTAAACAATGCTTGCCTCCCTCCCTTCTTTCCTTCTACTGTAATAGGTCTTTCATGACTCTTCATGTGATATAATTTATCCTGTTCTGTGTCTCCCTTTGGGCTTCTCTGAGTACCATCCTCTTCTCAACCATTAATTATTTTTTTATCATCCCATCAAAGTCAATTTATACTCACAAACTCTATCTAGGTATACCCCTTCTAAATGTCATATTAAAATACAGGTCTCAAGAGTTACAAGTATTATCTTCCCATGTAGGGATGTGAATGGTTTAACTTTATTGAATAAAATGGTTTTTCTTTCTTGTTTAGGTTTAAATGCTTCTATTGAATCTTGTATTTGAAGATCAAATTTTTTGTTCAGCTCTGTTCTTTTCATTAGAAAAGTTTGAAAGTCCCTTATTTCGTTGAATATGTCTATCTTTTCCCCTGAAAGATCATGCTCAGTTTTGCTGGGTAATTGATTCATGGTTGTTATCCAGGCTCCTTTGCCTTCCAGAATATTGTATTTCAAGCCCTGTGATCCTTTAATTTAGAAGATAATACATCCTATGTTGTCCTGATTGTAGCTATTTGATATTTGAATTGGTTTTTTCTGGCTACTTGCAATATTTTCTCCTTGACTTGATAATTCTAGAATTTGGCTACAGTATTCCTTGGAGTTTTCATTTTGGAATCTTATTCAGCAGGTAATCAATGGATTCTTCCAGTAACTATTTTACCCTCTGATTCTAGGACCTCAAATCAGTTTTCCTTGATAATTTCTTGTAAGATGCTGTCCAGATTCTTTTTTTTTTGATGATGGCTTTCATGTAGTCCAATACTTCTTGAATTATCTTTCCTGCATCCCTTGTTTTTCCAATGAGATATTTTTACATTTTCTTCTATTTTTCATTATTTTTATTTTGTTTGACTGATTCTTGATATCTCGTAGAGTTATTAGCTTCCGTTTGTCCAATTTTAAGTTTTAAAGAATTATTTTCTTCAGTTAGGTTTTCTACCTTTTTTCAAATTGGCCAATTCTTCTTTTAAAGGCATTGTTTTCTTCAGTGAAATTTTTCCCCCAATTTGGCCAATTCTATTTTTTAGGGAGTTATTTTCATCAGTCAATTTTTGTGCTTCCTTTTACAAGCTATTGACTTTTTTTCATAGTTCTCCTTCATAACTCTCCTTTCTTTTCCCAGCTTTTGTTCTACCTCTCTTACTCGATTTTTAATATCTTTTTGGAGCTCTTCCAAGAGTACTTTATGGCTTTGAGCTCAATTCATATTGCTGCTTGAGGCTTCACATGTAGGTAGTATGACATTGTTGTTCTCTTCTCAGTTTATCTTTCGATCATCTCTGTCACCATAGTAGCTTCCTGTTCTCAGGGCTTTCTTTTGTTTCTAACTCATTTTTAACCTACTTTGTGACTTTTAAAGTCAAGCTCTGCTCTTGGGGTTCAAGGGGCACTATCCCAAGCTTCTTATGCTGGGAGCCAGCGGTGTTGTCACTGATTTTACATGCTAGGACCTCAGGTGCTTGAAGCTTGCCTACTGCACTGGGGGTGACCTGACCTAGTAGTGCCTCTTGTGCCGGGTTCTGGAATGTGCAATTTGCCTTCATTGCTATGGCTGGAGGCCTCACTGCTGTACTGTTGAGTCAAGGTGACCAAAGTGTCTCGGCTACTGATCATGTAATAGTAGTTAAGGTGGGACTTTTGCTGTTCTTCTCTTAAGTGCTGGCCTTGTTTGAATGGGGCAGACAAAATGGGATCTTTTTGTCTTGGAATATTTCTCAGCCCTGAAAAAATTAGGAGTCATTGATCTGTACATGATGTGATACTGTGAGTGGGGAACTTTCCCGCATTCAGTATGAATGAACTCAGAGCCCTCAGGGCTCTGAACAGTATATAATTGAAGGGAACTTTGTGTTTGACTTTTGGGGATCATTCATAGAAGCAGTGTTGAGACTCTGGGCAACGTGCCACTGCCCCCTAGCTTTGCAACCCAGATATTAGTTTTCTCTAGTAACTATGAATTGTGATTTGAATAAGACAAGGTCTGTCTGTTGATGTTTGTAATTTCTTTCTGTATTTGCCTTGAAATTCAGGGGCCTGATCTTTTCCCCCTGAACTGTGAATGACATTTTTTTGATTAAACTGAGATTGTTAACTGCTTAAAGTTACTTTACTTAATAAAGCAGATCAAAGAACCTGTGTTGGTAGCTTTATCTGTGCTGGTTGTTGGTGGATCTTACACCCCTACAGTAGCTGCTAGCAGATTGTTGCTACAGATCTGTGCTGTGACTAAAAGCCCCTTGCTGGCTTCCCTGGACACTGTCTTTGCTGGGCTGTATTCCTCTTTTATTCGAGTGAGCCAGACTTTTCCTGAAGTCCTTACCTTAAGTTACCTTAAGCTGGGGAATTGTTTCACTCCATCTTTTCATGGGTTCCATCTCTCTACAAGATGTTTAGAGGCTTGATTTAACCTCCTTTCTGAGGGAAACTAGGGAGAGTTCATGAAACTTTTTCACTTCTCTTCACCATCTGGAATTCATGTCTAGCCCTTCATTTTAACTCTGTGTGTATTTCTGTTTCAGGTATGTCTCTTCTAAACAATGTATTGTTGAATTCTGGTTTTTAATCCATTCTGCTACCCAGTTCTGATTTACGGGGGAGCTCATCCTATTCACATTCACTGTTATTACAACTGTGTATTTCCATCCATCCATTTTGTTCTGTTTAACCTTCCCTCTCTCTCTTTCTTAACCTGTCCCTCCTCAAAAGTCTGTTTTGACTCTGACCACTGCTTCCTTTAATCTTCCCTCTTTTATCATCCCTCCCTGCATATCTCATCCTACTCCCAATTTATTTCCTCATTGAATCAGATAGATTTTTATAACCAAATCCATGTGTATATTTTCCCTCTGAATAAATTCCAGTGAGAGTGAGGTTTAAGCTTTGACGAACACCCCCAATTTTCCCTTCCACTACAAAAACTTTTCTCTTTTTTTTTAAGTTTTCAATTATTATTATTTATTTAATATATTTAGTTTTTAGCATTGATTTTCACAAAAGATTGAATTACCAATTTTCTCCCCATTTCTACCTTCCTCCTCACTCCAAGATGGCGTATATTCTGATTGTCCCATTCCCCAGTAAGCCCTCCCTTCTCTCACCCCACTCCCCCCATCCCCTTTTCCCTTACTTTCTTGTAGAGCAAGATAGATTTTTATGTCCCATTGCCTGTATATCTTATTTTTTAGTTGAATGCAAAAGCCTTTGTTGGACATCTGCTTTTAAAACTTCGAGTTCCAAATTCTCTCCCCTCTTCCCTCCCCACCCACCCTCCCTAAGAAGGCAAGAAATTCAACATAGGCCACATGTGTATCATTATGCAAAACCCTTCCACAATATTCATGTTGTGAAAGACTAATTGTATTTTGCTCCTTCCTATCCTGTCCCCCTTTATTCAATTTTCTCTGTTGACACTATCCCCTTTTCGAAATTGTTTCCTTTTGATTACGTTCTCCCACTATCTGCCCTCTCTTCTATCATCCCCACTTTTTTATCTCCTTCCTCCTTCTTTACTGTGGGGTAAGATACCCAATTGAGTGTGTATGTTATTCCCTGCTCAGGTCAAATATGATGAGAGCAATATTCCCTCATTCCTGCTTACCTGCCCCCTCTTCCCTACCAACAGAACTGCTTTTTCTTGCCACTTTTACACGAGATAATTTACCCCATTCTATCTCTCCCTTTCCCCCTCTCTCAATATATTCTTCTCTCATCCCTTAATTTGATTTTATTTTTTTAGATATCATCCCTTCACATTCAGCTCACCCTGTGCCCTCTGTCTATATGTGTATACATATACACGGATATGTTTGTGTGTTAATATATATATATATATATATATATATACACACACACACACATATATATGTATGCATGTATATAAGTATATGTATATCCCTTCTGCTACCCTAATACTGAGGTCTCCTGAATTATACCCACCACCTTTCCATGTGGGAATGTAAACAAAACAGTTCAACTTTAGTATGTCCCTTGTGATTTCTCTTTCTTATGTGCCTTTTCATGCTTCTCTTGATTCTTGTGTTTGAGAGTCAAATTTTCTATTCAGCTGTGGTCTTTTCACTGACAAAGCTCGAAAGTCCTCTATATTCTTGAAAATCCATATTTTGCCTTGGAGCATGAGACACAGTGTTGCTGGGTAGGTGATTCTTGTTTTTAATCCTAGCTCCATTGACCTCTAGAATATCATATTACAAGTCCTTCAATTCCTTAATGTAGAAGCTGCTAGATCTTGTGTTACCCTGATTGTGTTTCCACAATACTCAAATTGTTTCTTTCTAGCTGCTTGTACTATTGTCTCCTTGATCTAAGGGCTCTGAAATTTGGCAACAATATTCCTAGGAGTTTTCTTTTAGGTATCTTTTTCAGGAGGCGATCAGTGGATTTTTTCAATTTCTATTTTACCCACTATCTCTAGAATGTCAGGGCAGTTTTCCTTGATAATTTCTTGAAATGTGAAATCTGGGCTCTTTTTTGATCATGGCTTTCAGGTAGTCCAATAATTTTTAAATTATCTCTCCTGGATCTATTTTCCAGGTCAGTGATTTTTCCAATGAGGTATTTCACATTTTCTTCCATTTTTCTATTCCTTTGGTTCTGTTTTATAGTATCTTGATTTTTCATAGAATCACTAGCATCTACTTGCTCCAATCTAATTTTTAAGGTAGTATTTTCTTCAGTGGTCTTTTGGACCTCCTTTTCTATTTGGCCAATTCTGCCTTTCAGGGCATTCTTCTCCTCATCGGCTTCTTAGAGCTCCTTTGCCATTTGAGTTAGCCTATTTTTTAAGTTGTTTTTTTTCAGTATTTTTTGGGTCTCCTTTAGCAAGTCATTGATTTGTTTGTCATGGTTTTCTTACATCACTCTCATCTCTCTTCCCAATTTTTCCTCCACTTCTCTAACTTGCCATTCCAAATCCCTTTTGAGCTCTTCCGTGGCCTGAGACCAATTCACATTTTTCTTGGATGTTTTTGATGTAGGCTCTTTGATTTTGTTGATGTCTTCTGTTTGTAAGTTTTGGTTTTCCCCATCACCAAAGATAGATTCCAAAGTCTGATTCTGAATCTGAGTCTGTTTTCCCTGCCTGGCTATGTTCCCAGGCAAACACTTAACCCTTGAGCTTTTCATCGGGGTATAACTGTTTGTAGAGTAAAGAGTACTTTGTTCAAAGCTTAAGGGGCTGCGCTGTCATTTTCAGAGGTATTCCTACACACCAAGCTCTGCCACATCAGTGCTACTCCTCCCCCAAGAACCACCATCCCAGACCACACCTAAGATCTAAGCAGGCTCTGCACTCCCGCTCTAATTCACCACTTAATTCCTCCCATCAGGTGGGCCTGGGGCCGGAAGCAACTGCAGCTGTAGTTCTGTCCTCAGAGCTGCACCACCTCTGCTGCCCCCCAGGGCGGTGGCCGAACGGTGAGCTCCTCTCACTCTGTCCCCCAGTTTTTTCCACTAAACGTCTCTGTTGTCTTTGGTGTTTGTGGGTTGAGAAGTCTGGTAACTGCCACAGCCCACTGATTCAGGGCTCTAAGGCCTGTTCCCCTGGCTCCTGGTCTGGGCTCTGCTCCATTCCACTCCTTTATGCTCCCGGCTCTGTGTGATATACCTTACCCAGCAACCATCGGGCTGTCCTGGACTGGAGCCCTGCTTCTCTTTGCTA
Source organism: Trichosurus vulpecula (assembly GCF_011100635.1). Classification (NCBI taxonomy): domain Eukaryota; kingdom Metazoa; phylum Chordata; class Mammalia; order Diprotodontia; family Phalangeridae; genus Trichosurus; species Trichosurus vulpecula. The sequence continues at coordinate 215,431,185 of NC_050579.1, forward strand.
TTTCGTGGGTTCTGCAGTTCTAGAATTTGTTCAGAGCCATTTTTTATAGGTGTTTGGAGGGTCCTGGGGGAGAGCTTTAGGCAAGTCCCTACTTTCCACCCACCATCTTGGCTCCATCCCCTACAAAAACTTTTTCTTGAATGCCTTTTTCACATGAGAAATATTTCCCCACTCTACCTGTCCCTTCCCCTTTCTCTCAATGCATCCCTATTTCTTACATTTTTTTGGAAATCATCCCAATATAATAGACTTACATCCATTACCTTTTTCTAGTGTATTCCTTCTAACTGCCCAAATAATGATGAAGTTCTTAGGAGCTATGAGTATAACCTTCTAATATAGCAATGTAAATTATTTAAACACATTGAGCCCCTTATTTTTTTTATATGTTTACCTTTTAAAGATTCTTTCGAGTCTTTTGTTTGCAAGTCAGAATTTCTCTTTAGCTCTCTTCTTATCATCAGGAATTCTTAATAGTACTCTATTTCATTAAATATCCATTTTTTTCCAAGAAGGAGTATACTCAGTTTTGCTGGATGGGTTAGTTTTTGGTTGTAATCCTTAGTTTCATTCTCTTTATTGGCCAGTAATTCATTCTTTATTTTTCACTTACAAAAAAAAAAAGGACAGTTTGAACAAATGATACAAAACAATGTGTCATATCACAATGGACAAGAAGTTGTCTCATGGGTATTTTTATATGGTATTATAGGAGTGAATTGGTCATGAAGTGTTCAGAAACACACTTACCCTTCCAACTGGAGCCCTCCTCCAAAACATAATCCATTATTTTTATTCCCTACAATATGAGATACTCAAAGTAGGAAATAAGGGACTGGACTTGACAGCAGTAAGTCCACAGTGGAAAAAAAAGGGGGAGAGGAAGATGGTACAGGTTACACATCTAAACTGATATTCAGTCCTTTTCAGTTGTTGTAGTCTAATATTTTGCAACTTGTTTGGATAAGGAGTCTTTTCCATTCAAAACAACATGGCAAACAAAATAATTTTAATGAGGTAGTCACATATAGTATACACACTTTCCTCCCTAAAGAGAAAGCATACACTTTCATACAAGAATAGATGGATATCCAGTAAACATACAATGCATTCTCTCACAGCAGATTGTATTCTGTTTTCCTATATCTGCCTTGAGGTGATACAGTAAAAGGCATAGGATTTCCTTAACAATTTATGATTAAATTTGACTAATAAAGTTTGCTTTCTGGATGGTTCACAACAGCACCATTCTTTGAAACAACAGGTAAGCTGAGAATGAGACTTAATGCATCCAGGTCCTTCTGATTTAACTACAGTTGCTTAGGTGGGACTGGGGCCCTTTGGCAGAACTTTTGAGCCAAGATCTTCACAGATAATCATAATACTCTACCACCTCTAAAACCTCCCCAAAGATTGAAGGCAGAAAGAGCTGCATATTATTATTATTTTAATGTTAATAAGATCATTTAGTGATCTGTCCTTCAGGAAAAGGTAAGGATGAAACAACTCCTAACAAAAGCAAAAAATTGTTACTTGCTTTTTTACAAATGGTAACAAGAAATTTACTTGCTTCAATAAATCTCTTAGCAATGCTACAGTAATCATTTTCTTCTTTATGTGCACTATGTAGACAGACAAAAAAACCCCTATAAAATGTTTAAAAGACTATATATATATATATATATGTATATATGTATGTATATATATGTATATATATGTATATATATATATATATATATTTACTTATTTTTTCACTTCACTGTAAGGCTATCCAGTCTTTTTTCCACAGGTCCTAAGTTTATCCCTTTTTTATCCCCTCCCTTATCACATTAGAAAACTGAAAATTTAAATACAAACCTAGGCTTTATTTTAAAAATAATTTCTCCTCGTTTTCTAACCCCTTCCCATGCTATCCCACAATATTTTGTTAAAAATAGCTTAATATGTATATATTTCTCCTTAATACTAGACCCAATGCAGGGGCATCTCCAGTCATCCTGATCTATATCTTGCCACTGGACCCATATGGCTCCAGAGGAGAAAGTGAGGCTGGTGACTTTGCACAGCCCTCTCTCACTTAAATCCAATTCACTTGCAAATCATGGAATCACCTTCCTGATTTCATGGTCCTTTTCAAGAATGAAGGACAAACAACAACAACCAGATTGAATAGATAGATATAAACCTAAAACTTCTCAATGCTGATACAAACTTCAGCATATTTACTCTTGCTAAGGTGTTATGTAAGGTACAAGTTCAAAAACATCAGTACAATACAACCAAAAATAAGGCACCTGCCTTTCAAAATGTTGACCAAAAACTAGTTGTGCTACTAGTTCATCTGTCACTGAGGGGTCATAGCTGGGGGATATGTGCTATTAATCACTGTTTGAATAGATGAACTAGCATGAAATTCTGGAAATAAATATTTTGGTTCTAATTATTATCCTTTGCCTTAAAAATCTCATTTAATATAAGGCAAAATATAAACTTATTCTGTGAATATGAAATGTGAGATTAAATTTAAAACTTCATTCCAACAGTGCCTTTTATCAGCATTTTTCTGCATAGCCAAAATTAAAAAGCTATCAAAATGCAATATCTTTCATTTTGCACGAATCCTATGAATGCTGTAAAAGAACTACTAGATTTGATTTTTTAATTAATCTCTTCATGCAAAAAAATATTTGTGTTAATTACATGCCCACTGCCTCTCATTGCTCTTTAGGAGTTATAAATATCTACTGCTGAGGTCCCATTCTATAACAGCTGAAAACCTTAGTTCAATTTAGTCTTCTATTAATTTAAAATATGTACAGATAAGGACAGGTGGTTGTATAGAACTTGCCTACATCAAGCTTTTATTTTCTTTCTTTAAAGCTACATCTGGACACAAGGAAAGGCAGCTAATTGTCTCTTAGACAACCCCTTGACCCCCCCCCCCCAAAAAAAGCAGCTATCTCCAGTGATAGTTCCACAGAGAGTTCATATTGTATGGCATTTTATTTAGATTCCATGCATGTATTTTCCTGTGTTGCTCCAAAGTTAAGATCTGTTCTTTCTGGAAACTCCAGCTTTCTTTTCATTAATGAATTTTTGTATGTCCTTTTCCATTTGCCGTATTCAGATTCTTCTTTCCTGAAGTGAATTTTTTTGCCCCCTTTACAACTATATCTATTCTGTTTCTTTAAGGTGTTATTTTTAAACATTTTTGTGCCTGTTAGAAGCTGGATTTTGTGCCTCTTTTAACAAGGTTTTAATTTTCTTTTCATAAATTTCTTGAAAGACTCATTTCTTCCTCCATTTTCCCCTCTACCACTCTTTTTATTTTTTTTTTAAATTTTAGACAAATACCAGCACTTAATCACATAATTAGAAAAGAAAAATAAACATTATAAATGTAAACATAAAATAAGAAAAAAAAACATGTCATGTAACAGCAGAACATAGGAGAGGATTTAGAATATATAACAGTAGCTTATCATTTCAAGAAACCTTATATATTAAGTACTCTGATGTGCTGAAAGTTATCGATCTTTTCTTTGCTTCCCTGTACATTTTCTTTTGTTCTCTGTTGTACACTTTTTATTTTGTTCTTTTTCCCTCTTTCTCCCCCCTACCTACTATCCCAAGGTTAGAACTGAGCATGGATATATTTATATATAGGTATTGATATATACATATACACATACATAAATGCATACATACAAAAATAAACATATACTTTTCCTAAGAGATTCTACTCCTACTCTTGTTTTTATGTTTGCACATCTCTTTTTTTCTTATCTCTCCTAACTCTTCTACTTTACTTCTACCTGCTACCTTGCCCTCCTATTACTTAACCTACCCCACTCCAGCAATCCCTCCCTTATTGTCCAAAATCTAAACACCCTTTTGTATACCCCTTTGATCGATTCCTAACCCCTCCCCTCTAAAGCTCCCTCCCTTACGCTCCCATTCCCCTAAATCTAAGCACCTTTCCATATCCCCCTTTTAACCTATTCACACATCCTCCCCTCTAAAGATCCCTTCTTTATTCCCCCCTCCCTATCCCCTTAGAGTTTCATTTGTTTCTAAATTTAGAAGACTTTTATACTTCAGGTTGTAGTTCCCTTTAACAGCAAGTGGCAACCTACTTAAACAAGAAGCAGCAAGCCCTGAGTTAGCTGGTTTGGGAGGCTGCCTCTGCCCCCGCCGCAGGAAATTTTACTGCAAGGGACAGTGAAGGGAGTTGGGCATCTGATCTAAGGAAGATCTAGGGAATCTCTGCTGACAGGGAATGCCAGACCAAGCTGTGCTGTGGATGGCAGTGGTAGAGGAGGAGGGGAGGATTCTGGGAAAATTGTGGAGTAGGTGAGAAAATTTCAAGCTCTCAAGATTTTACTCCACAAAAGAGATACAATAGTGCCTCTGGGTGAACATAGAGCTATGAAAACATATAAAGTAGGGGCAGAACAGGGGTCCTCTTGGGACAATCTGGGAAGACCTGGAGAAAAATCCCAGGACCAGATTTCCTCCAGGTGAAAAGTCTATTCTCCCTGTCCTGCCAGTGGAGGACAATAAAAAGAAGCTTACTCAGTCTGGAACACAGAAAGCTAGTATACTCTGCTATAATAGAATTCAGCCATAGAACTGAGAAAGAGAACTGGGACAGCACACCTATGTGTGGTTGTGTGGCACTCCTTTCAACACAAAGGAAAGATCCCAGAATCTAGCTGTGACTAGAAATCATGTGGGGAACAGACTAAAGCTTGGAAACTTGAATTGCATAGCAAGGAAGGGGCTGAGACAGCCTGGGGAAGCTGCCACCAAAGAGGAGTCAGAAAGTGATTAGAAGGAAAAATTAGAGGGGAAAAAAAGCCTGAGATTAACAAAGATCTCAGGAGTAAGAAAACTCCCTGAAAGACCTACATTATAAGCAGATTAACTAATAGTGAAGATAAGGAAGTATGGCATCCAGATGAGCTTAATGAATCCAGACATCTCTGAATAAACATTATAAGACAAAGGGAAATGAATCAACACATGATTAGACTGAGGACCCCGGAGATTCCCAAGACAGTGGGAAACGACAGCAGAATATTCCCTGGTGATTTAAAAAGAAAAAAAAATTAAAGAAATTTCAATTAATTTGAGTACCTGCTAAATAGTAATGATTTGTGGGAATAGCTGCATACAGGCAAGAGAGAGTTAGTGAGTAATAGAAAGTGAGAAGATTTGGTTCAGAAAGTTGTAGGAGAATTAAATATAGGACATCAAATAGTGTTTTGATATTGTACTAGATGCATGACCATATATATTTGTGTGTGTATTTGTACATGCAAATGTGTGTATGTATACACACACATATGCATGTATATATGTGTATATTTATATATATATGTATATATATACATATAGTTGTGTAATTCAAATTAAATATGGAAATTTCAATACCATCTTGCTTTTATGTGTTCCCTTAAGAACTTCCTATTGGCTTCTTTTAAAAAATGAGTCAGCGGACCTATTTTATTTTATTTTTCAGTATCAAGATAACTACTATAACAGTATCTCTTATTTTTTTCCTTTCTCCATTAGAAAGTACATATCAGCACCTTGGCAATATCTGAAAATGTGAGTCTCATTCTATACCTGTAGGCCATCATGTCAGTGCCAAGAGGGAAAAGCATGATTAATCTTCATTCTTCCAGAATTATGACTGGTCAATGTGTTCATCATAAGTCTTAAATCTCTAACAGTTGTTTCCATGTGTAATTTTGACAACATCATATGCATTGTTTTTGTGGCTTCCTTCGTTGTGCATCAGTGGATCAAATTCCTCCCAGGTTTTCTTGACTCTGTGCCTTTACTTCTTATTACATGGCAATAATCCATTACCTTCACATACTATAATTTATTTATAATGCCCTAATTGATAGGTACCTGCTCTGTATCCATTGCTTTACTATGACAACAAAATAATGCTGCTACAATTATTTTTGCTCATATGAATCCTTTGCCTTTTTCTTTGATCTCTTTGGAATAAATATGTCAGAGTCATATTGTTGGGTAAAGGGGCATCCATAAAGTTACAGGACACCCCAACTCCAGCACTATCCTGGTAGAGGTTAAATTTGGGGACAAAGTGAAGCACTTGTAAACCTTTGAAAGATGAACAAAAATGGAGTTTTACTTTTCCTTAACAAAACAAGGATATGACAAAAAGATACAGTGAGACTTATTTTTGCCTCCTTATGAAAATATGTCTGATAAACAGGCTATCAAGGCAAAATACAACAAATCTTATGGATTCAGGAACTGACAAAATCTGAGAGCCCTCAACATTACCTGTTCGGAGCTTTTTTGTCCTTAGCTGATCAGCAAGTTGTGTTGAGAAATAGAAACAAATCAAGTCCTTGGCACTGTTTTGTCTTCATTTAGGGAAAACTAATCCTTGTGGCAGGACAGCCAGAAGAGGCACAGGCCTAACACATGTTGCAATCAAACACTGATTGATATTAGTTCTATCAGTGTATAGTTACTTTTTATGTATAGTTCAATTTCTTACCAGAATGACTAGACCACTTCACAGCTTCACTAACAGAGTTGATGGGCCTATCCTTCCACAGTCCCTGTATGTATAGGGTATAGGATGTGTTCAGAGAAGATTAGTATTTCTAGTGTGAAGGCTACTGAGCCCTTTTCAGGGCTGCTTTCCACCTTTGGTGTCCACTTGTTCCACCTAACTCTCACCTGTGGCTCCAAGAAGCTGCAGCATGAGCAGTCGCCACACCTCAGTAAACCATTTCTATATATGGGCTAAACTAGCTTGAAGGCAACTGAGGAGTCTTAAATGCATCGGTAAGTTAGGGTAAGCTGCCCCAAGTGTTTGAAGACTTCCCCTGGTAGAATAGGCAGAAGAGAACAATTTGTTAAAATGGCCATGAAGGCAGCTGAAGCACTCACTGTGGAGCTCTTAGAGCTTGGTTAGATGTTGAAGATACTAAGGTCATTCACTGTATCCCAAGCCATCACCAGTCATCTTGACTCTGTCCTGCCACCTGTCTGTCATGACTGTGGAGGAGAGAGTGAAGTCAACAACTCTGTGCAATTCTGCCTCACTTAAAACCAAGTTATGCATGAATCAAAAGATGTCACACATACCATTTTACCATTTTTACCTATCTCAAAGTCCAGTGGTGACAAGGAAGTGATGAAGCAGCAGGTGTGGATATCCTGGAAGCTGTAGTCACAACCTTGCACACAGGCAGCCTGTCATAGGTTTGTCTTCTCACTGGAAGCAGTAATAGGACTTGGCAACCCCATCCTGGTATGAGGAAAGGGCTAGAAAAGGGACCATAAAAATTATCCACTCACCCAATGCTGGCTTGATTACCACTATAAGTGGGGATCCCACCCTATGGATGAAAGACACACAAAAAATATGTACAAAAACTGCAAAGATGATTCCTTTCACCATAGGTACATGGAATTTGCACACACTTACCGAGAGTACAAAACCCAGTAGACCTGAAAGATGAACAATTCTTCTTGCAAGAGAACTCAGCAGGCATCGCATCCAGATAGTAGCCCTTCATGAAACAAGGCTGGCAAATGAAGGTGAGCTTACTGAAGCAGGATCTGGATACATGTTTTTCTGGAGTGGCCACAGTGAAGGGGAACTCCATGAAGCTGGTGTAGGATTTGCAATCAATACTAATCCAGGCAACAAGTTTGTATACCTACCAAAAGGAGTAAACAACAGGCTCATGACAATGTGATTGCCACTTACAGAAAAATGCCGTACCACCATCATCAGTACCTATGCTGCCAAAATGACAACCCATTATGATGTCAAAGAAAAATTTTGTGAAGACCTGGAAATCTTGATCATCAATGTGCCAAAAGAGGATGAGTTTATAATTCTGTGTGACTTTAATGCTAGATTATTCTCAGAATACCAGACTCGGCATGGAGTCCTTGGGGGTAACGGAGTTGGAAACAACTACAGCTGTAGTCACTTACTCATGAAGACTTGTACATCTCCTGACCTTCTCATCACCAACACTGTCTTCTGTTTACCATAGTGCAATAAAATCTCATGGACGTACCCCTGAAGCAAATGTTGGTATTTAATAGACTATGTGACTGTAAGGAAAAGAGATAGAAAGGACATGACAGTGACAAAGGCAAAGTGTAGTGCAAGTGCTAGACTGATCATAGACTTATCCTCTCCAATCTAATATTGACATTCAACAAAATGGTGAAATGACTAAGGTGAAATGACTGCCAGAGGAATTAATGTCTACAATCTAGAGCTCTTCTCTGAGCCAGAAGTTTGTTGGTAACTTGGAGGGAAAGTTGAGTCAACACACAGCTGGCAACAGTGGAGCAGAAAAGTAGTGGGAAGCTTTCAGAGATTTGGTGTACAATACTGCATTAACTCACCTGGGTCAGAAACCCTCACAAACATCAAGACTAGTTTGACAAAAAAAGATGGAGAAATGCAGAAGCTGCTAAATGAAAAATGAGAACTCTGTGGGGTTTACAGCAGGGGACTCCATCCATCTCTAAGAAGGCACCATTTAATTCCATCAAAAATAAAGTACAAGTGAAGCTTAGACAGATGCAAGATTCTTGGCTCAGTAAGAAGGCAGATGAAATTCAGTTTTATGCTGATTGTAACAACAGAAAGCACTTTTATGATGCTCTGAATGCTATTTATGAGCCAAAGACTTATTGTGCATCTCAACTATTCAGTGCTGATGGAGTCACATTGATTAGTGATGCAGACATGATCCTAGAGAGGCAACGTGAATACTCCAATAGTGTTCTCAACAGATCATCATTAATCAATGCTGATGCCATTGACGATTTCCCTAAGTTGAAGCCAACCCCTCCCTAGCTGAAGTTCCAACCTAAGAAGAGGTTTGGATGCTTTTAGGCTCCTTTTGTGTGAAAAAATATCTAGTGCTGATCCTATTACAGCTGAGATTTACAAGGTGTGGGGTCCATTTTTCATATAAAAGCTGACTGAAATGTTCTAGGTTATACACAAGAGGAACTTATCTTCTAGGAGTTCAAGGAGACCTCCATTGGCCATCTCTATAAAGATAAAGGAAATTGATTGTCCTGTGACAATCATGGGTGGGGCGCATCTCTCTCTTAGTCAGTGCTGGCAAAATTCTTGCCAGAGTCTTCCTCAATAGGCTGTTCCTTCATCTGGAAGATGATTATCTACCTGAGAGCCAGCATGGTTTCAGAAAGGGCCAAGGAATGGTTGATATGGTATTTACTACCCAACACCTCCAAGCAAAATGCCAGAAACTGAACAGAGATCTGTACACAATGTTTGTAGAACTGACCAAGGACTTTGATACTGTCAATCATGAAGGCTCATGGAAAACTATGTCAAAATTTAGTTTCCCCAAGAAGTTCATTAGCATGGTATGTCAATTTCATAATAGCCCTAGGTTCTGGATAAAGCATGATGCTCTCACATCAGTAGAATGAAACAAGGCTGTGTGTTTGCTACCATGCTTTTTAGCATGATGTTTTCAGGTATGTTGTCAAATGCTTTCAATGAGGAGGAACATGGCATCAAGATCGGCTACTACAATGATGGTAAATTCTGCAACTTGAAAAGGCTACAAGTCAAGACTAAAGTGGAGGGAGTGATGGTGCATGATTTTCTGTTTTCAGATGATTGTGCACTCAATGAGGTGTCTGAAGTTGGGACGCACCAAAGTATGGATCAATTCTCTGCTGCTTGTGCTGATTTTGGCTTAACAATTAATACCAAGAAAACACAGGTCCTCCATCAGCCAGCACCACATCATCCATATGTGGAACCAAATAGAGAAGTTTTTAATGCCATGAGTTAGTTCACTTACCTTGGCAGCATACTTTCCAGGGATGTACACATTGATACTGAGGCTGATGCATGTATTGCCAGAGCTAGCTCAGTGTTTTGGGAGGCTATGAAAGATAGTTTGGGAGGGAAGAGTTATTAGACTGACTACAAAACTGAAGGTCTACAGAGCCATTGTGCTGACCTCACTGTTGTATGCCTGGGGAACCTGGACAGTAAAATAGTGCCATGCCAGAAAACTGAATTGCTTACATTTGAATTGTCATAGGAAGATTCTGATGATCACCCAGAAGGATAAGATACCCGACGCTGAAGACCTTTCTCAAACTAAACTGCCAAGCATTCAAACTCTGCTGCAGAGAACATAACTCTAATGGGCTGGCCACATGGCTTAAATGTCAAATGTACACTTGCCAAAAAGACAGTTTTATGGGGAACTCACACAGGACACGTATTCACATGGTCAGAAAAAAGTGGTACAAAGACACTCCCAAAGTGTCTCTTAAGAATTTTGAAATTGATTATGTGACATGGGAGACCTTGGCACAGGACCACCTGTCATGGGGTGCCCTCATCAGAGAAGGTGCTGTGCTCTATATGCAAAGCAGAAGTGAAGTAGCTCAAAAGAAAAACAAAATGTACAAATTTGGACAATGCTGTCCCAAATGTTCACATGGACTATTTGTGACATACCTATGGTAGAGAATCCTGAGCTCGTATTGATTTGTCTGATGAGCCACAGTAAAATACACTGTAACTTCACTCCAGCATGGTGATGTTGTTATGGTCCTCTTCGACAACTAAGAACAACAACCAATCAACAGCATTTATTTTCCATTTTTGTCATATTTGACTATCTGATAAATGTAAGTCCAACTTTAGAATTCTTTTAAGTTGCATTTTTATTATCAGTTATTATGGATACTTTTATATGATTTTGATCTCTTAACTGTCTTTCAAATGGTTCATATCATTTGATCATTTAACTTTTTGGATATGGTAAATATTCTTATATTTTGAATAAATTTCCCATAGCTTTATTAAAGAAATTTGTTGCAAATATGCACTGTGCGTACGCACAAATATCTATCTATATCCATATATCTATTTTTATGTGCATGTGTATATGTGTTTATATCTATACCTATGTTTATATCTACCTGTATCTGACAAACTCCTAGTTTTCCTTCTAATTCTGTTGATGTTTTTATTATTAGGAAACAAAATCTTTCAAACTTTATGAATCAAATGAATCAGTTTTGTTACCTGAGATGTTCATTAACCATTGTTTGGTCAAGAACACTTACCCTGTCCATAGTTACGAAAAGAATCTTACTCTTTGAATTTTATCTATGTTATATATACATTTGAAGCTTATTGTGGTTTATGGTGTTAAAATTTTGTCTAAACCTAATTTCTTCCAAACTACCTTCAAGCTTTCCAAGTAGTTTGTTGTTGTTGTTGTTTGTTTGTTGTTAGAGAATGAATCTTTAACATAGTTGTAGTATTTGGGTACAACAAATGCTATGCTACTATGTTCATTGGTTTTGGAACTTTTATACTTAGTCTGTTCTACGTATGTGTGTGTGTGTGTGCGTGTGTGTGTGTGTGTGTGTGTGTGTGTGTGTGTGTGTGCCTTTGTGCTCAGTACGTAATCATCCAGCACACTTTCATTGGTTGAATAGGCCTTGTTCCTATCTGCTCAGTATTGTGAATATTGCTACTGCTGCTGAACTGGATGGGCTGATTGCTATTTGGCCCCAACCCCTGCTTTGGTCACCGAATTGGGTCTTAGTCTTCCCATTGTACACTGTCAGTTCTGACCTTGACCAGTCTCTATTCTTATGATTGCATGATCTCTGTTCCAGAGTTGGTTGCATCACATGTTCTGGCGACAAGCTCAAGTGAGATGTGAAAGAAAACACTGGTCTCAGGCTATATCCACAGCCCTCTCTCCTCCCACACTGGTACCTAGAACCTGATATGTTCTTATTTCTTTCTGGGCTTCTCAGTGGTTTAAGAAGTTCAAGGCTGGGCCCTAAACTACTGTGGGGAATGGTTCTGGCAATTTCTGTTATGAAAGGTCAGAGTTCAGTTCTGCCTTCAAGTCCCCAGTTACTGGAGTTTGTAGTGCCATATGCACTCCATGACCAGAGAGCTAGCTGGTTTTAAGTTTCTTTGCTGGAGCTCACATTGGTTTCCCTATTACAGTCCCTCTCCTTTCTTCCATGGACTTCAGCTTTTACATTATATTACCCTGGCTATTGTCCACAGCTTGAATATTGTGTTCTCCACCAGATGGAAAACCTGACTTTTGTGGCTTTGTCTCTTTTTTAATGCATTGATTTTATGGAATCATTTTCAGATTTTGCTGTTTCTTTACAACTTTTCAAATCTCTGTCTTAAGATAATTCTTTAAGTTTTACAAAGCGCTTTAATCACAAAAAAAGATATTAGACACATATGATAAACACTAGCATTAAATAACAAATTAAAATGCTTAATAGAGACATAGAAAAAAGAACGGGGTAAAGTGAGCTAGTGAATAGCCAGGAATTAAGCAATTATGCCTATTTCCTTAAACCAAAGATAAAATAAACATCTATGTAGTACCATAGGTGTTTATAACAATTTGTATATACAATATTTCACTTTATTTTGAATATATGGGCAGTTAGTTATCATTTTATCATATAACAAATCAACATCTTTTAAAAGTGGGTAAAGCCTATGATTTAAAGATAAAACAGTTCTTGCTACCTGGGGACTAGATGTTTAGAATTTCTGCAAACTTTCCTTTGTTTTGGCAGTATTAGTCTTTTCGACTTAATACAGGAGCTCACACTTAACCTTTACTAAAGACTACTTGGATTGAATCTATATCTTTTTCACTTCCTATATGTCTATTAGCTATCAGAAAAGGAAAAAAATACCTAGAATTATTTTTGGCTTTATTCTGAGATATGCATGTATGTGTATATGTATATATAGATATGTATTTCTATAGGCACATGTGTAATAGGTGTTTATATACAATATATAATGAAATACATAAAATACACATGTATAAATGTATGTATATAGATATGTGTGTATGTCTACATTATTTATAGATATATAAGATACATATACCTTCATAAACACAGGGATCAATCCACAAGGATTCATAATATATTACATGCCAGTCACAGTCCCTAGCCTAAAAGAGATTAAATTCTAATGGCAATATTCTCATATATAGATGTATATACCAAATTATTATGTCACCTAACAGTAAATGAATCAATTTAAACATAAAAAAAAATTCTCATCAGTATATGCAGCATAGTACTTAGTATTTATTAGCTGCTTAAAGGATTGAAATAACAATGAAAATAAAAAGGAGTATGTGAGGTTTGAAGAAAAATATGAAATTTGAATTGGTTGTGGCAGTATCCAGTTCATTTCCAAAATATTTTACACTACAGCAAATTATATTTTAAATGTACAAAACATTCTCCTTATTAACCAAGTTCAACATAATTATTTTTTTAACTTAAAAGCACTGAAGAATGACAACTGTCTACTAGCCAAGAGTTCCATCAGATTATAAAATTTAAAAATGACTAATTCAGGGATCATTTATTTCCCATCTCCTAAGCAATTAAATTCTTAATCATTTGCAATGCATTGTACATGGGCATATGCCCAGTAGAGTATTAAAGCTGTCATTAATTCTACAACTTCTGGAACCTGATCTTAACTTCCGTTACTCCATAACTCCCTCTTCTATCTACAAAGCCATTTCCAAATAAGCACTGTTCTCCAACACATGCTTAATAAGTATTTGTTAAATTGAATTGAGGTGACTAAAAAGATGGAGGACTAGACACTTTCACTGAACCTTACAAACTGTGCAACCTCTCCACAATAAGGATTATATGTGAAATATTTTCTTTAAATCAGCTCTCCCACTAAGAAACCAAGCACCATAACAAATGATTAACTAACAGCAGAGAAGGAAGATGTCTAATGCCAAATGTGTTCACTCACCACTCCCATCCCCTGGTCAAAAAGTTCTAGAAGTATTGAACAAGCAGAACCACATGCCCAAGAAGTCACTTGGGGCAACAACTGTTACTAGTGGAAGATGAATTACACCTCATAAAAAAAGATCCTGAGATAACTTTGAGATTCAGAACCCAGAAAAATTGTAATCAAAGGAACATTCAGAAAATGAGCAATAGGAAAAACTGAGTAATAAAGTAAAAAAGAAAAAAAGCAATAATATTAAATGAAAGCAGGGTATCCATACAAGCAATACATATTGATCTTCAAGACAAACAGGATAGATAGAGAAAATTTAAGGATTATTGGTCTTGCAGAAGAACATAAGTTAAAAAACCAATTCCTATCAAATTTCTCTGACAAATGTTTGAATTTGGAATCCAAGATATAAATAATTTACATAGAAATATACATACGCATATGACACACACATTTTCTTACACATGTACAAATACCTACATATACATATATACATGTATACAGATGCATCGTCAAATACTCATATGTATTTGTACACACATAACACACGTATGACTGCAATATGAGTCAACCCGACAAAAAATATGAATTAAATCATTCAATATCAAGCCATATCGGGAGAGGAATATTGTCTGGAATGAGAGATATTTTTAATTGATCAGACCACATCTGAAGTACTATGCTCAGTATTTGTTGCCACATTTTAGGAAGGAGTTTGATAATCTGTGTAATACCCAGAGTAGAACAAACAGATTGTTATACTACTGACAGATCACAATGTCATAAAGATATTAAGGATAGCCTGCCTAGAGGAGAAAAAACATTAAAAGATACAAATCAGTTATCTTCAAGTATTTGAAGGGCTGTCATTTAGAAGAGGGATCAGGATTGTACTTGACCCTAAAGGGAAGAAGTAGGCACAAAGAATGAAGGTTTTAGGTTCAGGATGGGTGTATATTAAAAAATTGTACTCATAATTAGGAAATCATTCCCCGCCCCAAAAATGAAATAAGATGCCTTATTAAGGAATCCCCCGGAGATTCTAATGCCACAAGTATCATCGTTACCCTTAAGTTCCTCTAATAAAACTAATTCACAAATTCTTGTTTTGTTTTGTGTTTTTGATTTTGTAAAGGGACCCTTAGTGTAATTTGGTGTTGACTACATAGTCTCTGACACCCCCCCCCATAGCTCTGAGATTCTATATTTGTTTGTGTAGTACTTGAAAGGAGAGCTAGATTACATTTTTCATGTTTTTGTCTGTACAGTGTGTCATCATTCCACCTGTCCACTGCTTTGCAACCCCAAATCCTGTTCATCATCCTCACTGTGAACTCATTTCTCTCTACCCCTCAGTTCTTTCCCAGGCCACAACCACTGCATTGGCTATGCTGTCCTCCCTTCCCCATCTCAATCTCTCCATTAACCCATTCAAATATGCTCTCTCCTCTTCTCTTGAATCCCTTGTCACCTTATCCCATCAAAGATCTGGCTTTGCCAAATCTCAGACTTTGTATTACTTCTACCTTCTGCTGCCTTTATTCTTATTCATTTGCTGCTGAATGAAGGTGGAGAAAATCATGAAACCATGCTTAATGGTTCAGTACACTTTTATTTTGTATCATCTCCATTTGGCTCTCCCTGTACCAAGGTTGTCCTTTTAAATCTCACTAATTACTTCAATGCCCTACTCAACACAACAATCTGTCCTCAAAGCTCCTGCACCATCTATTTCCCTCCCAACCTCTTAGCTGAGATCTTTGCCTCTTACTTCATTAAAAAGTAGGCCATGTTTAGAACTCTCTCTTCTTTCTTCCTCATTTTCTCATATCACTCAGATCTCTTTGGCCATTATGCCCCTTTTCACTCCTGTATCACATGAAGATGTGACACTTATCTTTGCAAGACAAACCCTCCACAAGGACAAGTGACCCCGGCAGATTGCCTCTTCTTTTGTCTTCATTGTCTTATATATCTTCGATATCTCTCCATCTCCTGGCTTCTTCCCTATTATCTACAAACATACACATCTGCCAAGTCCACAGAAAAAATTTCACTTCACCCATCAATCCCCACTATTTATTTTCCCATATCTCTACCTGCTTTTGACCAACTACAAAAGGTCCTTGCACTTTGTTTCCTCTTACTTCCTTAATTCTGTATTATATTCCATCCTCATCACTCAACTGAAACTGTTTTCTCCAAAGTTATGAATGATAACTTAATGGCTAAGTCTAATGACCCTTTCGAAATTCTCAGACTTTGACATTGTCAGTCATTCTCTTCTCCTTGATACTTTCTTGTTTGTAGATTTCTATAGCACTACTTTATTGTGGTACTCTTACCTTCTCTTCTCTTTTATTAGATCTTCATCATCTAAACTTGGATGATCTACCGAAATCTTCCCCTGAACCCTCTTCTCTTCTTTCTTGATATTGCTTCACTTGTTGATCTTATCAGTTATAATGGATTCAATGATCATGTCAGTGCTGATGATTCACAGAAATACTTATCTAGTCCTAACCCCTTTGAATCTATAGACTCAATATGCTTCTTTGACATCTCAAAATTTATCTCCTGTAGATATCTTAATCACAGCATATCCAAAGCTGAATTTATTATTTCCCTTTGCCACCCCCAAGTCTTTCCCTTTTACTATATTTCCTCTCACAATCAAGGTCACCACAATCCTCTCAAATACACAAGCTTGTAACCTAGATGTCATCTGCAACTCCTCACCCTTTCTACCCCCCTCCCCCATTTCTAATTTATTGTCCAATCACATCTTTTAAGATATTTTATATACTCTTCATTCTTTTTTCTAACAAGACCATCACCTTAGTGGTGGCAGGCCCTCATTACCTCAGACCTGGACTATTGCAATAGCCTGCTGGGAAGTCTCCCCTCTACAAGTCCTTCTCCATTCCAACAATCCTTAATAAGCTGTCCAAGTGATATTCCTAAAGTTGAAGTCTGACAATGTTATGCCCCATTCAGTAAACTCCACTCTTTCCCTATTACCTCCAGGATGAAATATAAAATTGTAAGTTTTGACATTTAGCTCTTTATAATTTGACCCCTTCCTACCTTTCTAATCCTTTTAAACTTCATTCTGTTTTGCATACTCTGGGATCCATTCACTCTCTCCTCTGTGCACACACAAGATACTCCATCTCAAATCTCCATGCATTTTCACAGGCTCTCCTCCCATGCCTGGAACTTTCTTCTCCCTCATCTTTGCCTCTGACCTTCCCTCACTTCCCACAAGTCTCAGCTATAGTCGCACCTTCTACAATAAGTATTCCCTGATCCTTCTTAATTCCAGTGCCTTCCTTTCACTGATTATTTTCAATTGATCCTATATATGTGTATACATTTATATATATATATATATACATATATATATAATTTTTACATAGTTGTTTGCATAATGTCTCTCTCATTAGACTGTGAACTTCTTGATATCAGGGACTGACTTGCACTTCCTTATATCCCTAGAAAGGAGGAGAGAAAGCCTTAATTAAGCACATAGTATGTGCCAGGCAATGTGCTAAACCATATAAAGGGGCTTAATAAATGTTTTTGGACTTGACCTGAATTGTACATGTGATATCATGAGAAATTTCTAAATTGGTGATTTCCAAACAGAATGAAATTGTGACAAACTTTATAAACACCTAGAAAATGTAAAGATTGAACATCCTTAACGCAGAAGCACCACTTCCGTTCTTTCTACCGTTGTTGCTCTTTCATTCACCTTGTCCATATATCTGTATCTACAAATAGATATAGACATAAATATAGATATGTATGATATGGAAATATATTCTGATCTATATATTCTAGTTTATCCCCCTCCTAGCACTGACTCCTGACTCTGACATGAAACCATAAAAGAAGAATTAAGTTGGGAACAGATGAAAAAATTAAGGGGCCTGATTAACTAGCCTTCAGCAACTGCTCAGCTCTTTCCTATGTATTTCAAGAAGGACTCATTCCTCCCAACTAAGGATGAAACACAGCTGGTTAATGCCATGAGAAAATAAACTGTTCTGATACAATTCAGTATGCCTGTCATTTGTGTCTTGTAATCTAAGAATCTAAGTAGACGCAAAAATTCTAGTTTTAATGTAACAACATGATTCTTCTTGCTTTACTAATGGAAAAGGGGGAAGAACTGTCAGTCACTCTACTCCCCCAACCATTTTGCATTCTATTCTTTTGAAACATGACTTTTTCTCTAGTCACTCTTTTCCCTCTCTGACCTCTGTGGGAGCAGATAAGTTTCAAATAAGTACCTAGATAGTGGTGCATACCTGACTTAGTCAACAATAAACAAGTATTTATTAAGCACTTACTGTGTGCTGGCAGTATGGTAGGTGATGGAGATAAAGGCACCAAGAATAAAGCAATTCTTTCAGTGAGCTTATAGTCTAGTGAAGATGACAAAACCATTTAGTAATCAGCACTGTTATTGAATCATTTTTATGCCCTGTACATGTTCTTTCTCTCCCTCCCTCTCCCTCTCTCTCTCCCTCCCTCCCTCTGTCTCCCTGTCTCTCCTCTCCTCTCCCTTTCTTTCTTTCACCATTTTTCTCATCCCCATGCTCTAATATTATTTTGACAAATGTAGATGTTTTAAATCTCATTTTCTTACTGGATTATCCCCAATCATAGTGCTCTAACTCATGCATTCAAGCAATACAAAAATGTATAGTTCATGGTCTATTGTTTTATCACATTTACTAAGTTAACAATAACAGCCTTCTAAAGATACAAGGATAACTACCTAATAAGTCCCAACTCCAGATATGGATCACTCATGTATCATCCACATATTCCTACTTTAGGAGTACCTTGGCTTCTGGGAGTCTCCTATATATTCTGCATGATAGCAGCTTCTCTGTTTCTGCCTCCCTGGCTCCAGCTTCTATTTTTTATTGTTTTCTCAAGTCCAGTGTTGGAAGGATGATCATGGGGGTCCAGATCAACTCACTGTGCCAAGGAAAGCAGATTTTTCACCTCAAGTTTCTTAAAGCACTGCCACCAGTAGGAAAGCCAAAGCCCCATTCCATAAAGTCTTTTTATTAACAATGGGCTCCATTCCTCCATCTCAGTAGCTGCTTTCTTAGGCGTCCTTGCTACTATCAGGCAAGAAATGTATGTCCCTTTTAAGCAATCTGTGTTATTTCTAGGATTGCATGGTGAAGACAAGTTCACAGTGCCCCAAGTATGTCTGAATTTTGTCTCAAATTATTTATTTCATTAGTATTCCTTACTCTAATGCTTTGAAGTTCTTGACTATTCCGGTCCTGGGTTGTTATATTTTTAGTTTCCAGATTGATTACCTTGCTACGTTTCCCTTATTCTCAGTAAAGTGGAGGAGTATAGTGGAGGTGGAGCAAAAAGCTATGTAGAATGTGACTACCATTCTACTGAAGTATCCTGAGAAATGGTACATGGATGTGCATACATGTTTGTCTGTGTGTAAATAGCAACGGTTTTCATGATCTGCTTTACTATGATGGGGATAGCTATACGAAGTGTTCCAGGGATAAACATATATATGTGTGCATATGTGCATACACAAAATGTGTACATATATGTATAGAATTGAATACATATATTTCTATGTAAATGTATACCTATATAAAATTTGAAAACATAAAACATGAGTATATATATTTAAAATATACACCTATATTTCCTTACATGTATGCATAACATATATGCGAATATATGTGCATGCATATTTAATTTTAAACACAATTTTGAGCAGACTTACAACTTCACTACCTTAAGGAGCTTGCCAGGAAAATAACATGCTTTACTCATGTAAGTCAGCACCTGCTTTGCAAGGTCTTAAGAAACATTCCTGGGACACTGAGAAATAGCCCAGGGTCACAGAGTCCAAATATAGCAGGGATGAGGAGACAAGGTAGGAAGGTGGCTGAAATTTTATAGCACAGTGGGTCTGACTAGTACAGGTAGTACAGCTTCCTGTTGGCCTCACACCATGCAGATGTGGCTTCCTTTTACCAAAGGACAGCCAACTTGGAGACGTTCAGATTTGATGGATGTCTCAAGAGTATATGAGTTACCACACCCTGCTCTGCTGACCAAAATGTGTTCACATAAAGAAGTTAGTGGCAACACGACTAACAAAACTATATGTTTTTTCCTCATTGAGCATCCTATCTATGCTTTAGTTAAATAAACCTCCTTTTATTGACTGTCTAATAACCTATAAGTCTCATTCCTATATCAGACATAAAATAGTGAGAGATCAACCTGAGTGAGGTTCAGGCCTCTTTGAACTTGGTTAAGCTGCTCCTTTATGGATAGATATAAAGTACATCCCTAGGACTATATCTGAAACTTTTCTACATGGTAAACTTAGAGGTCCTGTGATCATATCCCTCTTTGGATATTTGCTACTTATCTAATAGTAGGCAGATAACTTAACTTTTCTGAGCTTCAGTGTCCTCATCTATAAGAGGGGATTGGATTAGATGGCCTCTGAGGTCCCTTCTAACTACGAATCTCTGATATAATCATTACTATCATTACAAAACAATAATAATAGCTACTATTTCTGTAATTCTCTATGATTTGCAAAACTTTTTTTCATATATTGTAACACTTGATCTTTACAACACCTCTGTGAGGTAGACAATATTATTATGCCCATTTTCCAGTTGAGAAAATTGAGGCTGAAAAAGGTTAATTATTAAGTGACTTCCCCATGGTCATATAGCAAGGAAGTGTCTGTGGCAAGATTGGAACCAAGGGCTTCCTATCTCCAAGTCCTGGGTTTTACCCACTATACCACTTAGCTGCCATGAAATCTTATGAATTAAGACTCAAATGACTTAGAACACATACATTTCTGAGGTATAAGACGCTCTTGATTATATGATGAATCTATGTTTTGAAATTAAATATATGGAAAAATAATTACTTTCTAAATTCAGAATATCTCGAACAAATGTATTTGTCTTTCCTTCTTGAGGAGGACCATGGCATCAGGGAAATGATGACCTAACTTGCAGTTGACTTTGATTTGAGTGAGGGAGGGCTGTGCAAGGTCACTAGCCTCAGTTTCTCCTCATGGGTCATCTGGGTCCAGTGGCCAGGAAAGAATAAACTGGAGTGAGAATTAATTATTGCTGTTTCTCAACATGGAATTCATATTTTGCCTAGTATTTCCTTTCAAAACATTCCCTTTTACCAGGTGTATTCTGTAACTCTTGTGGACAATTTTCGAACTAAAATTCCCCAGACTGGCTTCCAGTGGAATGCTAAATCAGTTGCACTTCCTGCCTTATAGTTCACACCCTCTTCAATTCAAACTCTACAGATGGGAAAATATTTCAAGCCAACCAGTAGATTTTGGAAATACAAAGGATTTTTCTCTGCTCTGTTCATTTCATGGAGCACCAAATTTTCTGTGTTTTTAATTAAAATTTTCTATCAAACTATTTATTCTACCACTGAGATCAGTGATTCTCAGTTCCGAATATGAGGCATGGCAGGGTGCCTCTCATCATTTTCTAGAAAATTTCTTAAAAATTAATAATTAGTAAACCTGCCCAACAAAATTTACCTTGACTTGCCTTAAGTTTATATGTGTATGTATATAAATATATATGTATATATATGTGTGTGTGTGTGTGTCTGTGTTTCTATGTGTATAAACATACTTGAGTATACATATACACATACCTCCTGAATAGCACTTTGAGAAGTTGCAGAAATGTTCACAATGAAAGCAAACAAAGAAAGCTTTCATTTTGCTTGGATGAGAAGAGGCAGTAAAGCATAAAGTCAGGTTGGAATGCTGGATCCAGGAGAACAAAAGCAAGAGATGTGGCATTATAAGTAGGGGGTAAGCAATTTTATCAATGCATACACATATCAAATGTTAAGATACTCAGGGATTTGTGACAGTAAGGAGAATTAGTAATCTCAGAATTTTCAAGCCCAATGACAGAAGAAGAGAAAAATCTGTTAAGATAAGCTGGTCATTATGATTCTTGACAAGTAAGCAAAAGTGATGAATCACACTAAGAATCCTGGGAGAAATGGATAGATTGTAGAGATCATGAAATTGACAGCCAACTAAATTTTGTCTCAATAATTTTGGTTTCAGATGAGTAAATTTTGGGAATATAGTACATCTTTCTTTGATGTGACCACTAATTTAATGCCTCTCATCCTATCACTCAGGCCTTAACCAGGTTTAAAGACAAGGACTCTGGCCTAAAAAAAAAAATCTTTGCCTTTAAAAGGTTATGAAACTGAATATTAAGTAGCCTACATGATCTACACCCATGTCAACATGTGTGTTGTACTTTTTTTTTAAAAAATTAGCTTAATGTGTCAAACATTAATGGCTTTGGAAAAGTGATTAATCAGGTATAGGTCATGACATAGTGAATAGGGATGATAAGGAATAAGACAAATAATTCATGCAGCACTGCCAACACAGAGAAAGAGCTAAGGGTAACAAGCAAACAGTGTCCTGAGGTCCTTTCAGAGTGAAAAAGACAGCGTATCTGATATCTACAATTTCCCTTAACAATTGGGTCGTCCAAATTACTCATAAAATGCACTGTCTCCTCACCTCTACCTCAGAAAATTTTAGTTCTTCAGGGCTTATTTGCCTCATCCTCATTGATGCCTTCTCAGATCCTTCCAATTAGTATGTTTTCCCTGCTCACATTATTTTGCATTTACCTATCTGTTTACCTGGTGGGAGCTGCTAGCAGAATGTAAATTCCTAGAGTTCAAAGATTGTTTTCACTTTCTTCTTTTTATCCCCAACATGTAGCATAATACTTTTTATAGAATGTGTGTGTGAATATATATACATATACATATATAAACACATAGATATACTTACATATATGTATATACACACATGTGTATATTGTTAAATGTATATATACTATATACATACAGTTATATAAAGTATATAGGCATATAGAGAGTAGGTATATTTTAAGTTTATATATGCATATATTTGTGTATATACTCATACACACACACACATATGCCTGTCAGCTACCTTCAAGCTTGTTTCACCAAGACAGTTTTACTGGACTGTGGCCATTATACATATCACGTCTTCCTGGAGCTGCTAGTGAGAGCTGGGTGACAGGTGGACACCAGAGAGAGGTGTACGAGCAGCCCTGAAAAGGTTTGGCAAGCCCTCATACCAGAGGTGCTAGTTTTCCCAAACATCCCATAAACCTCACTGTCAGTTCTTTTGGATGGTGTTTGCTTTCTTTCATGTCGTTGTTGCTTTCAAAGAGGGAAAATATAAAATATGTAACTCAGTAAGAACAGCAGACATCAATCCTGACTTCTTGCAACCTCGGATTCTCATGTTTAACTCTCTTTTTCAAATGCCATAATACAGGGATGCTGGACTTTGTTCCACCAATCCACACGCAAGTCAAGACATCGTCCGTCCTCCACTATTTTCCTATTTTATCCCATCTGCCAAGACAGTTTTATTAGGGTGTGTTCATTAGGCATGCTACAGCTCCTTGCCGTCACAGGGGAGAGTTGAATGACAAGTGGACAAGTGTGGATAGACAGTCTTGGAAATGGCTCAAAAAGACCTTACACCAGAGATGTTAGTCCTTCTTCAACATCACAGGTTGAGAGTAACTGACAGGCCTCAATTTCCATCAGGCATGTTTTGGAGCTGTCTTAGAACCTTGCATTGCTGAGAAGAGCCAAGTCTATCAAAGTTAGTCGTTAGAGATACTGTATGTCTATAATCAAGTATAATGTTTTCCTAGTCCTGCTCACCTCACTCAGTACCAGATCACATAAGTTTTTCCAGGTTATCATGAAGTCCACCTGCTCCTCATTTCTTTTTTTTTGTCATTTTTATTTTTTTCTCTTTTTTTATTTAATATATTTAGTTTTCAGCATTGATTTTCACAAGAGTTTGAATTACAAATTTTCTCCCCATTTCTACCCACTCCAAGATGGTGTATATTCTGGTTGCCCTGTTCCCCAGTCAGCCCTGGCTTCTGTCACCCCACTCCCCTCCCATCCCCTTTTCCCTTCTTCTCTTGTAGTGCAAGATAAATTTCTACGCCCCATTGCCTGTGTATCTTATTTTCTAGTTGCATGCAAAAACTTTTTTTTTGTTTTTGAACATCTGTTTTTAAAACTTTGAGTTCCAAATTCTCTCCCCTCTTCCCTTCCCACTCACCCTCCCTAAGAAGGCAAGCAATTCAACATAGGCCACATGTGTATCATTATGTATAACCCTTCCACAATACTCATATTGTGAAAGACTAACTATATTTTGCTCCTTCCTAACCTATCCCCCTTTATTGAATTTTCTCCCTTGACCCTGTCCCCTTTCAAAAGTGTTTGTTTTTGATTACCTCCAGCCCCATCTGCCCTCCCTTCTATCATCCCCCCTTTTCTTATCTTCTTCCTCCTTTTTTCCTGTGGGGTAAGATACCCAATTGAGTATGTATGGTATTCCCTCCTCAGGTCAAATCTGATGAGAGCAAGATTCACTCATTCCCCCTCACCTGCCTTCTCTTCTCTTCCTACAGAACTGCTTTTTCTTGCCACTTTTATGCAAGATAATTTACCCCATTCTATCTCTCCCTATCTCCCTCTCTCAATATATTCCTCTCTCATCCCTTAATTTTATTTTATTTCTTTTAGATATCTTCCTTTCATCTTTAACTCACTCTGTGCCCTCTCTCTCTCTCTCTCTATATATATATATATATATATATATATATATATATCCTCATTTCTTAAAGCACAATATTATTCCATTACATTTATATACTACAACATGTTTAGCCATTCCCCAATTGATGGGTACCCCCTCAATTTTCCAGTTCTTGGCAACCACAGAAAGAGCTGCTTTAAATATTTTGTACATGTATGTCCTTTTCATATTTTTATAATCTCTTTGGGATACAGCCCTAGAAGTAGTATTGCTGAGTCAAAGGGTATGCACAGTTTTATAGCCCTTTGGGCAAAGTTCCAAATTGCTCCCCAGAATGGTAAGATCAGTTGACAATTCCAACAACAATGCATCGGTGTTCCAATTTTCCCACATCCTTTCCACCATTTTTGATTTTCCTGTTTTGTCATGTCAGCCAATGTGACAGGAGAGATGTGGTACCTAAGAGCTGTTTTGATTTGCTTTTCTCTAATCAATAGTGATTAGAGCATTTTTGTATGACTATAGATATCTTTAATTCCTACCTCTGAAAACTGCCTGTTCATATCCTTTGACCATTTTTCACTTGGGGAATAACTTGTATTCCTATAAATTTGTCTCGGTTCTCTGTATATTTTAGAAATGAGGCCTTTATCAGAGACACTGGTTGTAAAAACTCTTTCACAATTTTCTGCTTCCCTCCTAATCTTGCTTGCATTGTCTTTGTACAAAAACTTTTCAATTTAACATAATCAGAATTATCCATTTTGTATTTCATAACTCTCTCTATCTCTTGTTTGGTCATAAATTCTTCCCTTCTCCATAAATCTGACAGGTAAACTATTGCTTGTTTTCCTACATTGCTTATAGTATCAGCCTTTATATCTAAATTGTGAACCCATTTTGTCTTTATTTTGGTATGTGGTGTGAAATATTGTTCTATGCCCAGTTTTTGCCATACTACTTTCCAGTTTTCCAGCATTTTTTATCAAATAATTTGTTTTTGTCACAGTAGCTGGAGTCTTTGGGTTTAGCAAACAGTAGTTTATTATAGTCATTGACTACTGTGTCTTGTATACCTATCCTATTCCAGTGATCCCCCACTCTATTTCTTAGCCAGTACCAAGTAGCTTTAATGCCTGCTGCTTTATAACACAGTTTAAGATCTGGTATGGCTAGGCCATCTTCCCTAGCATTTCTTTTCATTAATTCCCTTGATATACTTGACCTTTTGTTCTTCCAGATGAATTTCATTATTATATTTTTCTAGCTCTTTAAAATAGTTTTTGGTAGTCTAATTGATATGGCACTAAACAAGTAAATTAATTTAGGTAAAATTATCATTGTTATTATATTAGCTCAGCCCAGCCACAAGCAACAGATGTTTTTCCAATTCTTTAGATATGACTTTATTCATGTGAAAAATGTTTCGTAATTGTCTTCATATAATTCCTGGGTTTGTTTTGGCAGGTAAACTCCCAAATATTTTATAATGCTTACAGGAATTTTAAATGGAATTTCTCTTTCTATCTCTGGCTTTTGGGCTTCGCTAGTAATATACAGGAATGCTGAGGATTAATGTGGGTTTAACTTATATCATGCAACTTTGCTAAAGTTATTTATTATTTCAAGTAGTTTCTTTTACTTTATTCTCTAGGATTCTCTAAGTATATCATCATGTTATCTGCAAAGAGTGATAAGTTAGTTTCTTCTTTGCCTATTCTAATAACTTCAATTCTTTTTTTTCTCTTATTGCTAATGCTAGCATTTCCAGTACCGTATTGAATAATAATGGTGATAACGTACATCCTTGTTTTACCCTCAACCTTATTAGAAATGCATCTACCTTATCCCCATTACATATAACGCTTACTGATGGTTTTAGGTTGATGCTATTTATTGTTTTAAGGAAGGTTCCATTTATTCCTGTGCTCTCAAGTGTTTTTGATAGGAATGGGTATTGTATTCTGTCAAAAGCTTTTTCTGCATCTATTGAGATATTCATATGGTTTCTGTTAGTTTTGTTGTTGATATGACCAATTATGCTGATAGTTTTCCTAATATTGAACCAGCCTTGAATTCCTGGAATAAATCCTACCTGGTCATAGTGTGTTATTCTTGGGAAAAGTTGCTGTAATCTTTTGGCTAATATTTTATTTAAAATTTTTGCTTCTAAATTCATGAGAGAAATTGGTCTATAGTTTTTTTTTCTCTGTTTTGACTCTTCCTGGTTTAGGTATCAGTACCATATTTGTATCCTAAAAAGAATTTGTTAGGACTCCTTCTTCCCCTATTTTCCCAAATTGTCTATAGAGCATTGGAATTAATTGTTCTTTAAATGTGTGATAGCATTCACATGTAAATCCATCTGGCCCTGGAGATTTTTTACTAGGGAGTTCATTGATAGTTGGTTCAATTACTTTTTTTCTGAGATGGGGTTATTTAAGTGTTTTATTTTCTCTTCTGTTAATCTGGGCAATTTATATTTTTGTAAATATTTATCCATTTCCCTAATATTGTCAAGTTTATGGGCATACAATTGGGCAAAGTAATTCCTAATTATTGTTTTAATTTCCTCTTCATTGTAGGTGAATTCACCCTTTTCACTTATGATACTGGTAATTTGTTTTTCTTCTTTCTTTTTTTAAACAATTTCACTGAAGGTTTATCAATTTTATTTTTTTCATAAAACCAAGTCTTAGTTTTGTTTATTAGTTCAATGGTTTCTTAATTTCAATTTTATTCATCTCTCCTTTGGTTTTCAGTATTTCCAATATAGTATTTAATTGAGGATTACCAATTTGCTCTCTTTCTAGCTTTTTCAGTTGCATGCAAAATTCATTGATCTCCTTTTCCTTTATATTATTCATGTAAGCATTTAGAAATATAACACTTCCCTAAGAACTGCTTTCACTGCATCCCATAAGTTTCGTCATGTTGTCTCATTATTGTAATTCTTTTGAATAAAGTCATCCTTTAGGATTAGATCATTTAGTTTCCAATTAATTTTTAGTCAGTCTTTCCATGGCTCTTTTTTACATATATTTTTTGTTGCACCATGATCTGAACAGGATACATTGACTATTTTTGCCTATCTGCAATGGATTGTGAGGTTTTATGCCCTAGCATGTGGTCAATTTTTGTGTATGTGCCATGTATGACTGAGAAAAAAAGTATATTCTTTTCTATCCACATTCACTTTTCTCCAGAGGTCTATCATATCTACCTTTTCTAAAATTCTATTCACCTCCTTAACTTTTTTCTCATTTACTTTAGGTTAGATTTATCAAGTTCAAGGAGGAGGTTGAGGTCCCCCACTAATTTAGTTTTGCTCTCTGTTTCTTCCTGTAACTCCCTTAACTTCTCCTCTAAATATTTTCATGCTATACCACTTGGTGCATTTATGTTAAGTAATGATATTACTTCTTTGTCTATGGTGCCTTTTAGCAGGACATAGTTTCCTTCCTTATCTCTATTAATTAGATCTATCTTTGCTTTTGCTTTGTCTAAGATTAGGATTGCTAACCCTGCTTTTTTTTTTTACTTCAGTTGAAGCACAATATATTCTACTCCAGCCTTTTACCTTTACTCTGTGTGTATCCCCCTGTTTCAAATGTGTTTCTTGTAAACAACATACTGTGGGATTATGGTTTTTAATCCTTTCTGCTATTTGTCTCTGTTTTACAGGAGAGCTCATCCCATTCACATTCACAGTTATGATTACTATCTGTCTTTCTCTCTATCCTCTTTCTTCCCGCATTATGCTTTTATTTCTCCCTTCTCCCCTTTCCCCTTCAAAAGAGTTTTGCTTTAGACCACAGCCTCATTCAATTTTCCCTTCCTATTAACCCCCTCCCTTATCTTATCCTTTTCCCTTATTACTTCTTTCCTTCCTTCTAACCACCACCCCCTTTGCTTTCCCCTTTCTTCTCCTACTTACCGTAGGGGACAAGTTTGATTTCTGTATTTAACAGAGTCTGTTATTCCCTCTTTGAATCAAATCCAATGAATAAAGCTGAAACAAGGCTCATCCCCCCCCTTATTTCCCTCTACTATAATATGTTTTTGTGCCTTTTCATGTGATGCAATTTACCCTTTTCTGCCTCCTTTCCTCTTCTCCCATTACAATCCCTTTGTATCCCTTAGTTAGGATTTTTTTATCATCACGTCAGTTCATTTATACCCACATGCTCTATCCATGTATAACCATTTTAAATGTCAAAATAAATATAAAATTCTCAAAATTAACAAATATCATCCTGCCATATAGGAATGTACAGAGTTTGTCCTTATTGAATAACAAGGTTTTTTCCCCTATTTTTCCCCACTTACCTTTTTATGCCTCTCTTGAGTCTTGATTTTGAAGATCAAATTTTCCATTGAGTTCTGGTCTTTTCATCAGGAAGGTCTGGAAATCCCTTATTTCATTGAATATTCATGTCTTTGCCTGAAAGATTATGCTCAATTTTTCTGGGTAGTTGATCCTTGGTTGTAGTCAAAACTCCTTTGCCCTATGGAATAACATATTCCAATCTCTGATCTTTTAATGTAGATGCTGGAAGATCCTGTGTGATCCTGACTGTAATTATTTGATATTTGAATTATTTTTTGGCTGCTTGCACTGTTTTCTCCCTGACCTGATTATTCTGGAGTTTGGCTACAATATTCCTTGGCATCTTTAATTTGGGATCTCTTTCAGGAAGTGATAGCTGGATTCTTTCGATGACTATTTTGTCCTCTGGTTCTAGGACCTCAGAGAAGTTTTCCTTGATTTCTTGGAAGATACTGTTCAGCATCTTTTTTTCATCATGACATTTCAGTAGACCAATGATTCTTAGCTTTTCTTTCCTGGATCTATTTTCCAGGTCAGTTGTTTGTCCAATGACATATTTTACATTTTCTTCTATTTTTTCATTCTTGAGATTTTGTTTGACTGACTCTTGATGCCTCATAAAGTCTCTAGCTTCTACTTCCATAATTCTAATTTTTAATGAATTAATTCTCTTCGGTTAGTTTTTATATCTCCTTTGCCGTTTGGTCAATTTTTCCTTTTAAGGAGTTATTTTCCCCAGATAGGCTCTCTGCCTCCTTATCCATTTGGCCTATTTTACTTTTTAAGAAATTGTCCTCTTCACTGAATTTTATTCTTCATTTTGTCATTTGTATTTTTAAAGCCATTGGTCATTTTTTCTTCTACCTCTCTAATTTGGCTTTTGAATTTCTTCTTGAACTCTTCCAAGAATTCTTTTTGTGCTTGAAATCAGTTTATATTCCCTTTTGAGGTTTCAGACGTGGGTATAAATGCTGTCCTCTTCTGAATTCATACTTTAATCTTACCTGTCCGTATAATAAGATTTTATGGTTGTTACTTTTCTAGTTTGCTTCTTATTCATGATGGTTGGATTTTCCCTGGCTTTTAAAATGGATCTCTGCTTCTGAGGCACAGGGGGCTGTGTCCCACACCTGTTGTGGTGAGAGCTAGTGTGCTGGTTACTGGATTTGTGTTCTGCAGCCTCTGGTTCTGTCAGCTGAAAACTATATATATATATATATATATATGCATATATATGATACTGCTGCTCATATGTTGCTGAGTGGAGCTAGCTGGTGTTTGTGGAGGTCAGGTATTTTTGAATTTCCCAAATGATACTGGAGCTCACAGGATGAAGTGTAAGGCAGGGGTAGTCTGGCCGCTGGAGGTCACCTCCTCAGATAGGGCTGGATAGGCTCAGCCACTGGTGGATGCCTGAGCATGTGTCTGCTGATTTCCCTGGCTCTGCAGAGGCATGCTTTGGGTCCTGGTGATGGTGCTTCCCAGTTCCCCCCCCTGGAGCTCAGGTTCTCCTCCTGGTCTGCTTAGGTGGGGCTTGCTGAAATGACTCTGGTCCTACTCTGGACCCCTTTAACCACCACAGGAGGGACCCTTCCCTTCATCTCTCTAGCCTCCCAATCTAAAAGATTCCTACAATTCACTATTCTGAGATTTTTCCTGGGGCAATATTCTCTAGGTTTTCCAAGGATAAGAAAGGGGCAATGAGAGCATTTACTTTACTCTGCCATCATGGATTCCAGAAGTTCAAGTATGTGATTTGTCTGTGGGCTGATATCCCCAGAAGTAGCTACTGCCTCTGACACAGGCCCTGTGCTTCTGTCTCACCCATTTCTCAAGAGACCTTCAGCCTACGTTAAGAGGTTTCCCCACGGGACTTTAATGACTCTAGAAGAGAGAATGAGGCTGATGACTTTGTGCAGCTCTGTCTCATTTAAATGCAACTCATGAACAAGTCATCAACAATTGTGTGATTTCATTGGTCCTTTAAAAAATGAAGGTAAAAATCAACAAATACAAATATGCACACAGAGGTATAGCTATATAGATACATATATATACTTGCATGTATACATATATGTACATATCTAATATTTGTCAACTTGGAGTCAAACTAAGAATATACAAAACTGATAAGCCAATTTAAAAAGTGCTCTTAAGGGAATTCATTTAGAAAGAAAAACATGATTATTGTACTAGAAAAATGGAGGGATTTGATTTGATACATAAACAGAACAGAAAAACTGAAGAAGTACAATGATTCTTCAAGGATAGTTAATGTTGTTAAACATGAAAAACATTTTAGGTATAAATATGCATGGTATTTCATTTCCTTCTTTCTCTATTTTTTAAAAGTTATACTACTAGATTGTCATGAAGGAATCAAATTGAGGACCTGGAGTCAGAAAACCAACTTTAATCTAAAACCACTCTCAGGCACTTAGTAGCTGTGTGACTTTGGGAAAGTCAATGAACCTCTCTAAGATTCTGTTTATTCCCCCATAAAATGAGGATAGTGATAGTTGCTACTATGCAAATGATTCTTAGTTCTATATGTTCAGCTCTAGTTTCCCTCCTGACTTATAATTCCATATCATCAAATGCCTTTTGAACATCTCTCTACTCCATTCCACTCTTAGTTTCTCTGGGTTCCATCAAGAGAGATCAAATCCCTTCTGCAGGTATATGAACTTCTTATCTTCTCTTTCTTTACATGTTTTCTCATGAATTGGAATACCTTTTCTTTGTAAAGCCAGCCCATGACACAGTGCCTGACACACAGTCAGTCTTGGTTTGGTTTGGTTGCTTTGATGTCCTTTGTACTCAAAGAGGACCAAAATGACTTCACTATTTTGGGGTCAATGTACAGTGTGTCCATCTGTGGGTGATAAGACCTTTATGAGCTCAGAAGATTCTACCACAGGTTGGGCACAAATAACCCATATGAAGCAAAGGTTGAAAAATGTTGATTGACTACCTCATATAGTCACTGTGAGGATCAAATAAGGTATTATGCTTGAAACAGTTTGTAAACTTTAAAAACGCTGTTCAATCATAGATTTAGAGTGGGAAATGACCTCAGAAGTCTTCTAGTCTATCCAATATCCTAATTTTACAATTTAACAGGAAATGCAGGTAGAAAGGTTGAGCAATTTGCCCCTAATGACAAAAGCAGAGTTGGAGAATAAAGATTTTAAACACGTCCTTTGACTCCATATCCAACACTAGTTCTTTTCACTATACCACACCAAACAAATGTGTGGTATTTTTGTTACCAGCTGAACTCATCCTTTTAAAATTAAAATGAGCAAAAACAAAACAAGGCATATAAGCTACAAAATCAGATGCATGCATTTTTAATTTTAATGGACAGTAATATTTCACCATTTTTGCCACAACACTAATGTATGTAACATATAATATTATATATACTAGAGTCTGTATGTTATAATGACCAGAGTACTTGATACAGAGTTGTTAAGAATTGGGCTCAAATTTCACCTCTTACACTTCCTGGTTATGTGACCATGGTAAAATCACTGAACTTTTCTGAATTTCTCTTTTACTGTTTGTAAAATGAGGAGCTAGAACTAGAGCCTCATGTATCCTTTCTAGCTCTGAAACTATGATACTAAGATAGATGCTCATATGATTTTTAAAATATTCATTAAGATACTAACCCTAGAACAAAAGAATTTTGAAAATGATAAAAAATGAATCAATTGGGCATATAGGAAGAGAAATAAAGCCAGGATCAAATGTCTTACTTCATATTTTCATGGATGTGTTTCTTTATCTCCATAAAGTATTCCAATATATAATCAAGATTTGTAGAGTATGAGGTCAGAAACAAGGCTTATCTGGTTTTTGTAGGTTTTCTTGGCTGGTTTTGTGAAAGCAAAAGAAATGATTGCGCCTCCAGTCCCTGCTTCAGTGGAGCTGTCTGGCAGGATGATGTCAACAGCTATGTCTATTTTTGCCCTGAAGGTAAGCTGCTCTGAACAGTATGTTTTTATTAAGAGAGAGAATTTATAAAAATTGTCAAGAGGATCGCAAAATGTCTCTATGGGCGTCTTCAAAGATATTTTGGTTTTTTTTTTCCCTTTCAAATATGTTATTCCTTAGTTCTCATTTGCATCTGTTTATCTTCTATCTAGTCATCTGTTTGCCTCTATCAAAATCCCACCCCCCATGGCAAGCAAATGTATTTACTCATAAAATCTCTCCATATTTTCAGTGTTTGGGTAATTAGCTATATAAATAACTTCTTTTAAAGGAGTCTTAGAAAGATTTGGAAAAGAGTGAGTACATTCTTCGAGCCTGTGACGTAAATAATATTACATTAGTAATTAATTGCCATACTGCAGAAATTAGGGGACTGTTCTATCAATATTGACAATTTTCATTTATTCTTCTCATCAGTATGCAAATTCCAAACCCTGACATGCCAAACTAGAACAAGAGTGCCTAACCTGGGGTTCATGAACTTCTTTTGTTTAAATATTTTGGTAACTATTTCAATAGATTAGTTTCCTTTATAATTCTATTTATTTTATTTTGTGCACTTAATCAATCCTCTAAAAATGGTCCATTGGTTTCTGTCAGACTTTCAAAAGCATCAATGACAAAAAAGGTTAAGAATCCTCAATCTTGGAAAAATGAAAATGGGTAAAGGTTTAGGAGATTCATTTTTATGGAATATTATCACTATAATTATTTTTAAAGGAATATCGGAATGAGGAAACAGATCTTTAAGATATGTAAATGACCTACCTAGGATCACACAGATAGTAACTAGAAGATATGGGTTTTTAACCTAAATTCTTTGACTCCTAAGTCAGTGTTTTTACCATTATCTCAATCTACCTCCCACTTCCTTTTTTGATAAAACTTCTGATTGTCAATCTGAAAAAAAGATTTGAGATTAAGAATTATAAGCATGACTGAAAGAGAAGCTCAGAGAACCCTTACATGAAATTTATATTTTAACTGATATTTTCACTCAGAATGTTTAGTTTACTAATCAGTAAGTATATAGCAGCACAACATTATGATGATAATTATAGCTTACAAGGGAAAGAATATTGATTTGGGTACCAGGGTATTTGGGTTTAAAATCTAATTTTGTCTCTTTTAAACTTTGTGACCATGCTCAAGTAACATCACATTTCTGGGCCCTCGTCTATAAAATGATGGAGCTATCTGGCCTCAGACATACATTCTAGCTCCATGATCCTTTGATTCGCTTAAAGGACTTGAGCTCTGCTTGTGTTTAGTGTGCATTTTGAGGAAGTCATGGCTAAGCATTCCCAAATATGATCATGATACCTGCATATATTTACTGTAAAACTGAATGGAGTCCAACTAAATTGGCTAATAATGAATCCCACCATTTGATAGCTGGGAATACTAGCCCAAATAGGTATTTGATAGCAAGTGAAGATTAAGCTTAGAAA
Source organism: Trichosurus vulpecula (assembly GCF_011100635.1). Lineage (NCBI taxonomy): Eukaryota > Metazoa > Chordata > Mammalia > Diprotodontia > Phalangeridae > Trichosurus > Trichosurus vulpecula. The sequence continues at coordinate 215,465,561 of NC_050579.1, forward strand.
GGATCATTTCATTATTAACTATGCTTGACTGAGTTATATCATTTATGCTGAGAAAATAAATCTTGACATTTATATGGATAATTTTGTGGCTTACTTGTTACTCTACCTGTGAGACATGGGTCTGATTAAACTCTGATTGCAAATGAGAACTGTAATACATTATTAATGAACTTGGGATAATTGTAAAGTTTTATGACTTAGGGATCAGTGGAAATTGGATCCATGGTCAGTTTGAGAAATTATTAGAATACACCTTACACTGATAGTGCTGATGACTTAGCATTAGTCATGGTCTTCCCACAGCCATGGCCTGTGACAACACTAATGACAGTCATTTTGTAGCGTGACCATGCATTAGAATACATTTACAAGAGCATAAAATGTCAAATGGTGAAGCAAAGATTCTGTAGCAGTTCACAAGGAACCTTTTATCTCCCTGGAAGTTAAAATTTCGCTGAAATGGTTACATATGTCCAGTGTTCCCAAATTTAATAAAGAAACATGTAAAAATCCTAAAAAACAAATCAATCAGTTTGGATATCGAAATATTATTGACATTTTTTTAAATGTAAGATCATATATTTTAAAATTGAAAGTACTTTAAAGGTCATTTAGTCCAATTCCCTCTGTTGGCAGATGGGTATACTGAATCTCAGAGAGTTTAAGTAATATGCCTAGGTCACATGATTCTTCAAGTGACTGTTTCAGGATTTGACCGCAGGTCTTCTGATTCCAAATCCAAAGCTCTTTCTATTATGTCATGCTACTTCTCAAATCATTCTCCTTTAAATGTGCATTGTTTTCCAAACCAAAGACTGAGTTGAAATAAATGTCAAGTATAACGTGAGATGTATGTGATTCCAAAATCCCAGAATAACATAATTTTAGAGTGGGGAGGAATCCCTAAGGATATACCTGATGAAGATCAAAAACATAGCTGATAAAGTAGTCGTAGTACATGCTTTGATCCTCAGCAAGAGAAGCTGTCCAATATTTCCTTGAAAACTTGTAGTACAGACACCTACTTCATAAGGAAACCTAATATCTTTTTAAACATCTCTGATTCATTGAAAACTTCTTACTTCAAGGCTAAATTTGCAAATTAACTTTTTAATATGCTTTATCATATAACCAATCAATGTTCTTTTCAAAGTCAAAAGAAATTGTCATTTCTTAATATTGAAAGAGGAAACCCATAAAAATATAGGAACACAAAGAAATGTGCTGAAATAGTTTCTCTCCCTCCCCTCCTTCCCCCCATCAACTGGTTATATATAGAAGTTAGTGTTCCATGATTAAGGGTAAGGGTTAGATTAATATATGATTTCTTTTTCTTTTTATAAACTGATGTTTTGAAGGTCTGAACTGTGAAATTAAGATAGATGAGGATGCTGATAGCTAGGTTCTGCAAGAATAATTCTACCTGCTTGGACTTGGTAGCTGACTATATTTGTGTTTGTTTTTGTCCTCCAGGCTCCAGAAGACTTTTTAAAAAAATCAAACAAAATAAGGAATGCTTTCATTTATTTAAAATAAAAAAATAAATAAATCCCAGTGGCAAGGTTAGCACTATCATTTTGATATGAATGTTATTCTGTTTCCCCAGAGATTGTAAAATTAAATGGAGCAGGAAACCCTGGACAGATTTATGTTGACAATTTAAAGAAAATATCATGGGTTAAAACATGGTCTATATACTATTCATTGCAAATTTAGAGAGCTAATTAACATTAATTTTGTCTTTTATAAATTTGATTTTAATATGTCATCATCATATGAGTCCTTGGCACTTTCTTTTTAAAACAAATGTTTGCAATTTTTTGTTGTTGTTTTGGGGTTTTTTTGTATAATGGACCCCTTTGGCATTGTGTTAAAGCCTATATAGACCTCAGAATAATGTTTTACATGAATAGGATTATTTTTTTTTTGCTTTTTTTTTTTGGCAGGGCAATTGGGTATGAATAGGATTATTAAGAAAACCAGTTATATCAAAATGTAATTTGAAGAATATTAGACACAAACATATTCAGGGGCCCCAGATTTAAAATAACTCATGTAAAATTTTCATTTATACCTTTTGTTCAGTAAAGAAATTGAAAGGCAAATATGTGACCCTTCTCAAAGGGATGAACACTTCACATTTTAATTTATTATAGCTCTTGGTCCATTGGCAATAGTCCTCTCCTGCTAACTTAGCTTCATGGGACTATAAGAGCCTGGCTTTTTCATATGAACCCTTTTTAACACTTCTATTGCTTTCTTTCTGAGATCAAAAATTTTATCAATGGTTTTGATGAAGGAAAATATGTATCAAAATGATCCATGTTGCAAAAATAATGCAGCCAAAAATTAGAAAGAAAGCAGGAAATTGGGGAAAATCACAGCAATTTTCTCTAATCAAAACCTCATTTCTCAAATATATACAGAACTAAGTCAAATTTATTTTAAAAAAGAAAGATACTTCTCTATTGATAAATGATCAAAATATATGGGCAGGCAGTTTTGAGAAGAGTATATCAAAGTTATCAGTAATAATTCTATTAAAATCCTCTAAATAACTGATAATTACAGAAATAAAAATTAAAACAACTCTGTGGAACCACCTCATGTCTTTCAGATTGTCTAATGTGACAGAAAAGGAAAAAAAAATGGAAAGCATGTGGAAAAATACATACATTAATGCAGTGTTGGCGGAGTTGTGAATTGGTTCCACTTTTTGGGAGAACAATTAGGAACTATGACCAAAGTGCCATAAAGCTCTGCATACCATTTAACCTGACAATTCTGCTACTAGGTCTGTATCCCAGAGTTCAAAGAAAAAAGAAAAGGACCCATATAATATACTAAAATATTTATAGCAGCTCTTTTTGTGGTGGCAAAGAATTGAAAGTTGTATATAGTAACAGCAATATTCTAACCATAATTAACTGTGAAAGACTAAGATCATCTGATCAACAAAATGATTCATGACAATTCCAAAGGACTTATGATGAAAAGTGCCATCTACTTTCAGAAAGAGAGGTAATGAACTCTGAGTGATGATTGAAGCATATTTTCCTTGCTTTTTTATGAGTTCATATGAATAATGGTTAACATATTTCTTGCCTTCTCAATAGATGAAGAGTGGGGTAGATGGAGAGAATTTCAATATGGAAATTAAAAAATTAAATCAGAATAAAATTAAGACAGTTTCTAGGAATAATTAGGTGACAGCCCTACTTTACCTTGTCCTGGATGCTTTCACATCTCAGGTATGGTATTCATTTCTCAGTACCACATTTGAAGGAGGACTTTCATAAGCTTGAGAATATCCAGATGCAGGTAAAAAAGATTATTAAAGCCCTTGAGATCAAGTCATATAAGCCTTAGTTAAAGGAACAGGATGTTTAATTGGAGAGAAGACACAAATGAGAACTGTGTTCATGTATTCAAAGGGCCATCTTCTGCAAGAGGGATATAATTCAATTTCTTTGATTTTAAGAGGTAGAACTATGAGAAATTAATAGATGTTACATGAGGCATACTTAAGATTACCATCTGGAGGGTAGAAAAAAATCCTTTCTAATGATTGCAGATCTAAAACGTCTTGTCACAGGAACAACTTACTGCAGAATTGAAGGTCTTCATGCAGAATTTGTATAACTGTTTCTTGGGAATGTTGTAATTAGTAGTCATTCCTTTGAATGTATGAGTTGGACTGGATTGCCATAAAATTATTTTAATCTGTATAAACAATCGAGTAAAATGAATCAAATTCAGAAATAGCATGTGGAAAAATATGAGTAAAAAAATAATTCATTAAAAAAACTAAGGTTTTATAGGACCATGAGCTAAAAATGTATCAGTACTGTGAAATGACAAACAAGACAAATAAAAATGCTGAGGTGATAATATGCTGCTTTGGGAGTGGTGGTGGTGGTCTATAACTTAGATTTAATTAGTAGACAATTCCTATTGAGGAAAATTTCTACTAACAAAGATGGACAGTGATTCTCCAAGTTACCATCCTAGAGAGTTGCCTGTGGTCTTGAAGAGTAGCAACTTGCCCCAGTTCACAGAACCAGACTGTATTAAGAGGCAGAACTTGAACACAGGTTGATGGCAATAATGATGTAGATGATGGTTGCATGGTACTCTGCCTCTGTCATATTATGCCTGCTGTATCAGGTTACATTATGAATGCTGTATTTTAAGAAGAGCATTGCCAAAATTTTAGCATATGTGATAGGAAGACACAATGAATCCTATGTCATAGGAAGATTGGTTGAAAAAAATGAAAATAGTGTGTTTGAAAACAAGAGATGTTATGTAGGATAAGGTAGCTAAATTGGAGTTTATAAAATGTTTCAGAAATTGTGATGTGGAAGAGAAGTCATACTCATTTCTTTTGATCCCAGAGTATAATACCAGAAACCATTCATGAAAGATGAAAAACAGATTTCAGTTCAAAATTCAGGAAAAAAAAACTTTCTAAGAATTAATGTTTTGAAAATGTGGTATGTGAAACTTTCAAAGTTAATGCATTTACCATAACTGGGTGTCTTTAACCAAAGGATGATTTATCACTTTGATATGGTTGAGAGGATTCAGGTATGAGCCATGCCAGATGCCCTTTGGAGACTTGGTAGAATTTGGATTTGGGGTGTCTGGGTGCAAACTATTGCACATTTGGCAAAAATTCCTATGATTTGTCCCATCATTGATGGATTAGCCATATCCATAATTACAATCTCTCTGTTACCAGGAGAATTGTAGGAACTTTATCCAAATGTCATCACAATGGATTTTAATCAGAATTCTGAAGTGAAATTATCAGGAAAGTCCTTGCTATGGCTAGAAAAGTGTAGGACCATAACAGGCAAATAAAAATCTATTACCTATTAGAAAATACCAGCCCTCTCATAAATTTTAGACTTTATTTCTCATCTAAAGAGAAAACATAGATTAAAAGTCAAAATTAAGAATGAAAAATGGAAATTGCTTAACCTGCTTCCACCAGAGCTTGGCTTCTAAAATTCAGCTCTTCTTACCTGGACAAGATAGTAAAATAATGAATATAAAGGAAAAAAGAATAATACTCAGATGAGCCTAGGCTAGAGATTTTTTTTTATGTAGCTGTTCTCAGCATTGTACAGGTGAGAGAAAAAATGATAAAAACAAAATCTAGGAAATTAAAAGGAAGCTCACATTTTTTTCAGATATATTAGTCAATATTAAAATGTTTAGAAAAATTCCTTTCTTAGAAGTAGATTTTTTATTTTTTATTTATTTTTTTTAGTGTATTTAATTTAATATGTTTAGTTTTCAGCACTGATTTTCACAGGAGTTTGAATTACAAATTTTCTCCCCATTTCTACCCTCCCCCCCACTCCAAGATGGTGTATATTCTGGTTGCCCTGTTCCCCAGTCAGCCTTCCCTTCTGTCACCCCACTCCCCTCCCATCCCTTTTTCCTTTCCTTTCATGTAGGGCAAGATAAATTTCTACGCTCCATTGCCTGTGTATCTTATTTAAAAACTTTTTTTTTGTTTGCTTTTGAACATCTTTTTTTAAAACTTTGAGTTCCAAATTCTCCCTTCTTCCCTTCCCACGCACCCTCCCTAAGAAGTCAAGCAATTCAACATAGGCCACATGCATACCATTATGTAAAACCCTTCCACAATACTTGCATTGCAAAACACTATATTTTGCTCCTTCCTAACCTATCCCACTTTAACCAATTTTCTCCCTTGAACCTGTCACTTTTTGAAAGTGTTTCTTTTCGATTACCTCCGCCCCATCTGCCTCCTTTCTATCATCCCCCCTTTTTATCTTCTTCCTCTTTCTTTCCTGTGGGGTAAGATAACCAATTGAGTGTGTATGATATTCCCTCCTCAGGTCAAATTTGATGAGAGCAAGATTCTCTCATTCCCCCTCACCTGCCTTCTCTTCCCTTCCTACAGAACTGCTTTTTCTTGCCACTTTTATGCGAGATAATTTACCCCATTCTATTTCTCCCTTTCTCCCTCTCTCAATATATTCCTCTCTCATCCCTTAATTTGATTTTTTTTTCTTTTACATATCATCCGTTCATCCTCTACTCACCCTCTAACCTCTCTCTCTGTCTCTCTCTCCATATATACATATATATATACATATATATACACACATACACACACATATATATACATACATACACACAGACATATATATGTATACATACACATATATACACATATATATGCATATTCCCTTCAGCTACCCTAATACTGAGGTCTCATGAATCATACACATCATCTTTCCATGTAGGAATGTAAACAAAACAGTTCAACTTTAGTAAGTCCCTTGCAATTTCTTTTTCTTGTTCTTTTTCTTGATTACCTTTTCATGCTTCTCTTGATTCTTGTGTTTGAAAGTCAAATTTTCTATTCAGCTCTGGTCTTTTCCCTGAGAAAGCTTGAAAGTCCTCTATTTTATTGAAATTCCATATTTTGCCTTGGAGCATGATACTCAGTTTTGCTGGGTAGGTGATTCTTGGTTTTAATCCTAGCTCCATTGACCTCCAGAATATCGTATTCCAAGCCCTTTGATCTCTTAATGTAGAAGCTTCCAGATCTTGGGTTATTCTGATTGGGTTTCCACAATACTCAAATTGTTTCTTTCTGGCTGCTTGCAGTATTTTCTCCTTGATCTGGGAGCTCTGGCATTTGGCGACAATATTCCTGGGAGATTTCTTTTTGGGATCTATTTGAGGAGGCGATCGGTGGATTCTTTCAATTTCTATTTTGCCCTGTGGCTCTAGAATATCAGGGCAGTTCTCCTTGATAATTTCTTGAAAGATGCTATCTAGGCTCTTTGTTTGATCATGGCTTTCAGGTAGTCCAATAATTTTTAAATTATCTCTCCTGGATCTATTTTCCAGGTCAGTGGTTTTTCTAATGAGATATTTGACATTGTCTTCCACTTTTTCTTTCCTTTGGTTCTATTTTATAATATCTTTATTTCTCATCAAGTCACTAGCTTCCACTTGCTCTACTCTAAATTTTAAGGTAGTATTTTCTTCAGTGGTCTTTTGGACCTCCTTTTCCATTTGGCTAATTCTGCCTTTCAAGGCATTCTTCTCTTCACTGGCTTTTTGGAGCTCTTTTGCCATTTGAGTCAGTCTATTTTTTAAAGTGTTGTTTTCTTCAGTATATTTTTCAGTATTTTTGGGGTCTCCTTTAGCAAGTCACTGACTTGCTTTTCATGATTTTCTCACATCCTTCTTATTTCTCTTCCCAATTTTTCCTCTACTTCTCTAACTTGCTTTTCCAAATCCTTTTTGAGCTCTTCCATGGCCTGAAACCACTTTATGTTTTTCTTGGAGGCTTTTGTTGTAGGCTCTTTGACTTTGTTGACTTCTTCTGGCTGTATGTTTTGGTCTTCTTTGTCACCAAAAAAGGATTCCAAAGTCTGAGACTGAATCTGGATGCGTTTTTGCTGCCTGGCTATGTTCCCAGCCAACTAACTTGACCCTTGAGTTTTTCAGTGGGGTATGACTGCTTGTAGAGTAAAGAGTACTTTGTTCCAAGCTTGAGGGGATGCACTGTTGTTTTCAGAGCTATTACAGCCAGCTCTGCCACACCAGCACTCCTCCTTCCCCAAGAACCCCCAGCCCAGACTGGACTCAGATCTTCAGCAGGCTCTGTACTCCTGCTCTGATCCGTCACTTAATTCCTCCCACCAGGTGTGCCTGGGGCTGGAAGCAACTGCAGTTGTAGTTCTGTAGCTGCCCCACCTCCACTGCCCCCGGGGTGGTGGCAGAACCATGAGCTCTATCATCCTGTCCCCAGCAGCTTTTCCCACTAACCTTCTCTGTTGTCTTTGGTGTTTGTGGATTGAGAAGTCTGGTTAACTGCTGCAGCTCACTGATTCAGGGCTCTAGGTCCTGCTCCACCTGGCTCCTGGTTTGGTTGGTCCATGCAGCTGGCACTGGGCTCTGCTCTGCTCCATGTGCAAAACACCTTACCCAGAGACCATCCAGGCTGTCCTGGGCTAGAGCCCTGCTTCCCTCCACTATTTTGTGGGTTCTGCAGGTCTTCTCTGTTGTCTTTGGTGTTTGTGGGTTGAGAAGTCTGGCAACTGCCACAGCTCACTGATTCAGGGTGCTAGGGCCTGCTCCGCCTGGCTCCTAGCCTGGTTGGTCCTCGCAGCTCACGCTGGGCTCTGCTCTGCTCCGCTCTCAGCTCCATGCATGATAGACCTCACCCAGAGACCATCCAGGCTGTCCTGGGGTGGAGCCCTGCTTCCCCTTGCTATTTTGTGGGTTCTGCAGTTCTAAAATTGGTTCAGAGTCATTTTTATAGGTTTTTGGAGGGACTTGGTGGGGAGCTCATGCTAGTCCCTGCTTTCCAGCCGCAATCTTGGCTCCGCCCCCCCCAAGTAGATTCTTAATGACCACATTACAAACACAGTAAAGGGTTCTAGAGTGTCTACTCTCTTTTAATAACCCCAAGAGAGCATTTTAAAATGCTATTATACCACATTCTTTCATGCAGTAAATGATGATGATGATGATGATAATGATGATGAAGACAATGATAACTATAATGACAATGTCTAGAAAAGTGATATTATTGGTGTGAAGTTTCCTGGTGTAGAAACACCCTTGTATTTTGATATTATTTGCAACTTACATTCTCAGAGAGTTGCCTAGGCTACTGAAAAAGTAGGTAACTTTCCCATAGTCACACATCTGATATGTGTCAGAAGACTTACTCTGTCTTCAAGACTCCAAAATGGCCTTCTATCCACTATACTACATAGCCTCTCTGTTGAAATACTGTATCCTAATATGTTCCCCTTAACCAAAAAGGATGGAATAAAAACAGTTGAGAGAGTTGAAAACTGCTAATATAAGGCAATAATGAGAGAACATCTAAATATATTCCATTAATTCAAGTTGTTTGTCATTCTGGAGACATTATCCTAGGGTACTAAAAATTGGGAAACAGGAATTCTGTGCTTATAGCAGAAGGCTTTTGCAAAATTACATAGTAAGAACAAAGAGTGAGAGAGAACAGAGAGTTAAAAGTTATTATAGGACTGGTATTAGGAGAAGAAAAAGAAGAAAGGGAGAAGAAAAGGAGGGAGGGAGGAAGGAAGGAAGGAAGAAAGGAAGGAAGGAAGGGAGGGAAGGAGAGAGGAAGGAAGGGAGGAAGGAAGGAAAGAAGGAAAGAAAGAAGGAAGGAATAAAGGGAGAGAGGGAGGGAGGGAGGAAGGAAGGAAGGAAGAAAGGAAGGAAGGAAGGAAGGAAGGGAGGGAAGGAGGGAGGAGGGAAGGGAGGAAGGAAGGAAAGAAGGAAAGAAAGAAGGAAGGAATAAAGGGAGAGAGGGAGGGAGGGAGGAAGGAAAGAAAGAGGGAGGGAGGAAGGAAAGAAAGAGGGAGGGAGGAAGGAAAGAAAGAGGGAGGAAGGAAGGGATGGAGGGAGGGAGGAAGGAAAGGAAGAGGAAAAGGAGGAGGAGCATTTTTCTACTTCCCTCTGAATTGTCAGATTGGATCCCCAGAGAGGAGCTACTACCACACTCAAATAACAGTACAAAATCTTCTTCAAAGAACCTGGTTTACTCCTTCCCATAAATACACAAAGCATTAATGGGAGGAGTAAGATTGAGCTTAAAGCAAAATAGTAGTGAGACACATATGTAAAAAATATGCATGAAAAGGTTTAACTCGCATCACCTCCTTTGAAAGTCCTTGTCTCTGTGTAGAGACCTCAAGCGGTAACTGTTGTTGTTGTTGTCATTGTTGTCGTGGTTGTTGTTGTATTGTTGTGTCAAAGGATATGAAAATTTTATAACCCTTTGGGCATAGTACCAGACTATTCTGCAGAGTAACTGGATCAGTTCCCAACTCCACCAAGAGTGAATTAGTGTCCCAGTTTTTCTACATCTCCTCTAACATCTGTCACTTTCCTATTGTGTCCTATGATCTAATGTATTTGAAGTTTTAATTTGCATTTCTCTAATTGGTAGTGAATGAGCAGTCAAGTGGTATAGGGGGAGGAAGGGGGAGGAAGGAAAAAGAAGGAAGGAAGGAAGGAAGGAAGGAAGGAAGGAAGGAAGGAAGGAAACAAAAAAAGCAAAGAAAGAAGAAAGGAAGTGCCTAAAGTATGTCAAGCATTGTGCTAACATCTTTACAAATATTATTTTATTTGATCCTCATAACAACCTTGAGAAGTAGGTGTTATAATTTGCATTTTACCGTGGAGAAAAGTGAGGTGGATGGAGGTTAAGTGAGTTACCCTGTGTCACACAGACAGTAAGTATCAGAGGATGGATTTGAACTCAGGTCTTCCTAACTGTAGACCCAGTGCTGTGGATTGTATTACCTGGCAGGCTGTTTGACTTTTAAAACCTGGAAAAGAATGAATTTTGCAAAGTATAATATAACAAGATAGACTTTAATAACTAGCAAAATTCTAAACCATATTATTTATGCAAAGATTTGTGAGTATTCAGAAAGGGAACTATGATTATTAATAGCTCTTAATAGCATGCATGTTGTCATGAAGATATGATCCTGCCAGACTAATCTCATTTTCTGTTTTATCATTCCTATATGTTATATACTTAGATTTCAATTAAACATTTGTCAGAGTTTTTCTCATGAAATCCTGGTGGCTGGTGATGGAGACTTATGGACTGAATGATAGTAGTTAGGTAAATTTGGAACAAAAAGAGATTAATGTACAAAATGGCAATGTATTAGAAAGCCATAAAAAAATACCTTAGGGCTCTGTCCTTGGCCCTGTTCTTTTCAAGAATTCTGTCTATGATTAGGAAAAAGATATTAAATACAATTATTATCAAATTTTCAGATGATACAAAGCAGGGAGGAACAGATATTATAGAATCCATTACTCAAGGGTTCTTGACCTGAGGTCCATGAACTTCTGTTTGTTTGTTTTAACATTTTGATAACTGTTTCTATATAAAAGATTCCTTAATAGTGTTATATATTTATATATATTTAAAATAAATATATATATTTTTTATTTTTTTTAATTTTTTTATTTTTTTTAAATAAATATATTTAAATATGTGTGTAACATTGTTTTAAAAAGTGGTCCATAAGCTTCATCATAGTGCCACAGAGATCTAAAACATACATAAATACATACATACATACACACACACACACACATACACACACATACACAAGCCCTTGCTCTAGATCATTTAACATGAGAGGCATTATGATTCCAGCTTAGAGTACTTTATAGGCTGTCTTTGCAACACTACCATAAGTAATTCAACTTAAAAATCCCATCAAAGTTGTTGCTTGGCACTGCATGGGCAAATTGATGACTTGCCTTTAACTTTCACTTTTCAGTTTTCAGTATATTGTGGTTGCATCCTGTAGTGTACCTGTTCAGACATCAGGCTTTCTTCTTTATTCTTCCACCAAAGTAATACTCAATGAGAATTTTAGAAGGATGCTTATAACATCAGGGTGGCATCAGGATTCCAAAAAAATTGTATGGTTAAAAATCATACTGTTACATCTCATAAAACTGTATCATATGCACTAACCTGATGTTAGTTTTGTTCTCTTTATAGCTAAAATATATGAATCTAATCTACCCTGTAATGAAATTAATTGATTCCTATGCACTTTTTAACATCTACAGGTACACTTTGATGTGCTACATTTGAATTGTAGTTCTTCTCTGACCAGCCAATTATTCCCTAACTTAGCAGATTATAAAAATTGTCTTCCTGTAAAAAGATCTCCATGACCCCCAAAACATCTGGTTAATTCAGGCAAAAAATTTACTATATCTGAAATTCTGAGCAACTACAGTTTTGAGAGAAGAGGATGAAATGAGTGGAGATTAAGGGTTCTTAATCGTTTTATGTCAAGAACATCTCTGGTAGTGTTATGAAATTTATATACCCTTTCTAACAATAATATTTTGAAGCACATTAAATAAAATACATAGGATTACAAAAGAAACTAATTATATTGTAATGCAGTTTGAAATCTCAAAAAAAATTTCAGTCTACAGATTAAACCCCAATGTAGTAGCTTATAGAATTAAAGAGAAAAAATAAAATTAGATCATTAAAAAATAACTTCTCTTCACCCCGCATTTATTTTTAAAGTCCACCCTTTTTAGATTTGTACTTAATAGGTAAAGCAGTTAAATAAATGTATGTCTGAGAAGAGTAAAATTCACTGATATTAGCACAACTAGCTGCATTGTGCTCTGGGGAAAGTTCTGTCATCAAATTCACACAGGTTATCATTGTATTGAATTGTAATTTATAATGGAGCAAAGCATTTAAGTCAGGCTTCTCAGATATTTATGATTCACAGAAATTATCCTGTCTTCCTACAATCACACATTTTATAACCCGTGTGGTTTATGCTTTGCTACTCTCACCCATTCCCCCATGAGGCTTTTGCCATATTCACCTAATACACCTCTAGTAGGTAAGGTGATTTAAACATTATTCATTACTTGCCATCTCTTGACCCCCAATTTATTTTCAAGGCCTCATTTAAAATCACTGTCTTCCTTGACAGCATCATTTCATTTTTTCCTTCAGTACATTCTTAAATTCCCTTACTATATTAACTGAGTACTGGGAAAATAGTTTGTATTAAGAAAGCAGACTACTAAATAAGTCTTCATTTAATTTTGACTATAATTCTTCTTACCAGAGTTACTTGTTAGAGAAATTGTTTACTATAAATGATAATTTGTGAGTTGAAAAATGAAATTCCAGTTCTGACTGCCAACATTGAATAAATGTAAGCAGGCAAACAAATTCGGAGGCACTCGACTACAATAACATTGCTTAGGTTTCACAAATTAAATTAAGAAATCATCTTACAGTAAAACATTGCACCAGGCAACCAATGAGTCGCATAAAGTAAAAGAGAAAATCAATTATGGTTCAATAATGCCACTTTCCCAATCAGTTAGAAATTAACAAAAGTGCCTTGTTTACAGGAAGCGTGATGGCATAATTTTCTTTTGGTTTTTTTTCTCTGTGAATATTAAGCATGGCTTGTTTAATTATGAGGTAAAGCAAAACAATCCGAATCTTCTAGGGGAATAAGTGTATTCATTTTTAACAATGATTAAAATTAGTTTAAATGAAGCTCATTTTGTGATCCTACATTGTTCCTTTTGGAAAAGTAAGTTGCTTCCCCACCCCCACCCCCTTTGATATTTAATGTTCTTTACTTTTCAATTAGAATCAAAGTATAGTACATCTCCGATGTTTCCTAGTTTTTAGGTAAATATGTTTATAAGGAGTTCTGATTCCTGAATAATTTTTACTAAAAATAAAAATATACTCTTTGCAAGAGAAGGGTCTTATTCAATTAATTAACCAAAAGTTTTTTAAAACTATGCACAAAGCACAATCCTAATTATATTTTAATAGCTCTCTACCATAAGAATAGCTCAACAATAAGCTTCATTAAAAAAAAAAAACAATGGCATTAAGAACTTCCTAATTAGTTGATCTATAGCTCTTTATGTTTAATTCAAACATTTTCTTAATAAGCATATTATGATATATTATTATCATTATGGACATATCAAATGCTATTTATTCAGCTTTTGGTTTATGAATTTATGTGCCACGAAACTTTTAATTTTCTTTCTCCCCTGAAACTAGTTTTTTGAGAATAAGTCACTAAGTAGTAGAGATTCAAAAATGGGCTACTTAAAGTTGCTTTATTCCATAGTGAGAAACTATATACCTAAGTCATGATCTTGTAAATATATGCCATTATAAGTCAGGGAATAATAGAATTGAAGTTCGAAGGGAACTGAGAAGTATTTTGATTCTAGCCATCACATTTTATAGATGAGGAAACTGAGGTCTAAAGAGATTAAGTGACTTACACAATGTCTCAGGTAGTAAATAGCAGAGTTGGCCTCAACATCTATGACTTTCTTACCAATACTAAGTGGTAAGAAATCTGAAAATTCCTCTGCTGTTAGTAGTGGTTCCATCCTATTACCTTTACCAATGAATGCTAGATCCATTTCATTTGAATTGAATCACAATGAATCTATTCTCTTACTTGTAGTAAATGAAAATGTGATGACTGGAAGAAACACCCTGCAATACTAGGGTTAGAGGACCATGCTTAGAGTCACATTACATGTTATCAATATTATTCACAAAAAAACAGAAAAAAATGAGATATAGAATACAGCTTGATGCTAATTATTAAACCCACACACACCCCAATAATATGGAGAGAATAGTGATTCAAATATATTGAGACCTCATTCTTTGGAAGAATTTAATTTGCATCACTAGTAGCTATGATCTATGAATACCTCTAGTTTTAAATCTGTCAAGCAGAAATAAAATGCAGTGTTCCCAACCTAGGCTTGTTAGATGATATACTTGTCACCTAGACTGTGAAGTAGTTTTTTAAGCTTTTTCAAATTCCACATGATTTACTATTTTAATATTTGATTTGTCTTTCTGTCAGACAAAAACTGTTTGACAGACATTGATGAATGTTCCTCCAATTCTTGCCAAAATGGAAGTCTTTGCCATGATGTGATTGGTGAATTTCATTGCAGCTGCTTGCCAGGCATTCAATAATAAGATGTTACCTAATATCATAGGCCTATGTAAAATATGAATTTTAAGGCAACTTTTAAATACATTGGAAGTGAGTTTTGATGTCTTTAAGACAATTTTCTAGGTATCTTCATGATTTTCATTAAAATTATTAGATGCCAATCTTAACACATAAAGGTGTTTGAAGAGAATGAATTATAGAAAATATGACTACATGACAGAGAGTTTCAAAACACTCTGTAATAGACAAACAGTCCTCAGATTAATAGTCAGAGAATATCCTGGGAGACTGGCCAAGGAGACCCAGCTCCCCACTTCAGAGATGATATAGTCAGCTTTCAGGACTTGAACCCTCATTCTCTAGTTTACCATTACATAAGCATTAAATCAGTGACATTTGGGATATAAACAACTTGGATTTCTTAAAGTATGCTCATTGAAATATTCAGGCTTCTGTTGATGTTGTGTATTTAGTACTAGGGTTAAAGATAGAGGGAGAAAAAAGTCAAATGATCTGACGTTTAAGTTTCACATATTGTTCAGCACATATCATCACATATAAGAAAGATTGAAAAACAGCATGGTATGTGTGTGGTAAAATTTGTCTTCTAGTGACAAAATACCTGTTTTAAAGCTCTGCTTCTGAGATATACTTCACTTAGCCTCTTAGTCCAGGTAAATGCTTAAGTTGCATAAATATGGCCCTAAGCAGAGGTTTCCTACACCAATGAAATCACATTTGTACACTTTCCCCTTCCCCAACATAACAAAGGAGAGGAGTAGGGAAGAAGGAAGAAAGGAAGGGAGAAGAGAAGAAGGAAGGAAAAAAGGAGGGAAGAAGGAAGGAAAGGAAGAAAGAAGGAAGAAAAAAGGAAAGAAGGAAGAGAAAGGGAAAGGAAGAAGGGAGGAAGGAAGAAGAGAACAGAGAAGGGAAGAAGAAAAAGGAATTTTCAGAGGGCGTTTAATCCTTTAAAGAATTGTGCATGCTTCCACATTTATTGTACCATATTACATTCAGATAAATAATCAAGCTAGAAAATATTATATATATATGATATTTTGTGTGATTAAGTATTAATTAGAGAAATAACACAATCCCACAAACATACAGGGGGAACAGGAGAGAGAGAGAGAGAGAGAGAGAGAGAGAGAGAGAGAGAGAGAGAGAGACAGACAGAAAGAGAGAGAGAGAGGAAGAAGAAGAAGAAGAAGCAGAAGAAGAAGAAGAAGAAGAAGAAGAAGAAGAAGAAGAAGAAGAAGAAGAAGAAGAAGAAGAAGAAGCAGAAGAAGAAGAAGAAGAAGAGTAGGACAATGAGGAGGAGGATGAGGAGGAGGAGCATGAGGGAATAGGAAAGGATAGGAGAAGAGAGGAGAAGAGGGGTCAGGAGAGGAGGGGACAGGAGAGGAGGGGAGAGGTAAAGAGCAGCAGTCATTTTTTTTAGTCTTAGCTATACTAAAATATTCCAGCTATAGGTAAACAACAATAACAAGCATAAATTAGATTTTAAGTTCCTTTAAGGTAGAGATTATTTTCTTTCATCTTTGTATCTCCAGGGCATTTCAGAATGTGATGCTGAATAATTTTTGTTGAATATAGTTTGATACATTTGGCTACAGTGTGTGGCTTTGGGTGAGCTGCTTAACTGTTCTGTGATTAATTTTCTTATCTGTCACATGAGGAGGTAGACTGAATGATCTTTTAGGTTCTCTTACATCTCTAATTTAGGGAAAACCAATGGTTACATCTCCAAATGAATGAAAAATATATGCAAACAAAATTTAAAAATAAAAAAGCAATTTTGGTAGGAGGAATACAACAACTTGGGGAAATCAAGAAAGTAGGTTATAATACTTGGTTTTTACCTTGCAGGAAACTTGGTTTTCTAACAGTTGGAGGTGAGGAGAGAGTGCACTCCAGGCACTGGAAAGGATAGCCTTTTCAAAGGCTTGGAGACAAGAGATAAATTGTTGTATATGGGGGACAATCAAAAGAGAGGTTAAGCTGTAATGTAGATTTGGTGATAGAAGGAGGATGAAGGAAAGTAGGGGAAGGAAAGTGAAATGAAATCATTACGCAAAGATAGATTGGAGAGAAATTGACAAGGAATATAAATGTCAAACAGAGGATTTTGCATTTTATGCTAAACGTGATGGTGATACCGTAGGAAAAAGTCACATCTATGCTTGCTAGCATGCTTAGTAGTAGTTTAGTAGCTCTGTGAAGGATGGGTTGGAAAAGGTAAAGAAATGAAAATGACTTGGTTGTGAATGCTAATTTACAGTTTTTTGGCTTCATAGTAAATGACGAAAAGAAATGAAAAGGAAACAAACATTAGTCAAGGAACCAAATAAACTGAGTAGTATTAGCTTGAAATATGTAAGCTCTATGTATTTGAGAACCAAATAAAAAAGAAGTGAGATAATAGGCTCTAGATGCAAGGCAGGAAGGATATGTTTCTTTTAATAATTTGTCCTAGCTAAAAGATGGCAATTTCTCAATGAATGAAAAAAATGAAGACTAAAATCTTTAAGAATTACACCGAGTATGTTATAAACATGGAACATGTAGGTTGAGCTCCTCATTAGGATACATTTCCAATTTCATTTTAAAAACAAATGGATGGTAAATAGGATGTCCTAAAATATAGAAGCAAACTGTAGAATTCCAAGTGGTTAAGAGCTTTCACGGAAATTTTTATAAGGTTAGTTCTGGCTCTTCCCAGGTTCAAGCTGACCGCATATTCACAAGAAGAGTGAGTTTCAAATGTTGTTGGGAAATCCAGATGGGATCACTTAATAGTAAGTTAGAGAGGTCTGCAAAATCTCTGGAGAAACCAAGGGCAGAGTGAACACTTCTGGGAATCATAGACATACTTTGCATAGTCAAATCCCTGAGTCTTGATAAAATGACAAAGCTAGAACTTTTTTTTACTTTTGAATAGAACTCTCAGCCCTCATCTCTACCCCATTAGATTCTATATTGGGAAAACATGCCCAGAAAAAAAAGCAACCTATGAAGACATTGAACCCATATGAGAAGGAGGAGATAGTGATTGGGTTTTTGTTGGGGCAACAAGGCAGAGTGCAGAAGAAGAGGATGGGTTTGTTAAGGAAGAGCTGAGGTTGCCTCATATCTGATTTTTTTAGTGGGAAGGAGGAGGTAAGATAATTATGAACCAAAGGCCACAAACCAATCCAACTGCGTAGCTGGGATGCTGAAAACTACATTAAAAGGAAAGGAAAGAGAAGTGTTTGACTATCTCTTCTTGTGCCCTTCATCTTTACTTACATTCTCTTCCTGCCCCCTGCTTTTTTCTCCCTTTTTCTTTATTTTACAATCTCCACCTTGTTCTTCCTCTGTGATATCTATCTTCTATTCTTCCCTCCTACTCTTGTCTATCTTTCTCCCCATTCCTACATCTTTCTTTTCCCTTCTCTACTTCCCCATTCTCCCTCTCTCTAGCTTTCTTATACTCCCTCTTTTTCTGCCTTATGGTTTTTTTTTTCTTTTCTCTCTCCTTCGGTAAATTAGTTACCTATAAAACTCTTTCCTTCCTTTATTTCTATATCACTTGACTGCTTTGAGCGTGCGTGCGTGCGTGCGTGTGTGTGTGTGTGTGTGTGTGTGTATAGTAACTTTCTATCCTCCTCAGTTTTCTTAAATGGGCCTCTTCTTCCCTGTACGCACTCAAGTAGGTATTCTGCAAGCATCTCTCCTTGGCTTACTTCCCATCTCTATAAAAATATTCCCTTGATAATCTAATTGAAGCACAGAGATTTAATTATGTAATTTACACATGTGGCTTCCAAACCGATTGCTCCATCCCTATTATTTATGAGATGTTCTCTGATCTAACTGACTCCTGATTTTTTCTTCTCGGACATCCCATTAGCACCTAAAGCTCTATGACATGTCTAAATCTAAATAAGCCAGTTGAAGAGCTCCAATAAATTGTAAGTACCTTCTTAATAAAGTATTTACAGCCTCCACAATCCTCTGGATCCAATCTGTGTTTCCGGCCTCACATACAAATACTCAGTTACATGTGTCTATCCTACAGATAAAGTGGGCTACTTGCCATTTCCTGACCACATCTTGATATCCAATCCTGGAAATCCCACCCCCATATCTACCTACTGAATTCATCTCCATTCTTCAAGTAGTGGGTCAAATATACTTTTTCCCTCCCATATAACTATTCCTAACTGAAAACATATCTTTTCACTTTGAGGTTCCTTAGGATTCTGCTTACATGGTAACACGTAATTTACCTTGCATTAACTATTTGTTTACATGTAACATACTTCATATCAGATTTCAAGTTTTTTTTGAGGGCATGGATTATGTCTCATTCAATTTTTATCCCCTACAATGTTTAATGTATTGTATAGTCTGATAAATATTTATTGAATATACAGAGTGTTCCTGAAGTCTGGACACATAGGCAAAAATGCATAATTTCAAGAAATGAAATGATTGAAATTTTCAACAACATTTTAATTGGAAAATTAACAAATAACATATTAAACTTCAAGTAACATCACATGATTTTATATTCATATTCCAAGAGCGAAAGTGCTAAAATTGATGGCAATGTGGATTTATTGAGTTATTGCACTGAGTTCATGTGAATCTTGCAAAGCACATCAATCTTTGCATCACAGATGATGGAAATCGTATTGAAGAGGTTATTTGTTAATAGTCCAATTAAGTAAAATGTTGTTGAAAATTTCAATCATTTCATTTCTTGAAAATATTCATTTTTGCCTATATGTCCAGACTTTAGGAACACCCTGTAAAGTAACTTAAAAGAAGTGTTGGTTTAAAAAATCTTTTGAATTTGACAGTAAGTTAAGAGTATTAATAGAAAGGAGGAGGATAGGAGAGGATACACAGTGTATCCTCTAGGGCAAATAAACTTAGTGGAATACCTGGGGAAAAGGGGAAATCTTGATAAGATTGAAGTTCCTAAAATGGAAAGTCATTATGTCTACTTCAGCATTTTTCAATGCTTGTGTGTTTAAAAAAGACATTACCTAATCTAGGTAATCTAGGTCCTATCTAGGTCCTAGATTATCAGAAAAGAATTGCTATCAGCTGTATCTCCGTGAGCAGTATTACCCTATTTCCCTTTTATTCTTTCTGCAGCTCATCATATTACTAATCTTTAATACTTTGATTAATTTTGTTGAAGCAAAAACATAACATTCACCCTAGCAAATATCCATTTCCATGAAAACCAATTGGAAATCATTAGATTAGTATTGTAGAGAATATGTCCTTTTGTTTTTATCTTCAGATTTTTATCATGCAAACTGTCATAAATATTCAGAATCTCTTGGTTTATTTCTTTTTTTATCATTTCCTTGGTTAGTTAATATTGTTTCTACACTCATCTCCAGTGTGATGGTCACCACCATCCTACCAAGATAGACCTGTAAAATGTATTGCATAAATACCGTGACCTAGTCACTGACTAATTAGATATTAGGTAAAAGCTACAAACTGAATCCAAGTTCTAATGAAAGAATGCCCAACTTAAATTAACACTTACTAACCAACCTGGAGTTTGTGACAACCAGCATTACCCCTATAAACCTGTAGTCCAATATTGATTTTATCAATGTATCAGTGTGTATCCTTAAAACTGGAGTTCTGAAGTATATTCTTTCTTTCCTCCCCTCCCTTCCTCTTTCTCTCTCTCTCCCCTTCCTTTTTCTCCCTTCCACTTCACTTAATCATAACACATACAACTTGACTGAAATACAGTTTGAAAATGAGAAAACATGTTTGGTAAGGATATCGGATTTCTGTTAACATAAAAATAAAACCACATCCATCTTTTTAGATACCATCACCCCAACCACGACCAGGCGATTCTTGAATCCTTTATCATAAACTATGGCAAAATAGATGTAGAATGGAGATGGAAGTAGAGGAAAACAAATCTTGATCTCTCTATATTCTGTATTTTCAAGAGTAACAATTCTACATGCTTAACATGATTTGCCAAATTGGAATGGATGGTCTCATTCAATGTGCTCACATAGCTGTATCAATATTGTATGGCTCATCTCCCAATCGTATGCAATTTCTCATTAGCAAACTCATACAGCAATATATTGCTATTGGTCATGAATAAATACTTCCATTGCAAAGGGATTAATATATGATTAGCAAATAACTACTAAGAAAGAGAATCATTTGAAACCAGAATATCTAGACAATTTAGAGCCCTTCCCTGATGAATTCAAGCTTGAATCAATTTGTAGTCAGTCCTTTAAAGATGCTGTAATTTTGACTAAAAACTGAAACAAAATTATTTTTGTAAATCTAATATCTCCTTTCTGAAGCATTCTCTAATATAAAGCCTACTGTACCATGAAACAAGTCTGTTGTACATTTCCTTTCATCTCTGATGACATGCCTAATAAACTCTTTCTAAGAATGAGCTTTATAGGAAAATAGGCACTGTACTGTTATTCTACCTGATAGACTATTAGAAAATCTGTCAGCGTATAATTACCAAGGGTAGTCTTTGTATTAATTATTATTCCTGACCTGGAAATAGGTGGTATATGCTAAAAATATAGTCAATCAGATAAGTTTGATTTCTGATGTTCATACAGCATACATATCTGAGGATTTCGCATCACTTCCAAGTTTTGAAGTCTTCAATTATAGTAACATTTCCTCATTTTGGTAAGTGTTGCGAATTATAATTTTTCAAATTAAGAAAGGGAGGCATAAATTAGTTTATCAAAGCCTAATGATAGCCAAGAGTAAAATTCAAGCTCCCTATCTCTAAGACTAAAGCCATGTGATGCTTCCAGTTCCCTTTTTACTCTTAGTACTAAATGATTTCATCTATTGTAATGTGAGCACCTTGAGGGCAGACAGTATTTTGGCTCTTTATTATATCCTGAGTATTTAGAACAGTACCTGACACATAGAAGGTAAGCATTTAACAAATGCTTTTTAACTTAATGTTTACAAGCGCTTTATCTGCATTATAGCATTTGAGCTCTGAGTGACTCAGGGATGTTAAATAATTTAACTCTGGTCACACAGGCGTAAATTTCAAAGGTGGGTTTCAACCCAGTTTTTTTTTTCCTGACTCCAGGATCAGATCTATGTACAGCACCATGCCATGCTGACCTCTAATAGAACATTTTTTTCTTCTTTTTCTTTCTTCTCCTCCTCCTTACAATTGCTAACTCCTCCAGGCCCCCACAGTTAGCATATAGGGTTTAAAAGATGTCAAAGTGCTTTATATAGTGCTTTGTCCATAGTGGGCATTTTAAAAAAGTATTTTCATTTCATTAAATATTTCCCAAATGCATGTAGAGTAATTTGAACAATATTTAGTAGTATTTTATACTTTCAAATCACATGTAAAGACAAATTTGATTTGATTTAAAAAAAAAAACATATTCCTAATTTTCCCCTACCCTTCCTCCCTTCCTAAAATGATTAAGAATTTTAAAGAGGTTATATATGTACAATCATGTAAAGTGTATTTCCACTTAGTTGTGTTGTGAATGAAGAAACAGAACAAAAGCAACCCCACATACAAAAAGACAAAAAAGGTGAAAATAGTATACTTTGATCTGCATTCAGACTTCATCAGTTCTTTCTGTGGATAGCATTTTCCATCACAAGCCCTTTGGAATTTTCCTGGATTATTGTATTGCTAAAGAAGAGCTAAGATGTTCATAATTGCTCATCACACAATGTTGCTATTACTGTGTACAATGTTCTCCTGGTTCTGCTCCCTTCACTCTCATTAATTCTTATAAGTCCACATTTTTTTTGAAATGTCTGCTTGTCATTTCTTATAGCAAAATAATCTTCCATTCCATTCATATGCCACAACTTGTTCAGCCATTCCCCAATTGACGGGCATCCCCTCAATTATCATTATTTTTTCCATCACAAAAGGGCTTCTATGAGTAGTTTTGTACATCTTGGTCCTTTCCCCTTTTTTATGATCTCTTTGGGATACAGACTCAGTAGTGGTGTTGCTAGATCAAAGAGTATGCACAGTTTGCCTTTTGGGCATACTTCCAAATTGCTCTCCAGAATGATTGGATTAATTCACAACTCCACCAACAATGCATTACTACCCCAATCTTCCCATATCCTCTCCAACATTTATTACTTTCCTTTTCTTCATATTATCAAATCTGATTGGTGTGAAGTCTCAGAGTTTAATATATATGGACAATGCAGCTGGGTTCTGAAACCAGTACCAGTATCCTGTAATCTCTTTCTCATCAGTTGTCCAACCCACTTACTACATGTAGACTGAGATTTCATGAAGCTGCTGCTGCTAATGATGCATCTGCGTCCAAGGCCTATTGCTGGCTGCACTCCAAGGGTGATGACCACACCAGTGTGACAGACTTTTCCTGCCAACATCCTAAGTTGTCTTGGGCTGGAAATTTGTTTCACCCTAACTTTTTATTCTAATGTGCCGGAATTAAATTTGAGGCATTTTTAAAGTTTTTGGAGGGGAATTTGTGAAAGTACAGTTGAGTTCCTGCCTTTCCTCTGATATCTTGTCTCCACCTCAAAATTTTGTGTTTTAAGGTATATTTTCTTCAGTATTTTGTGCCTCCTTTATCAAGCTGTTAGTTGTCTTTTAATGATATTCTTGATTTGTTTTTACTTCTTTACCTCATTTTTCCTCTATTGTTCTTATTTGATTTTGAAAATAATTTTCAGCTTTTCTAGGAATGCTTGTTGGACTTATGTTCAATTCACATTTTTCTTTTAAGCTTTGCTTCATTGTCTTCTTCTGAGTTTGTTCATTTTTTCTCTTATCATAGTAGATTTTTATGGTCAGGTTTTTGTTGTTGTTTGCTCATTTTTCTATACTATTTCTTGATTTGAAAGTTGATGTTAATGTTGGACTTTGTCCATGGCGTGAAGGATGGAAGGGGCAGTGTCTCGAGCTTCTGATTTTCTTCTCACTGCTATTTTCAGAGCTAATACTGGGAATTTAGATGTTTTCAGTGCTTCTAAGGTGCTGTGATCTGGGGAGAGGTATAGTAAATACTCTTAAGCTCTGCACTCTAGTACTTAGCCAGAAAGGGCCCTTGATTTCTTGGGATTGCAATACTGCTCCTCATGGCCTTTGTTCCTTGGGGCCAGAAGTGATATAATTCCTCAGGGCTTCTACTCCCTCTGAACTGAAAGTCCTTCTTTTTGCCCCTCACCTGTGACTCAGAAGAATGTATAAGTAATGGAATTGCCAAACAGTTGCTGCTCAGGCTCCCTGCTCCCTCTTGATTGAAAGTACTCGTCTCTACTCTTGAATTATGATGCAGAAATGGGACTAGACAGTGGAGTTTCCCATCAGTGTCTGGTCCTGATTCTAGTGCTAACATAGGGTCTCCTGTAGTCTTTCTGACTAGTTGCCATGTACCCTTACTGTCTCTGGCTGGAGAGTTCCTGAAGCTGCTGCTATATCGGTTGCCAACACCCACTCCAACCACTACTGTTTTATCCATGTAAGCTCTAGGTCAACTTCTTACCCTGTGTCACAAATCTTTCTTTCTGACTTCCTATGTTGTCTTAGACTGGAAGAATATCTCATTCAGACCTTTTGTCAGCTCTTCCACTGCAGAATTTGATTTAAGGCATTACTTTAAAGTTGTTTGGAAAGGAAGGTTGGGAGAACTCACCTGAGCACTTTCTCTACACTGCCATCTTGGTTCTGCCACCAGAAGTCTCTATAGTAAGCAATTAGTGCTTTATTAATTTATTCATCCATATCTTACCTCACTTATCCTACATGAACTCTGCTGAGGTAGATGCTATTATTTCCTGATTTTACAGATAAGGAAAAAAATCTGAGATAGGTTAAATGTCTTTCCAAGAATTACACTGCTTGTAAGTGTCTGAGTCAGTATTTGAACTCCTGACTCTAAGTGCAATACTCTATCCAATGAGCCATTTGGCTGCCATAGAATCAAAATTCATGTTAAACTTAAGATGTCCTCGGTCATAAACACACCACAGGGATTAACATAGTACCTAGCACACACAAGGGGTTTAAAAATGCTTGTTGACTTGACCTGACTTGGTTTATAGCACTTGAAAGAGGTATATCTTATTGGTGGATTGTCAGATGCACTTAGATTCTGTTCATCTTTGTTTAGATTCAAAGATGTTTTGCAACTGGTGATACAGATGCTTATATTAAGAACAGCGAAGGGATGGGATAAAGAATGTATGGAAGAAAAGTTAAAATATAGGACACCATAAAATTTTTCATAAAGTAGGTTTACAAGTGGATTCAGTGTAATCAAGTCATATTGATAATACCAATATCTGTGGTGACATTTTAATAAATAATTTATAACTCTTTGTGAATGTGTTTTTTTAAATAACTATTCTCCTAGAGTTGGGGTCACCAGAATTGTATGCTATTTTTTTTGGTCCAAATATGTAGCTTTATTTGTGGAACTCCAGGTCTAAGAAAAGAAAACAACCTTCTACCAATGTGACTAGTAAATGTTTTGCAATTTACAGTCTTAGAGCACTGCCTGAGGCCTTGACAATTTAAATGACTTGCCCAGGGTCACACAGCAAGTCTTGAAACTAGGCTTTACAGACTCCAAGGGCAGTCCTCTGTTCACTATATTACACTGTCACTTTTTATTTTTTTTTATTAGGATGAACATTGTTCCCTTTGTAGTCATTAAATATTGATTTACTGAAGGTTATGTCGATACTGGTCTTAGATAATAAGGTATCAAAATTTTGTGTGAAGATTCAGGTTAAAAAGAAATGTACAATGATAGTGATAAGACTTCAGTGCATTCAAATTTTTCCATGCTTTTTAGATGCTGAGTATCAATGTCATTGACCATTCTCCTAGCCACAGCAAATTTGACTGATTCATTTTAATCAAAAGTAGAAAGGGGTTTGATAGTGATAAAAAAATACTTCAGCCATTGGAGCTGCAGTGTCAGCATACAACTTAACAATGCTGTCATTAAACATTTTTACTGAGGCATAAAAGCCATGTTCTGTAGTATTTCTGCTAACACATCTTTTTTTTTCTTCTATTCATGAATTAACTTCTTAAACTTTTAGAAAAATACTTTCTCATTTTATGTATCAGCACATACCCCCCAGCTTGCTAAATGACTCATTGGCTCAGCTGCTGTTAAATATTTTTGTCTTCCTGGATTGATCTGGTGGATATTCCTGTAAGTGAATATAGATCTTCAGGGAATTAAAATAGTTGGTAAATCAAGTATTTAAAGGATCAAAAAGTCTCTGAGGTAGAAGGGTCCACTCAGAGACCATTGACTCAAACTTTTACTTGACTGAGAATATCCATATATAGCACAATCCATTACCCTTCCATTAATTAAAGAGCTTAAATAACAAGAACTCACTATTTCCTTAGGCAATGTATTCTAGATTTAGATGATACTAATTCTGGGGGAAGTTTTCCTGTACAGGGATATGTAAGCTTCCAAAAGCATGTACCACTATAATGGAGAACATCCAGCATAAAATCTAGATGGAAGATGAAGTCCTTATATATGAGAATGTCTTCCAAAGATTCAGTTTTATGGATGATAGTGTGTATATTATCTCAATCTTCAAGACAGCGTTGAGCCTCCTAGAAGAGATCTGTAATAACTTCTAAGGAATTTGGGATGTCCATCCACACAGGAAATATCAAGTGAACTGAGAATGTCTATTTTCCAAATTTCAACATGCATTTGGGTGGATCCCTTATGAAGTTTATTCAATGGTAATTTGGGACCAGATTTGAAAAGGATGTATATTGGGTATTTTTGGTAATTATGGTATACTTTTAGGAAATTCTGAATCTTATTTTTAGCCCCAAACTTCTCATGAAAACAAAAGATCATCTTTTCAAAATTTTACAATTAAAAGTATATAGCAACTAGACATGGAACTAGTCTCTAAAAAATACTAAGAATGAGAAGAAGAGAGGGAACAGTGGAGAGGTACATGGTAGCTCTGCAGATCAAATCAAGCAAACCATCTAAAGTGTTTTGCAAAATATAAATTGCTGTGTAATTGTTAGTCATTATTATTGTTGCTGCTGCTGCTATTCTTGTCTCTAAATTCCCATCTAACCTTAGTATTCTTCTGTGGTCTATGAGCAAATCAACATATTGATAGGATATACATTTCTTAAATTTCTTATTTTGGTCAGTAATGCTCATGATTTTTATATTTAATTCAAATCTGCCTACAATTTTGTTACCTGAATGGTTGTAAATGCCTTAATAATAATTGCAACTAGCATTTTTTAGTGCTTCAAGTTTATTATATGTCCTTTGATCTATGAACAACCATGGATACACGGGGTTGTACCAGGTAACAACCAGATACTCTTATTCCTCACATTTTACAAAGGAGGAAACTGGAATTGAAAGCATGTGACTCAACCAGAGTCACAGGGTTTAGTTAGTGTCTGAGACAATAATTGAATTCAGGTTTTTCTGACTTCAAGTCCAACATTCTAGGCCCAGCTGTAAGCACCACTGTATAATTTATGCAGGGAAAACACCTGGAAATGAGGGGATTATGGCAAAATTGGGAAACTAGGATTGGAATAGGCAAACGAGTTGCCAAGATTTGATCTGAAATTCTCTTTTAAAGGTGATTTGTAACCAGATAGTCTATATGGAGGAGCTGTGTTCATAACTATGACAGTGAATAATAATAATTATTATTATTATTATATAAACTAGGCAAGTCTAAATATACCTGCAGAGGCAGGGTGAAGACAAGTAGATTAAAATACAAGTAGGTATCAAATATTCGATAAGCATTTATGAAGCACATACTTGTGCCAGACATTAGTTACAGGAAGAAAAAAGCAAGACAGCCTCTGATTTCAAAGAGTTTAAATTCTCCCATGTAGAAAAGAGGAGGCCACATGACAGAGGTAGAGAAATATTGGAAATTACATCAAAATAAGGAAAAGTAAAAGAAAAGAAGACCTAGAAAAACAACCTAAAACATTAAAATAAAGCATAACACAGAAGGTTGCATAGAGGGCAAGAAATGTTTAATTTTTGCCTTCCTGTTCTCATCTATTATTAGAGTGCCTGGAATAGTATAGGCAATGAATAACCATTTATTGACGAATTAGTAAATGAGTTTTTTTAATGATATTTATGTGTTTTGTGTGAAGGTAAGAAACAGTTGCAATGTGGGTTGCTCTGTGTAAGCAGGAGATCTTGAAGATTGGTTGAAATGGAGGGAATAGACAAACATTAGGTATTTTCAGGGAGATTCTGTGAAATGGTCAGAACACTGCTAATAATTGAAGCTCTTTGACTCCCTAGAAGTTATGTTTACTTTAAACTGATGGACTGATACATCTGCATACAAATTGCTTCATCTGAATTCATTTTTTAAAAAAATGATTACACCCAGAACACCATTGGCTTGTTTGTCCCTTTTTTTATTTGATCTACATGACAATAATAGTAGATTTGATTTGATTTTCCCCCCAAACATTTCATATTGATTAGTTGTTTATAATCATAGACTTTAACAAAACGTAGTAACGGAGGGAAAAAATTAAGCAAACAATTAGCAAAGAGTGTTTTGGAAGTCTATATATAGCCAGCTTGAGTAGATTTTTCTCAAATTTTTCTCAAATTAGAATAAGATCCAATGTGTTTTGTTGATTCCACACTTAAGTTGACTATATAGAAATCTGAGGATTTGGTGTGTATTACACTATTCTATACAAAATGATTTGGGTTAGTAATTCCTTTGACAAAAAGTGGAGGCTTTCCTGTAACTCAATGAACCATATTTGTAATTTCTTTTAAATTCAATCTGAGTTTTCTAAATATATGTTCTAAAATCATGAACATTCATGACATAAATAGGATTGATTAAATACTACTGGAATGTGATGAAGAATTTTAAAATGATTAGTTGTCATGTCTAGCCTTGAGGATTTCTTTGAGTGGAATTCAATTAGTCATACTTTCCTTGTCTTCACCCATACTTTCATAGTTTTCTCCAATTTCAGAGACTGGGGAAGTCATCTACCTTATTGAATTTGACTCTCTTCTCTTGTGCCATTGGACCTACCCCTCCTTTACATATATGCATACACCTTTCCCACCACACATCCCCATCACCCCCACACACACACACACACAAAGGAAAAATAACAGTGGCTTCTGTTACCTCTAGGACTGTTCATCATTGACCAAATACTCTCTGCTCATCTTCAATCTCTCTCCTCTTCTTTTGGCTTCTTTTCTTTGTCTACAAATATGCTTAGGTTTTCCCTATTTTAAGGAAAAAAACACCTCTTCTTGTCTTACCTTAAAGCTGTTTTTCATAGGTTACCTTACGATTAAAATTATATTGAATCTAGACTCTGCCTCCACTTCCTCACCATACAATTACTCACCCCCTGAAATTTGGCTTCTGATCACATTAATCCACTGAACAGGCTGCTGCTGAGGTGAATAATATGCTGTTTAACTTTAAATAGCATTTACCCATCATATTATAGCCATTTCAAGACTGCAAAATATATTACTTATATAGGCTTCACTCTGGGTCCATTTCCTTAAAGCCAAATTACACTGTCAGGATAGGTCCCCAGAAGCTGGCTGACATCCTTAATTCTCATGATTCTTGAAGTAGTTTTATAGATTTGGGGTTAACTAGTATTATCACTCACAAACTTCTGTCCATTGTGCCAGTGTGTTCATCAATATTGATTAATCAGCCAAAGATAATTAATTTTTTAGAAGTGGTATGTACTTTTGCGGTATAATAGGAAGAGTTGTTCCCAAAAAAATCCATCTTAAAAGTCTTCAACACATTCCTTTATGAGCAGGAAGTGTGCAGGGGAAAGTGGCCTCAAGCTCAGATAGCAAATGTGGTAGGCACAAGTGAATTTCTTCTGATACAGAGTCCTTTTGCTGTTCCCCTTAGGTGTAGATCTTTGCTTGGATGGCTGGTGCTTTTGTAGAGGCCAGAGTTGTAGAAGATCATAATCACAAAACATTTATATAGCACTTGCTATTTGCCAATCCTAATGTATTTTCCATGTATCATCATCTGATTTCATGGAGTAATTCTAAGTATGTTTCTATTGCCAAATAAATTAAAGACTTGTTGGCACCTACATTGTACCATGATTTGTTTGATTAACTGATTCTGTAATTCAGATACACCAATCAATGTAACTAACATTCAAATGCTTATATATTTCAGATATAAGATCTGTAAATGACGTGTGTAATTTGATAAAGATACTAGGGCAAAAAACAACTTGTTTTTTTTAATTTTTTAAAATTTTTAAACATTAATTTATTTATTTTTAGTTTTGAACATTCATTTCCTCAATATTTTGAGTTCCAAATTTTCTCCCCAACTCTCTCCTCCTCCCCATCCCAAGATGGCATGTATTTTGATTACACCTTTCCCCAATCTGCCCTCCCTTCTATCTCCTCCCATCCCCTTCCCCCTTACTTTCTTATAGGGCAAGATAGATTTCTATATTCCATTGCCTTTACTTCTTATTTCCCAGTTGCATGTAAAAACAATTTTTGACATGTTTTTAGGATTTTGCCTTCTAAATTCTCTCCCTTCTTCTCTCCCCACCCACCCTCATTGAGAAGGCAACCAATTCAATATAGGTTATACATGTGAAGTTATGCAAAACACTTCCATGATAGTCATGTTGTGAAAGACTAAGTGTATTTGCCTGCATCCTATCCCACTCTCTCTCCATTTATTTTGTTTTCTCCTTTTACCCTGTTCCTTTTCAAAACTGTTTCCTTCTGACTACCCCCTCCCCCAATCTGCCCTCCCTTCTATCATACCCCTCTCATCCCTTTTCCCCCTACTTTCCTGTAGGGTAAGATACCCAAATTGAGTGTCCATGTTATTTTCTCCTTAAGCCAAATCCATGAAAATAAGATTCACTCATTCCCTTTCAGCTTCCCCCTCTTCGCCTCCATTGTACCAGCTTTTACTTGCCTTTTTAATGTGAGATAAATTACCCCATTCTCCTTCTTCCAATACATTTCTCTCTCACCCCTCAATTTTATTTTTTAGATATCAATGTATGCTTTGATCTTCTTCTGGTTGTATGCTTTGATCCTCCTCATCACCAAGGATATAAGAAAATCTTTTCATCCAGAAAATAAGATTCTAGTCTAATTTTTGCCCATTTGCTCATTTCCCCAGATAATTACTTGACTTTTCAGCTCTTTGTTAAATGGAGAGTGTACTGCCCCAAGCTTCAGGGGTTTTGTGCAGCTGTTTTCAGAGATATTTCTAGGGACCTGTAAATTTTCAGTTCTTCTAAGGTGCTCTTCCAGTGCTCCTCCTCACCCCAGGACCACCACCCAGTACTGAGACCCAGATCCAAGCATGGGCAAAGCAAGACAATCCTGTCTCATAGCCACCCATGAGATCCCTGTGATCCCCCTCTGATTAGCCATTTAATTTCCCCATCATTCGTAGGCCAAGAGCTCCAAACTCAGCCTGCTGCTGCAGCAGTTGTGCTGCTGCCCTGGGACTTGGGCTGGGGCTGGGGCGAGACCACACACCTCTCTTATCCAGATGAGAGACCTTTCCCACTGACCTTTGAAGTTGTCTTTGCCATTTGTGGGTTAAGAAGTCTGGAAACTGCCACAGCTGCCAGTGATTCAATGCCCTGAGGCCTGCTCCAGCCTCATCTGTGCCAGCATGGTCCATGCTGGGCTGTGATCTGCTCTGATCTCGGTGTAATAGACCCTTTCTGTTGCCCTTTCAGATTGGACTGAAAATCTGTTTCAGTCTGTCATTTTATGGCTTCTGCAGCTCTCTAATTTGTTTAGAGTAATTTTTACAGGTATTTTGAGGAGTTTGGGGGTCAGCTCAAGCAGGTCCCTTCTTTTACTCCTCTCTCTTGGCTCTGTCCCCCAATTCATATTTTTCTTGGATGCCTTTGATATAGAAGCTTTGGCTATGTTGTCTTCTTCTGGATATATGTTTTTTATTTTCTTTGTCACCAAAGTAAGATTCTATAGTCTGAATTTTTTTAGGGCTGTTTGCTCATTTTCCCAACCAACTGCTTGACTTTTGTGCTCTTTGTCAAGGTAGGACTCTGCTTCCAGAGTGGAGAGTGCACTGTCCCAATCTTCAAGGGTTTTTGTGCTGCTGTTGTCAGAGATACTTCTAGGTACCTGTAAATTTTCAGTTGTTCTAAGGTGGTATGATCAAAGGAGAGGTGTTTACAATGTTTACAGAGCCTGTGCTGTGCTCTGTGAGTGACCTCAAGCACTGTTTTCTGCCTTGGAACTGTCAGAAGTCTCTCTCCACAGCTTCCACAAGCTCTGCCACACAGGACTGCAACCCAGATCCAAGCAGGACAAAGCAAGAGAATCCTGCCTCAGCACCAGCAATGGGATCCCTGCATTCCCCTTCTGTTCAGTCACTTGATCTCCCTACTATCTGTGGACCTGGAGCTCTTGGAAGCAGCCCCTGCTGCCCTGGGCCTGGGGCCAGACCATGCTCTTCTATCATCCAGGTCCAACAGAGTTTTCCCATTGACCTGCTGAATTGTCTTAGGCATTTTGGGGCTGACAAGTCTGGAACCTGGCACAGCTGCCAGTGATTCTGTCCCCTGAGGCTTGCTACAGCACTGTATATGTCAGCATAGCCCACGCTGGACTGTGCTGTCCTCCAAGCCTGGTGTGATAGACCTTTCCTGTCCACTTTCCAGGTTGTGTTCTGCTGGAGATTTAATTCACTCTTTCTTTTTGTGGGTTCTGGAGCTCTAGAATTTGTTTAGAGTCATTTTTTTCAGGGTATTTGGGGAGGTTTGGAGGAGAGCCCAAGCAAGTCTCTGCTTTTACTCCACCATCTTGCCTCCTCAATTCCAAAAGTCTACTTGTTACATTGTTATTAGAAGACATAGGACACCTCATATATATATATCTATATCTATATCTATATCTATATCTATATATATATATATATAGATATAGATAGATAGATAGATAGATAGATATTTTAAAAGTGGTAATTTATCTGTTAGCTCTTATCTCTTCCTTATTTTATATCCCTCAGATATCATTTGATAATATCTAGAGTGAACTGAATATACTATATATATGTGTGTGTGTGTGTGTGTGTGTATGTATGTGTACAGGTATATGTATACATACATATATATGTATGTATGTATGTGTATGTATATTTTATTTTAAGTTTCCAACACTCAGCTCCACAAGTTTTGGGGTTCTAAAATTTCTCTCCCTCCATGTCCTCCCACCTTCCCCTCCTCAAGACAATATGTAATCCAATATAGGTTCTACATATACCTTCACATTGAAATTATTTACATAACAGTCAAGTGGTAAAGAAGAATTATAACCAATAGAATGAATCATGAGAAAGGAGAAATGAAACCAAAGAAGGAGGAAAAAAGGGAGAACACAAAGTTTGCCTCAATCTGCATTCAGATTCCATAATTCTTTTTGTGGATGTGGATAGCTTTTTCCATCATGAGTCTTTTGTAGCTGTCTTTGAACCTTGCATTGATGAAAGGAGTCAAGTCTATCAAAGTTAGACTTTACAGATACTGTGTGTCTGTAATTGTGTATAATGACCTCCTGGTTCTGATCCCCTCACTCAGCATCAGATCATATAAGTCATTCCAGGTTATAATGAAGTCCATCTTCTCCTCATTTCTTATAGCACAATAGTATTCCATTACATTCATATACCACAATTTGTTTAGCCATTCCACAGTTGATGGGCATCCACTTGGTTTCCAAATTGTTGCCCCCACAAAAAAAGCTGCTATAAATATTTTTGTATATACGGATCCCTTTACAATTTGTATGATCTCTTGGGGATATAGCCCTAGAAGTGTTATTGCTGGGTCAAAGGGTATGCACATTTTATAGCCTTTTGGGCATAGTTCCAATTTGCTCTCCAGAATGGTCAGCTCACAACTCCACCAACAATGTAACAATATTTGAATTTTCCCTCATCCTCTCCAGCATTTATCATTTTCTTGTTTTCTCACGTTAACAGTAGAGATGTGGTACCATATCGTCTGCAAAGAAAAATAATTAGTTTCTTCTTTGCTTACTCTAAGTCCTTCACTTTCTTTTTATTCTCTTATTGCTAAGGCTAACATTTCTAGTACCAAACTGAATAGGGGTGATAAATTATATCTTTGTTTCACCCCGATCTTATTGGGAATGAATCTACCTTATCCTCATTACCTATAATGCTTGCTGATGGTTTTAAGAGGATTCTTCTTATAATTTTGAGGAAGACTCCATTTATTCCTATACTTTTTAGTGTTTTAATAGGAATGAGTGTTGTATTTTGTCAAAAGCTTTTTCTGCATCTGTTGAGAAAATCATATGGTTTCTTTGAGTTTTGTTGTTGATATGATTAATTATGTGGATAGTTTTCTTAATATTGAACCAGCCTTGCATTCCTGGAATAAATCCTACCTGATTATAGTGTATTATTCTCATGATAAGTTGCTGCAATCTTTTTGCTAATATTTTATTTAAAATTTTTGCATCAATATTCATTAGGGAAATTGGTCTATAAATTTCTTTCTCTGTTTTGGCTCTTCCAGGTTTAGGTATCAGTACCATATCTGTGTTCTAAAAAGAATTTGGTAGGATTGCTTTTTCCCCTATATTCCCAAATATTCTATAGATTATGGGAATTAATTGCTTTTTAAATGTTTGATAGAATTCACATGTAAAACCATATTGCCCTGGAGATTTTTTCCTAGGGAGTTCACTAATGGCTTGCTCAATTTCTTTTTCTGAGATGGGGTAATTAGGTATCTTACCTCCTCCTCTCTTAACCTGGGCAATTTATATTTTTGTAAATATTCATTGATTTCCCTAAGGTTGTTAAATTAAGGGCATATAATTGGGCAAAATAATTCCTAATTATTACTTTAATTTCTTCTTCATTGGAGGTGAATTCACCCTTTTCATTTTTGATACTGGTAATTTGGTTTTCTTTTTTTTAAAATCAGATTGACCAAAGGTTTATCAATTTTATTGTTTCTTGTTTTCAAAAACCAGCTCTTAGTTTTACTTATTAGTTCAATGGTTTTCTTAATTTCAGTTTTATTAATCTCTCCTCTGGTTTTCAGTATTTCCAATTTTGTATTTAATTTGTTCTTTTTCTAGCTTTTTCAGATGCATGCAAAATTGACCTCATTTTTATCTATTTTATTCATGTAAGCATTTAGAGATATAAAACTTCCTTTAAGAACTGCTTTTGCTGTATCCCATGAATTTTGGTGTGCAGTCTCATTATTGTCATTCTCTTGAATGAAGTTATTACTTCTATGATTTGTTCTTTGACCCATTCATTCTTTAGGATTAGATTATTTAGTGTCCAATTAATTTTTAGTTTCTCTTTCCATGGTCCTTTATTATATATAATTTTTATTTCATCGTGATCTGAAAAGGATGCATTGACTATTTCTGCCTTTCTGCATTGGATTGTGAGGTTTTTATGCCCTAGTACATGGTCAAGTTTTGT
This sequence comes from Trichosurus vulpecula, assembly GCF_011100635.1. Taxonomy (NCBI): domain Eukaryota; kingdom Metazoa; phylum Chordata; class Mammalia; order Diprotodontia; family Phalangeridae; genus Trichosurus; species Trichosurus vulpecula. Next base: position 215,500,711 of record NC_050579.1, read on the forward strand.
GTATGTGCCATGTGCCACTGAGAAAAAGGTATATTCCTTTTTATGCACATTCAGTTTTCTCCAGAGGTCTATCATATGTATGTTTTCTAAAATTTCTAAAATTTTATTCACATCCTTAACTTCTTGCTTGTTTATTTTGAGGTTAGATTTATCAAGTTCAGAGAGGGGGAACTTGAGGTCCCCCACTAGTACAGTTTTGCTGTCTATTTCTTCCTGTAACTCCTTTGACTTCTACTCTAAAAATTTGTATGTTATACTACTTGAAGCATATATGTTAAGTAATGATATTTCTTCATTGTCTATGGTGACTTTTAGCAGGAAATAGTGTCCTTCCTTATATCTTTTTAATTAGATCTATCTTTGCTTTTGCTTTTTCTGAGATTAGGATTGCTACCCCTACCTTTTTTACTTTAGCTGAAGCACAATATATTCTACTCCAGCCTTTTACCTTTACCTTGTCTGTATTCCCCTGTTTCAAGTGTGTTTCTTGTAAACAACATATTGTAGGATTATGGTTTTTAATCCATTCTGCTATCTACCTCCATTTTATGGGAGAGTTCATCCCATTCACATTCACAGTTATATTTATCATGTGTGTCTTTTTCTCCATCCTATTTGTCCCGATGTTTATGTGTTTACTTCCCCCTTCCACTCCTCAAAATAGTTTTGCTTTTGACTCCCACCTTCCCCAATTTTCCCTCGTTAATATTACCACTCCTTTATCTTACCCTTTTCCCCTTGCCTACTTCTTCCTTCCCTTCCATCCACCCCCCACCTTTTCTTTCCCCTTTCCCCTCTTACTGTCTGTAGGATATGTTTCATTCTAATACTTATCAGAGAATGTTATTCCCTCCTTGAATCAAATCCAATGAGAGTAAAACTTAGACACTGCTGTTTTCCCTCACTTCTCTCTATGTTTTTGTGCTTCTTCATGTCATGTAATTTACCCTTTTCTACCTCCTCCTTACCTCTTCTCCTAGAACAATCCCTTTGCAGTCATTAATTGTGTTTTTTATCATTACAATGGTTACTTTATAGTGTCAGCCTCAGTCAAGGTACATCCCTTTCAATTGTGGTAATAACTGTACCATTCTCAGGATTGACATATTTGTGTGTGTGCATGTGCATGTGGGTATGTGTATGTGTGTGTGTGTGTACAACATTACAATCCTATATAAGGATTTCAACAATTTGCTCTTCTTCAATAATATAGTTTTTCTTTCCTTATTTACCTTTTTATGTCTCTCTTGAATTTTGTATTTGAAAATCAAATTTTCCATTGAGCTCTGGTTTTTTCATCAGGAACGTCTGGAATTCCCTTATTTCATTGAATGTCCATCTCCTCACCAGAAAAAATATGTACAATTTTGCTGGGTAGTTGATCCTTGGTTATAATTCAAGCTCCTTTGTCTTTCAGAATATCATATTCCAATTCCTTCTGTTTTTTATTGTAGATGCCACATGATTCTGCATGATCCTGACTGTAGTTCCCCAATATTTGAATTGTTTCTTTCATCTGCTTGCTGTAGTTTCTCCTTGTCCTGATAATTCTGGAATTTGGCTGCAATATTCCCTGGAGTATTCAAATTGGGATCTCCTTCAGGGGGTTATTGGTGGATTCTTTAGAATAAAATCTAAACTTTTCGGTTTTCCATTAAGAAGTCTCACACAAATTGGCTCTACCCTACCTTTTCCAAATGTATTTCATGTTATTTCCCCTACATACACCCTGCATCTCAGAAAATGGATATACATATTCTTAAATTAGATACTCAGTCCCTTGACTTTATATAGCCCATGCTTGGAATTCTCTCTCATCTATTCCTTATAGAAGATGTAAATCCCTTTAAAGCATAGCTCTGGTGCCACCTCAGATACAAGACATTCTCCATCCCTCCCTAGTTATTAATTCTTTCTATCTCTTTGAAATCACTTTGTATTATTTTGTATGTTATGTGTGTATATGTATGTGTATAAATGTATATATGTATATATACACATGTGCGCATGCACACACACACACATATACACACATGATTTATCCCATTCTACCCTCCCATCTTCTGTCATTTTATACCTGGCATGAAGCATAGTGCCTGGTAAATCAAAGACAGTAGATGTTTATTGAATTTAGTTTCATTACCATTTATTATTTTGTATTATAATTGTCTATTGGTTTCCCCCCTGCTACTAGAGTATAAATTCCATGAAGAGGAATATAATCTCTTTATATAGAAATTTTGTATTTTTTTAGTCCTCAGAGTGGTGCTGTTATGGATGTAATTGATTACCTCCATTCTTATCTATTGGAGTAGCTGCTAATCTGTCCTGAAGGATTCATAAACTTTTTGTGTAATGGAACCCTTTGCCAATTTGGTGAAGCCTTTGGAGCCTTTCTTAGAATAATGTTTGTTGTCTACATAGATATTTGAAGTTAGTGCTAAATTTCAGTTAAAAGTTGGTGAAATTAATGTTGTATGTATGTACATTTATATAACTATCTATCTAGATAGATAGATAGAAAGATAGATATAGCCATATTTCCTATCTGAAATCATGGACCACTTTATATGTATCCATAGATCCCTTGAAGGTTCATGGACCTCATGTCAAAAATCTAGTTCCTGTTCTCTAGTCCATCTTAGCATAGCTGCCAAATTGCTATTCTTAAAGCACAAGTTTCATTCCGATGTTCATGAAGTAACATCCTGTAGCTTCTAGGATCAGACACAAACTCCTCTGTTTAGTATTTAAGACTTTCCCAGTTTGGTTTCAACCTATTTTTCTAGACAATTTTCACAAAACTCATTGTCACGCAGTCGATTAAACTTGTCTATTTGCACTGCCCCACATAGAACATTATATTTCCTTATTGATTTTTCAGACTGTCCTCCACAAATTGTATGCTCTTCCTCTTCAAATGCCTTCCCTTCTAATGCTTGCCCCCCAATAATGGTCAAATGAAAAACCCACCTTCTCAAAGATATCATTCTTGATCCTCTCCGTTGTTAATATTTCTTCTTATATTATTCTGCATGTGTATATGTGTGTGTATAACTTGATTGGATACATGCATTTTCCCCAGTAGAATTGAAATATCTTAAAGGTAGAGCAGTTTCATTTTTGTCTTGGTATCTGAATTTCCAAGCACATTGTTAACTACTAAGTGCTCAATAAGTGTTTATATAATTGAATTGAATGGATTTTTTTTTGTTTATTTGAAAGAATGAATGATTGAATTGAGGGTTTGTAGCTTTGATAAAACAAAGTAGATCAATCCAATCAAAATAATTGTATTTTATTAATTGTATGTATTGTATTAAATTATAAGACCTTGGAGAGGATAGGATTGGTCTATTTATTTTGGATAGCATAAGTTACCATTAGGGCTCTGAGACAATGATTTAGATGACAAAATAATGAAACACAAAACACATTAAAAAAACAACTTTGACTTCTTCATTATCAAAATGTCATCTCCTTGCTTCTTTTAGAACTACCCAATGTGAATTATAATTCAGTGTAAATTTTTGATTAGCTTGAAAAAAGTTCATATTTCAATATATCCCTAGAAGAAGACTTTTTGGGTCCTAGTAGCAATCCTGTGAAATGTCTGTTTTTTTCAGTGGAGATACCATATAACCAAACAAGCAATACATGTATTTTTGGAGAGTAGAGGTTCCATCCAAGCTTGCTTTCCAAATTCACCTTTTTATAAACAAAACATCAGCTTGAAAAAAATCCTTAGCATTAACACCCTTAGATGTATGTATTTTGAAGGCAAACAAATTATGCTTTTTCTTTCTTTTTTTTCTTTTGCCACACATGAAAATAATAGATTTTTTTAATACTAGATTTAATACTTGGGAGTATTCTGGGCAGCATGTGTACTATGGGTCTCATATTCAACACCTGCTGTATCATTGAATAGGTTCAAAAATACATTGAAATACTAAGTTATAGGTAAGGGAGTCACAGATAATTATAAATTTGACACACTTTAATGAAAAGATTTTTTAGCTTCTCTATCTTTCCTCACTTAATTGCCCAAATTATTCTTAAATAAAATACCTAATTACACCTGAAGTGTCTCATGCCAAATGAGAAACGATTTGAAAATGCAGTGCCATTTATGGTAGTTTTAAACTATTTCAGGCAAACATCTAACATTATTTTAATTACAATGCCTACATATTGATGGACTATTAAAATAAAAAAAGAAAACTCTAGTCAATTTATCTGAGTAATGACAAATTTATGATGCTTATTAGAAGGGAAAAAGTTAAGAGACTAAAGAAAATTCCAGGATAAATTAGGAGAAAATGGGACAAGGAGCAGAATTGAAAGAGCTAGCCCTGGAAAAGAGGAAGGATGCCAATTTATTCCTCTGAAAAAGTGAAGAAATAGTGGATGGCTGCAGAAATACTTTGAAGTTAGCACTTTTACATGATTAAGCCATCTGTGTAATTTTGACAATTTGCGGCTCGCTTATTTGCTTGTTCATAAATTGTATCCATTGTGATTTCAAGATCTCTCAATTGGTGACTATCTTTTGAATTTAAATCAACATTCCTTTCTTGCTTACTTGTTTTTGATAGCTCTTTTATCTATCCATTCATTCAATTGCTATATATATATATATATATATATATATATATATATATATATACATATATATATAATTTTATTTTCAAAATATATATATATTATATATATATATGTATAAATAATAAATAATATATATTATTTTCAATATATATATATATATATTTTGAAGAACAGCTCCATTTATTTAACTGAGTGACAGGGCTTATATACCTTTTAGGCAAGCAGAATCAACAAATCCATGTGCAAGGCATTTGCATAATGCATGACTTCCCGATGCTTTTTTTCCCCTTTTGCCATAAACAATATTGTGTTAATAGCCCACAGGTGGTATTTAGCATGTGTGTGCCATGGGGGTTTTTGTTTTTGTTTGTTTTAATTTTTTTTATTTAATATATTTAGTTTGCAGCACTGATTTTCACAAAAGTTTGAATTACAAATTTTTCCCCATTTCTACCCTCCCCCCCACTGCGAGATGGCATATATTCTGGTTGCTCCATTCCCCAGTCAGCCATCCCATCTGTAACCCCACTCCCCTCCCATCCCCCTTTCCCTTCTTCTCTTGTAGGGCAAGATAAATTTCTATGCCCCATTGCCTGTGTATCTTATTTCCTAGTTGCATGTAAAAACTTTCTTTTGTTGTTGTTGTTTTTAAACGTCTGTTTTTAAAACTTTGAGTTCCAAATTCTCTCCCCTCTTCCCTCCCCACCCACCCTCCCTAAGAAGTCAAGCAATTCAACATAGGCCACATGCGTATCATTCTGTAAAACCCTTCCACAATACTCATGTTGTGAAAGATTAACTATATTTTGCTCCTTCCTAACCTATCTCCCTTTATTGAATTTTCTCCCTTGACCCTGTCCCTTTTTGAAAATATTTGTTTTTTATTACCTCTTCGCGCTGTCTGCCTTCCCTTCTATCATCCCCCCTTTTTTATCTTCTTCCTCCTTCTTTCTTGTGGGGTAAGATATCCAGTTGAGTATGTATGGTATTCCCTCCTCAGGTCAAATCCGATGAGAGCAAGATTTACTCATTCCCCCTCACCTGCCCCCTCTTCCCTTCTTACAGAACCACTTTTATGTGAGAAAGTTTACCCCATTCTATTTCTCCCTTTCTCCCTCTCTCAATATATTCCTCTCTTATACCTTAAATTGATTTTATTTTTTTAGATATCATCCCTTCATATTCAACTCACCCTGGGCCGTTTGTGTGTGTGTATATATATATATATGTATATATATATGTATATATATGTATGTATGTATGTATGTACATATATATGTGTATATATATACATATATACACACATAGACACACATATGTGTATGTGTCTATTTATATATATATATATTTGTTTAGACACATATATATATATATATATATATATATATGCATATTCCTTTCAGCTACTATGATATTGAGGTCTCATGAATCACACACATCATCTTTCTATGTAGGAATGTAAACAAAACAGTTCAACTTTAGTAAGTCCCTTGTGATTTCTCTTTCTTGTTCACCTTTTCATGCTTCTCTTGATTGTTGTGTTTGAAAGTCAAATTTTCTATTCAGCTCTGATCTTTTCACTGAGAAAGCTTGCAAGTCCTCTATTTTATTGAAAATCCATATTTTGCCTTGGAGCATGATACTCAGTTTTGCTGGGTAGGTGATTCTTGGCTTTAATCCTATCTCCATTGACCTCTGGAATATAATATTCCAAGCCCTTTGGTCCCTTAATGTGGAAGCTGCCAGATCCTGTGTTATCCTGATTATTTTTACACAATATCCAAATTTTTTCTTTTTGTCTACTTGCAATATTTTCTCCTTGATCTGGGAGCTCTGGAATTTGGCAAAAATGTTCCTAGGAGTTTTCTTTTTGGGATCTATTTGAGGAGGCGATCTGTGGATTCTTTCAATTTCTATTTTATCCTCTGGCTCTAGAATATCAGGGCAGTTCTCCTTGATAATTTCTTGAAAGATGATATCTAGGCTCTTTTTTTGATCGTGGCTTTCAGGTAGTCCAATAATTTTTAAATTATCTCTCCTGGATCTATTTTCCAGGTCAGTGGTTTTTCCAATGAGATATTTGACATTGTCTTCTATTTTTTCATTCCTTATGTTCTGTTTTATAATATCTTGATTTCTCATAAAGTCACTAGCTCCTACTTGCTCCAATCTAATTTTTTTTTAAATTTTTATTTATTTATTTTTAGTTTACCACACATGGTTCTACATAATTTTGAGTTCCAGATTTTCTCCCCTCCCTCCCCCCTTCCTTCCCAAGATGGCATGGAATCTCATATAACTACCATGTATAACTTTGCATTGAATTAATTTATACACTAGTGAAGTTGTGGAGAAGAATTATGACCAATGGAATGAATCATGAGAAAGAAGAAACAGAACCAAAAAAAAAACCCAAGAACAAAAACAAAAGAGAAGCAAAAAAGGCGAGCATGTAGTGCGCCTCAATATGTATTCAAACTTCACAGTTCTTTCTCTGGACGGAGATAGCATTCTCCATCGTGCTTCCCCTGGAGTTGTCCTTGCACGTTAGGTTGCTGAGAGGAGCGAAGTATGTCAGGGTTGGTCCTCACGGAATCCATATATCTGTGGCTGTGCACAACGTTCTCCTGGCTCTGCTCTGCTCACTCAGCATTATGTCGTGTAGGTTTTTCCAGGTTGTTACAAAATCTGCATCATCCCCATTTCTTATGGCACAATAGTATTCCATCACCTTCATATACCACAGCTTGTTCAGCCATTCCCCAATTGATGGTCATCCCTTTGATTTCCAATTCTTGGCTACCACAAAAAGAGCCGCTATAAATATCCTTGTACATATGGGTCCTTTTCCTGCTCGTGTGATTTCTTTTTTAAGGTAGTATTTTCTTCAGTGGTCTTTTGGACCTCCTTTTCCATTTGGCTAATTCTGCCTTTCAAGGCATTCTTCTCCTCATTGGCTTTTTGGAGCTCTTTTGCCATTTGCATTAGTCTATTTTTTAAAGTGTTGTTTTCTTCAACATTTTTTTCAGTATTTTTTTGGGTCTCCTTTAGCAAGTCATTGACTTGTTTTTCATGGTTTTCTTGCATCCTTCTCATTTCTCTTCCCAATTTTTCCTCTACTTCTCTAACTTGCTTTTCCAATTCCTTTTTGAGCTCTTCCATGGTATGAGACCAGTTCATGTTTTTCTTGGAGGCTTTTGGTGTAGGCTCTTGTACTTTGTTGACTTCTTTAGGCTGTACGTTTTGGTCTTCTTTTTCACCAAAGAAGGATTCCAAAGTCTGAGACTGAATCTGGGTGTGTTTTCGCTGCCTGGCCATGTTCCCAGCCAACTTACTTGACCCTTGAGTTTTTTGTCGGAGTATGACTGCCTGTAGAGCAAAGAGTACTTTGTTCCAAGCTTAACAGGATGCACTGTTGATTTCAGAGCTATTTCTATACAGCCAGCTCTGCCACTCCAGTATTCCTCCTTCCTCAAGAACCACCAACCCAGACCTGATGCAAATCTTCAGCAGGCTCTGCACTCCTGCTTTGATCCGCCACTTAATTTCTCCCCCCATGTGGGCCTGGGGCCGGAAGTAACTGCTGCTGTAGTTCTGTAGCTGTGCTTCCCCCGCTGCCCCTGGGGCAGTGACCTAACCGTGAACTCTGTGCCCCGCAGCTTTTCCCACTAACCTTCTCTGTTGTCTTTGGTGTTTGTGGGTTGAGAGGTCTGGTAACTGCCACAGCTCACTGATTTAGGGTGCTAGGGCCTGTCCTGCCCGGCTTCTGGTCTGGTTGGTCCTGTTGTCTCCCATGCTGGGCTGTGCTCTGCTCTGCTCTCCTCTGCTCGATGCATGATAGACCTCATCCATAGACCATCCAGGCTGTCCTGGACTGGAGCCCTGGTTCCCTCTGCTGTTTTGTGGGTTCTGCAGTTCTAGAATTGGTTCAGAGCCATTTTTATAGGTTTTTGGAGGGACGTGGTGGGGAGCTCACGCTAGTCTCTGCTTTCCAGCCGCCATCTTGACTCAACCCCCGAAAGTCCCAATTGCTATATTTTCTAAAATATATATGTGGATAATCACTAAATAATACACATAATAAGAGCTCATATGCTTGTCATCTTTCAATCAATTGCAAAAAAGTAAAGATATAGTCAATTCTTGAATGTCCATGTTAAAGCTTGCTTGTTCCCAAAAAATACTCGTGGAGGTGCTTGTGAATCATATATAGATGACTCACATATTTTATATATGTGATACAATAGGCATATAATTCAGAAGTAGGTCATGCTTCCAGCACATAATTCAAGTTGAAGCAGATTTCTCTATGGATAGTAACATCCTCTATTCCTCCAGATGTTTGTTTCTTGGTATTGTTGAGAGAGAGAGAGAGAGAGAGAGAGAGAGAGAGAGAGAGAGAGAGAGATTGAGCACGTAAGCTGACACTATTTGAGGGTAGGGATGCTTTCCAATTTCTCCTTTTAACTGTAACACTTAGCTCAATGCTTGGCACATAGTAGACAGTTTATGAATACTTTTGTATTACTATCAAATGTTTGTGTAATTAAATTGGTTTGCCATGATACAAACTTCAAAATTTTATAAGAATATTATATAAACATTTCACCATTACCTCATTTCTCAACTGGTTTTATTACTTTCGGACTTTGCCATCTCCACCATATCCCAGGAAGTTCATTATTGGGAAAACCTCATCTTCGTTCAAGCTTCTATCAGCCATAATACTCTACCTCATCACTACACTCAAACACTCCTTTTAAAGATGGTGCTTAGCTTAGATCATCACCTCATTTCTCTCCTCTCTCTACTACTTTGAGATTCCTCTGACTTCTCCACCATCCTCCCTACATTGAATACTGCCCCTCCCATCCTTTTCCTTCCTTTCATTTTTCATGTTCCCCCATCAGTTTGGAACCTACTTTAGGGCACAGTCTCTTTTTTTTGTATAACCTTCACTTGGTACAGTGCCTGACACACAGTAGGTACTTTATAAATCTTAATTGACTCTTGGAAGTTTATTTCAGTGCTGAAGAATATAATCCCTCATTCTTGCTTAGAAAAAAAATATTTTTCCCCATCTAAAATTGCTTTTGTTTATTTTTTAAACTAAGGCACGAAAGGAAGATTTCCTTTCTTGTGGAAGCAAATATACTACATTGCATTTCTCTGTCATGTTTTTTTCTATTTTCTTTATAGTTATATAAATTAATAAGAATATTTTCTCTGTCATGAGAATAATCTCAGGAACAGATAAGACTATACTTTCTTTTAATGTCTACAAAAAGTGAGAGAATTCTGATAATATAAGCATAAGTTCTGCTTTACAGATGGACTGAAAGTGGGGCATTTGTAAAAGACAGGTTGGGACTGAGGAACTATTTCAAAGGAGATGTTGAAAGGAAAGAGGCATATTACTAAACTAATTCTGTAGAAATCTCAATTTGCTTCTCAACCATAGGGATACATTTTGAAATTAATATAAATGAATGTCATCTGTCAACAGGTCTCCATAGTTTGACTTGTGCAGGCTTCATCAATGCATACAAATGCCACTGTCCTCAAGGATTCACTGGTGAGTAGCATCCGTTGACAATTTCACATTGTAAAGGACAGTAACCCACACAGCATATATCAAAATACTCTTGAGTAATTTACCTTCATTTCTTCCTCATTTCTCATTATTTGCCTTAGACTAATGTTTCATTTGAATTGCAAAAACCTGGAACACCTACTCCATCCGTAAACTAACCAGCTGAAGACAAATTAAGTCACAGGGAAGCAGGCTTTAAATGTCTCCATGTCTAGGGAAGATAAGTCCATATTTAGTAATTCAGAAACAAGTTGTTACAGCTTGTGGTAAGGTGAAGTAAATGGACTCTGACATTAATATATGTGGAATTTTGTTTGATGAATTTTGTCTCCCATCTTATCACCAGTGGTTAAAGATGCCTGTACAGGTTGAAGAATTTTAAAATGACACTTGCTTGTCTTATTAAATCTTTTAATCTTTTATTATCTTTTCAAAGTCTTAAGATGTGAAACAGATATAGATGAGTGTGCCTCTTTTCCCTGCAAGAATAGAGTTACCCGCAATGACCAACCTTTTAATTACATCTGCCAATGTGTGGCTCCATTTAAAAGTAATGAACACCGAGGGAGAAGGAAAAGCAAACATAATTAACTCTAGAAAGCATTTCTGTCACTTGTCTTAACTCATTTCACTCTTCCAACAACATTATTAAGCCTTCATTTTCTTAAAGCCAGCCTTTAAAGTGACCAAGCAGTTACCTCTCAAGCTGAAATGAGTATGAAACCTGTTAGCTTTGTTGACGCATCCACTAAAAGAGTTGAGTTTTATTTGTTTTATCAGTGACCATAATAAAGTAAAGCTAAATGTGGAAGATAAATAAAGGGTATTTGATAAATGTTGAATATTATTTAAAATATTTTCCCATTTGCCCATTTGCCCAATTAAAATATGTAAGTAATTTCCTAGACTCCTACTCTCTGAGAGATTCTCAAATGAGTTCTTGAATGTATTAGTAGTGAGCTCATCTCACAATAGTATTCAATAATTGCTCCTTGACTCCTTGATTCACCATACATTAATGGATTCTTCTCCTTTGTCTTCTCCCTCTCTCTCTCCCTCCTCCTCCTCTTCTCCTTCTCCTTCTTCTTCCCCTTCTCCTTCTCTTTCTCCTCCTCCTCCCCTTCCTCCTCCTCTTCATTAGTGGTTACTATGAATATATTTGTTTTCATTTTCAATTATATCCTGAGGCAGCTAGGTATCACAGTGAGTTGAGCACTACACATGCAGTTAGGAAGAATGCAGTTTGAGTTAGACACTAGCCACAATTTCAAGATCGATTCACTTTACACCCTGCCATTTTTGCCTTTAAAATGTATAAATAAGTATTTGAAGAAACATAAATATATCATAAAATATAAATATAGTAGTATAAAATATTATATTGATATTAATCTCAATATAGAATATAAAATCAATTTAAAATCAATTAACATTAATATAAAATATTTGAAAATAAATATAATATAAAATATAAATATAAACAAATATATATATGATATATAGGTATATATTTAGTATTTTAAATTCAAATGCAAAAATTATCTTTAACATTTGTTTTTAAAACTTTGAGTTCCAAATTGTCTTACTTCCTTCCTCCTCACTCACCTTCATTGAGAAGGGAAGCCGTCAATATAGGTTATACATGTGTATTCATGGAAAACTTTCCCATATTAGTCATGTTATGAAAGAAAAATAGACAAAAACCTCAGGAAAAATAAAGTTTTAAAAAGTATACTTCAGTCTGTATTCAGACAGCATCAGTTCTTTTTCTGGGGATAGAAAGCATTTTTCATCATAAGTCCTTCAGAGTTGTCTTGTATTATTGTGTTACTGAGGATTGCTCAGTCATTCACATCTCATCATCTGACAATATTGCTGTTATTTTGTATACAATATATTTTACTTTGCATCAGCTCATGTAAGTCTTTCCAGGTTGTCTGAGAGCATCCTTTTCATCATTTCTTATTGCTCAATAGTATTCCATCATAATCATATTCCATAATTTGTTCAGCCCTTCCCCAATTTATGGACATCCCCTCAATTTCAAATACTTTGCCACCAAAAAAAACTGCTATAAATATTTTTGTATGTGTGGGTGGGTCCCTTTCTTTTTTATTTTTTATCTCTTTTGGGATACAGATCTAGTAATGGTATTGCTAGGTCAAAGGGTAGATATAGTTTTATAGCCCTTTGAGAATAGTTTCAAGGTGTTCTACAGAATGGTTGAATCAATTTGCAACTCCTTTAGCACATTTATGTCCTACTTTTCCCACATCACCTCGGACATTTGTCATTTTCTTTTTTTGTCCTATTAGCCAGTCTAATAGGTGTGAGGCAATACCTCAAAATTATTGTAATTTGCATTTCTCCAATCAATATTGAGTTAGAATATATTTTTCATATGGTAATAGATAGCTTTGATTACTTTGTCTGAAAACTTTTATATCTTTTGATCATTTACCAGTTGGAGAATGGCTTTCACTTTTGTAAATTTAACTCAGTTCTCTATATGTCTAAGAAATGAGGCCTTTATCAGAGAAACTTGCTTGAAAGCTTTCTTTCATAGTTGCTATTGCTAACTATATTCACCTCCGTCCTAGTCTTCCTCCCCATTTGCTCAATTTTCTCTCCTTTAACCCTCTCCCTCCTCAAAAGTCTTTTGCTACCGACTACCTCCTCCCTGATTCTGCCCTCCCTTCTATCACCCCACCTTCTCTTATCTCCTTTCCCTCCCACTTTCTTGTAGGGTGAGATAGATTTCTGTACTCAATTTAGTGTGTATGTTATCACCTCTTTGAGCCAATTCTAAGGAGAGTAAGGTTCACTCCTGACCTCTCTGTCTTTTGTTTGGTCATTCCCATCTAAATTGTATACCCATTTGGACTTTATTTTGGTATATTGTGTAAAATATTGGTGTATGTCCAGTTTCTGCCATACAGTTTTTGAGTTTGCCCAGCAATTTTTGTCAAATAATGAATTCTTATCCACAAAGCTGGGATTTTGGGGTTTATCAAACAGTAGATTACTATAGTCATTGACTACTGTGTCTAGTGTACCTCACCTATTCACTGATCCACCACTCTATTTCTTAGTCATTACCAAGTAGTTTTAATGACTGCTGCTTTATAAAACAGTTTAAGATCTGGTATGGCTAGTCCACCTTCCCTAGCATTTATTTTCATTAACTCCCTTGATATTCTGAAACTTTTGTTCTTCCAGATGAATATGGTTATATTTTTTTCTAGCTCTATAAAATAAGTTTTGGTAGTTCAATTGGTATGGCACTAAACAAGTAAATTAATTTAGGTAAAATTGTCACTTTTATTATATTAGCTTGACCCAACCAGGAGCAACTGATGTTTTTCCAATTATTTAGATATGACTTCATTTGTGTTAAAAGTGTTTTGTAATTGTCTTCATATAGTTCCTGGGATTGTTTTTGGCAGGTAGACTGCCAAATATTTTATAATGTCTACAATAATTTTAAATGGAATTTCTCTATCTCTTGTTGGGCTTCATTAGCAATATTCAGGAATGCCAAGGATTTATGTTGGTTGATTTTATATCCTGCAACTTTGCTAATATTTTTTTATTATTATTTCAAGCAGTTTTTTACTTGATATTCTAGGATTCTCTAAGAATACCATCATATCATCTGAAAAGAGTGATAACTTAAGTTTCTTCCTTGCCTATTCTAATTAGTTTCATTTTTTTTTCTTCTCATTACTATGACTAACATTTCTCATGCCATATTGAATAACAGTGGTGATAATAGACATCCTTGTTTCATCCCTAATTTTATTGGAAATGCATCTAGTTTATCCCCATTACATGTAATGCTTGCTGATGGCTTTAGGTAGATGAAAAAGAAAAAAAATCACAGACTATAGAATCTTATTTTGGTGACCAAGATGATCAAAACATATAGCCAGAAGAAGACAGCAAAGACAAAGATCCTACATCAAAAGCCTCCAAGAAAAATAAGAAATCAAGTAAGACAAGTAGAGGAAAAATTGAGACCAGAAATGAGAGTGATGCAAGAAAATCATGAAAAACAAGTCAACAAAGGGGACCCAAAAATGCTGAAGAAAATAACACCTTATAAAAGACTAACCGAAATGGCAAAAGAGGTAAAAAAAAAATGAGGAGAAGAAGGCCTTAAAAGATGAATTGGTCAAATGGAAAAGGAGGTCCAAAAGATCACTGAAGAAAGTGGAGCAAATGAAAGCTAGTGACTTTATGAGAAATCAAGATATTATAAAACAGAGCCAAAAGAATGAAAAAGTAGAAGACAATGTGAAATATCTCATTGGAATAGCCACTGACCTGGAAAATAGATCCAGGAGAGATAATTTAAAAATTATTGGACTACCCGAAAGCCATGATCAAAAAAGAGCCTAGACAGCTTTCAAGAAATTATCAAGGAAAACTGCCCTGATATTCTAGAACCAGATAGTAAAATAGAAATTGAAAGAATCCACCAATCACCTCTTGAAAAATACCCCAAAAAGAAAACTCTTAGGAATATTGTAGCCAAATTCCAGAGTTCCCAGATCAAGGAGAAAATATTGCAAGCAGCCAGAAAGAAACAATTTGAGTATTGTGGAAACACAATCAAGGTAATACTAGATCTAGCAGCTTCTACATTAAGGGATTGAAGGGCTTGGCATATCATATTCCAGAGGTCCAAGGAACTCAGATTAAAACCAAGAATCACCTACCCAGCAAAACTTAATATGATACTTAGGGGCAAAAATGTATTTTCAATGGAATAATGGGCTTTCAAGCATTCTTGATGAAAAGACCAGAGCTGAATAGAAAATTTGACTTTAAACATGGGAATCAAGAGAAGCATGAAAAGATAAATAGAAAAGACAAATCATAAGGATTAAAGTCGAAATGTTTACATCTCTATGTGGAAAGATGATATTTGTAACTCATGAGACCTTTCTCAGTATTAGGGTAGTTGAAGGGAATATACATACGTACATACATATATGTATACATATACATACTGTATAAATATATGTTTATGTGTATATGTATATGTATGTATATATACATATATGTGTATATGTATATGTACATATAGACAGAGGGTACTGGGTGAGTTGATTATGATTTGATGATATCTGAAAAAATAAAATTAAAGGGTGAGAGAGGGATATTTTGGGAGAAGGAGAAAGGGAAAGTTAGAATGGTGTAAACTATCTCACAAAAAAAGGGGCAAGAAAAAGCTGTTATAATGGAAGGAAAGAGGGGAGAGCTGAAAGGGAATTAGTGAACTTTACTCTCATCATAGTTGGCTTAAGGAGGGAGTGACACAGAGACTCAATTGTGTGTCTTACCCTACAGGAAAGTAGGGGGGAATGGGATAAGAAGGGGAGGTGATAGAAGGGAGGGCAGATTGGGAGAAGGGATAGTTTAAAGTATACAATTTTGAAAAGGGACTGGGTCAAAGGTGAAAACTGTACAAATGCCGGATGGGATAGGATGGAGGGAAATATTGTTAGTCTTTCACAACATGACTATTAAGGAAGTGTTTTGTATAATGATACATGTATGACCTATATTGAATTGCTCACCTTCTCAAGGAGGGTGGTTGGGGAGGGAAGAAGGGAGAGAATTTGGAACTCAAAATCCTAAAAAGAAATGTTGAAAATTGTGGGTGTGGGGGTCATCTGGCCCCTGGATGTCACCTCCTTACCTGTGGCTGGATAGGCTCAGTTGCTGGCGGATGCCTGCACTGGGGTCTGCCAATTCCTCTGGCTGTGCAGAGCAATGCCTGGGGTCCTGGTGTTGTTGATTGCTGACTCCACCCCTGGATCTCCTGCTGCTCTACTAAAGTGGGCTTTGTTGGAATGCCTCTGGTCTGGCACTGGACTCCTTTAGCCACAGTATGAGGGACCCTTCCCATTGATCTCCCTAGTCTCCTGAGCTAAAAGACTGCTGAGCCTTTAGGTACAGGGTTTTTCTTGGGGCAATATTCTCTAGGTTTTTCAAGGTCAACACGGGGGAGTGAGAGCACTTACAGTTTACTCTGCCATATGGCTCCCAGAAGTTCAAGTAAATGACTCTCATACATTTAGTCTATGCTCTGATATCCCTAGGAGTAGCTTCTGCCACTGCTGCAGGCCCTGTGCTTCTTTCTCACCCAGTTCTGAGAGACTCCCATCCTATGTTGAGAGGTTTGGGAGCATATTTATTTTTGAAGATTAGGAATTTTTTCTCATTTTTAGGTAAATATAGAATCAAGGAACCAATTACTTCCACATTACAAGGCTCCCCTTATCATAAGCATTAATCCATTAGTAGTAGTTGCATTTTTTTTTTATTTTGGCTCCCTGAAAATTCGTTTCTCTGATTTTAACAAGTGCACACCAAAATCTGGAATTCTTTGAAAACAAAGACAGTATTTTTATTCAATCTATTATAGATTGTCTTATCAAAAGAACTTGTTATAATTTTTATTGCTTTTTAAAAATTTTAACACACCAAAATTTACTTAAGAAGTTCAAAATATGTAAAGGATAAATGTGAGTGATATTTTGGAAGCAGAATAGACAAGGTTTGGCAACTAATTGGAAAATAGGGACAAGCCACAGAGAAGGATCAAGGATAAATATAAGGATGAACCTTGGGAAGTGAAAGGATAGTGGTGCCTACATCTCAATGGGGAAAATTAGGAAACAAAGATTCTTTACAAGAAAGGATGTTGTTTTGAGTTGAATATGTTGAGTTTAGCTGTTGATATCACATCCTATTTTAAATGTCAGACTTACGCTGGAGGTATAAATCTGGGAATCTGTTGTTTAGCATAGTGCCTGGCACATGGAAAATTCTTTATAAATGCTTATTGATTTGATTTCAAAAGGATGTTAAACCTCTGGGAGCTGATGAGATCACTAAGAGATAATACTGAAAGGAGGAGAAGAGGGCGTGGAACAAAGCCCAAGGGTAAAAGCAAGTATAGAAAATGGGGTACATATTTTGATCCAGCAAAAGAAATCAGGTCTAGCAAGAAGATTAGGAGAATGAGGAGAGCACACTGGTCACTTATTACAATAACAATTTTATAATCACTAATATTCAAACTGACTAAATCAGCAATCTTGCCCTCTCCTTTACGTATAGAACTGAATAAATTTGTCATTCAATATTTAGATTAAATAAAATTTACCTCAAATGGAAATGAATCAAAAGTATAACAGCATTATTCTCAAATTGTTAGAGTTGCTCTAGCCAATTGTCTCTCATTTGTTGGTAGCAGGAGGGGGTCATCCTAAACCCAAGTTCATTTTAGGCAATCATTTTCAGTCATATTGGTTTCAAGATCATAGGGAAAGGGACAGATTTTCCCCCTAATGCTCTAGCTCCTGACTTACCTTGCTTGGCTGATGGAGAAGGAACTCCAAGTCTTTGCTGTTAAACCAGGTGAATGATATGTACTTCCTTACTGAAGGCTCTAGTGATTAGTTTCCATTCTCTGTTTCTTCCCAATGTATGGCCTACCATAGTGATAATCTGAAAGCAGGCAAGTGCTGTCCTGCCCGTTCCATCCCACCAAAACCTGCCCACAAACTGCCAATACAGTCAAAATCTCATGCCTTCTCCTGGTGTGTATCATGTTCCTCTTGGAGAACAAAGGACAAACAACAACAATTGGTCAGAAAGAACACATGCCCAGAAAGCATTCACTGCCAGCTCAAATCTCAACTATCAAGAGGTGCTAATTCTAGCCCTTTAGAATTCTACATAATCCTGACAGGACCACCTTTTTCCACAGTGTTTTATAATACTTCCCCTCCCCAGGAATTTTCTATTCCGTGTTCTAATTTTCCCTTGGCACCTAAAAATCAGTAAATTGAAGGAGGAAACAGCCCTGCCACCCTTCTGACTCCCTACAATTATTCAGAGTGAGGCTAGGGAACAAACTATTATGATCCTTATGCAACAAGCCTGGAATGACATAATTCTAGCTTTTGACAGACTCTCAGTGTCCATATAATCTAACACATTCCTGAATATGAATCTCAACTGCAATTACCAAATAAGCAGTCACTCAAACCTTGTTTATTGACATTTAACCAATAGAACCTCCCAAGGCAACCCAGTGTACTTTGGGCTGCCTCTAATTCTTGATAAGCTTTTCTTTACATTAGATCTGGATTTGCCTCTTTGTAACCATCACTTATTGTTCCTCATTTTGCCTTGTATGATCAAAGGGATGTTATTATCTATTTAATCCTTTAATAATTATTTATTATCTAAGAAAATACTTCTACAAAACTTTAAAAATGATGTTCAATTATTTAACTTTGATACTTAAAACATTTTTATGAAGTAGTCAGTCCACATTTTTTTGGAGGGGGAAGGGAAGGGCAATTGGGGTTGTGACTTGCCCAAGGTCACACACCTAAATAAGTGCGTGTCAAGTGTCTGTGGCCGGATTTGAACTCAGGTCCTCCTAACTCCAGGGTCGGTTGTCTACTCACTGTGCCACCTAGCTGCCCCAGTCCACGTACCTCTATTTTACAGATGAAGAAGCTGATACTGAGAATTTAAATGGATTTCCTGAGGACATTCAGTGAGTGATGGTCAGAGGACAAATATAAATCTGGGATTTCTAACTCTATGACTGGTGTTTGCATCATACTTCCCTGGACCTGACTAAAATTCTTGAAAAGATCTTAAAGTCAACATTGCCCAGCCTTTCCTATATGTATATGTCAAGGTCAGAGTATTTTAGAGGTGTCAGATGTCCCATATGTACACAGATTGCCACACATTTGAACAACCTATATATATTTTCTGGATAGGAAGTTAGTATCCCTAGCTTTTTTTTTTCCTTTAACTTGTGAAAAAGTAAAGGTTAGCCTCAGTTTGTGGATAAAGGAGGGGGGATGCAACTGCAGTTATTTTTAATTTTAGAATGTTGCTAAATACAGAATTTTCTTACAACATAAAATATATTAAGAAACAAATAAACTCTCATAAATAAAAGCATTTAAACCAATAAGGATGCAGTTTAGACAAAGCATAGAGAATGGAAAACTGAAATACAATTTTGAGCAAATCTCTTCTGATCTGTTGTATCTTTAATGACACAGGCTGCCAAATGGGTTACAATTAAGACAAAAAGTAAAAATGGTAATTAGCCATTAAACATGTTTGCAACAGAAAGTAAACGGAGAAGAAAGACAGCTCAGCAAAAGAAAAATGCTTAAGTTGGTTGAAATGCTAGGACAATAATGCAGTTCTCAGGATAGGACACTCTGTTATGGGAACAAGTAATTAGAAAGCTGATTTAAGTACAAATTTTAAGTGCTTGTGAAGGGAAAAGACTGGAGTGCAGATAATGGAGCAATTACTTTTTCAGCATTCAAAGGCCATATCTCAGTCATTCTTGGGTGAGGGCGTAAAGCTAAACTACAGCTACTTTATAATTAAATGCTCAAATTCTGTCTATAATTAGACTGAACACTCCTAGAGGGTAGAGATTTTGACTAGATCTACACAGCATGCCAAATCAAACTTTTTTCTACTGATTCAGGTCAATTTTGGATCAATTGGTTATATCACCAAAGGGCCAACATAACTCAGTCTAAACACTTGCAGGTTATAGCTGGATATATTTGTTTTTACATCAACCAAAACAAAGGGAAAATTCTACAATCATTCTTGTGCATTTGTTGTTTATCCTTTTCCCTTGATCTATATTTATGATTCCATCAGTGTGGGTTATTCCTGTTGTGGATTTTCTCTAGATCAAAGCACACTGGCAGCCTGTTTGTAATTTATACTCTTATAACGTTATCTAGGGTCACTGAGAATTTAATGGCTTGTTCAGAGTCGTACAATTATTAGGTGTCACAGACAAAACTTACTTAAACACCAGATTTTCTGAATATCAATCCAACCTTGCTATCTCTCTTAATAGTTAGCCCTAAGAGTACCTTCAAAGTGAGGGAGAAGATATTGACCCTTTAATAATTCTTGATTTTGTATAGCAGTTAGTATATATGTTGTGGAAAAACAGTTTCATGGGACCTCAAGGAATTACCCAGTGTTCTAAAGATATGCTAGTTGCATTTCTACATATATTATATGTAGATATTATTATATATTATTATATAATGCATTTCATTGCATTGTATTTCTATTGACCTCTCAAAAGGATTTAAGATACAGCTCTCATTTAATATAACTTCATTTGAACTTATCAAATAAAAATTAGTTTTGATGTTATAATAATGACTTGTCCTCATCTCCATATCTTTGTTTCCCATGCTTCTGTAGAGATTCAGCTCAAATCCCACTTTTTCCAAGAGACTTTTCCCTGTCTCCAAAGCTGCTGGTAATTTTTCTCTGACATTAATTCCCATATTTATGTGTCTTATTCATACATAGTTATATTTATTTTCACATTGTCTACCCAAGAGAATATAAGTTCCTTGAGGAGAGTGTTTTTTTAAATTTAATTTAATAATGTTTGGCCTTTTTATGTATCTCTAACACTTAGCATCTGGCATGTACTAAGCATTTATCAAATTTTTCTTGACTGACTGAATGACTGATATGGCAGCAAAATATCTGTAATTACCAAACTCCAGAATCACATTTTATGAAGATGAATATATAAACATACAATCAATTCTCATTAATTTTAATTAAAATTAGCTTTACAAAGGACAACATGCAGATCATCTTGGATAGGAAGTGGTTATTTTGCATCACTCTCTTCCCTTCCAATTTTCCTTATTTAGAAAGATTAGAGAAAGTGGTAATTTACCTTAATTAAATCCTTTCTATCTCTGATGTTCCTTAAGGAGCACTTAGTAAGCTAGCCACAGCAAGGGATAAAATCATTGACTGTGATATTTTCTACTCAGCTCTTGCCTTAAACTCAAAATAACTTACTTCATATTTATTGATTCAGCATGAACTCTGACAGCAATGGTGGAGGAAAAAGTAGGTGAAAGAAGGAAAAATAACCAGCAGAACATACCCTGTTAAAATATTTTTCATTTGTTTGTTTGTTAATCATGCTAAAATTATCTTCCTGTCAAGGTCCATGTTGACCCATGGTACAAGATAATAGTTTTCCATTTGGAAAAAAAAAATTCTATGAAAGAGAACGGAGAAGAATCTGTTAGTCCTCTAACCATTTATAGATGTGTGTCTGTCTCTCTGTCTCTCTTTCTCTGTCTCTGTCACAAGCTTACCCTGATATGTGTGTATATGTATATATAAATGTATACATATATATATGTATGTATATATGTATATATACATATATATATATATGCAGAGAGAGAGAAGTTCTAAAGGTTTATGAGAATATGTTAATAATTTGTGTATCATATCTATTTTTCACTGAGTCTAGTATAAGACAACTTTCCTTAATAGTCTATTTCTCTTAATCTCTATCCTCCCTTGGGTAAACTTTTAAGACAAGTATATATTTAGTAGCATCTCCTTAATTTACTAAGTAAAACTATTATCTGTAACTGACCAAGAATTCCTATTATAATTGAACTGTAAGAAAGAAAGAAAGAATGAATGAATGAAAGGAAGGAAGGAAGGAAAGAAGGAAGGAAGGAAGATAATATACCTATTAGTCATTATTCTATGTAACCTCATATTTTTTTAGTTATGATACATAGCAGTAAGAATAACCATGCAGGATGAATTTATAATGTATTAGTAGTTTATTTTTTTCCAACTACAAGTAAAGATATTTTTCCACATTCACTTTTTATAAGATTTTGAGTTCTAATTTTTTTTCTCCCTCCTTCCCTGCCCTTCCCCCTCCCCATGACAGCATGCAATCTGATATAGGCTATTCATGTACAATCATATTGGACATATTTCTACGTTAATCATGGTGTGAAAGAAGAAGCAGAACAAAAGGGAAAAGTCATGAGAAAGAAAAAAAATTACATGCTTTAATCTGCATTCATACTCCGTAGTTCTTGTTTGGGATGTGGATAGCATTTTCCATCATGAGTACTTTTGAATTGTCTTAGTTCATCATATTGCTGAGAAGAGCCAAGTCTATCAAAGTTAATCAATGAACAATGGTGCTGTTACTGTATACAGTGTTCTTCTGGTTCAGCTCATTTTACTCAGCTTCAGTTCATGTAAGTCCTTCCAGTTTTTTTGAAATCTGTCCACTCATCATTTCTTATAACACAGTAGTATCCCATTACATTTATGTACCACAACTTGTTCAGCCATTCCTCAATTGATGAACAAGCCCTCAATTTCCAATTCTTTGTTACCACAAAAGGAGCTGCTATAAATATTTTTATACATATAGGGCCTTTCCCATTTTTTTATGATCTAGTTGGGATACAGACCTAGTGATAATATTATTAGATTAAGGGATATGCACAGTTTGGTTGCCCTTCAGGCACAGTTCCAATTTGCTCTCCAGAATGGTTAGATCAGTTCACAACTCCACCAGCAATGAATTAGTGGTCCGATTTTCCCACATCTTCTTCAATATTTATAATTTTCTTTTTCTGTCATATTAGTCAATGTGCTGGTGTGAGGTGGTACCCCAGTGGTTTTAATTTGCATTTATCTAATCAATAATGATTTAGAGCGTTTTTCATATGACTATAGATTACTTTATTCATTTGCAAACTACCTGTTCATATCCTTTGATTATTTATCAATTGAAAAGTGACTTGTATTCTCATGAATTTGACTCAGTTCTCTTTGTATTTGAGAAATGAGTCCTTCATCAGAAAGTGACAGTAAAAATTGCTTCTCAGTTGTCCTTCTATTCTTGGTTTCATTGGATTTCTTTATGCAAAAAAGTTTTAATTTGGTGTGATCAAAATTATCCATTTTGCATTTCATAATGTTCTCAATCTATTATTTGGGCATAAATTCTTCCATTCTTCATATATCTGAAAGGTAAACAACTCCTTGTTCTCATAATTTGCTTATGGCATCATGTTTTATGTCTAAATCAGTTCCCATTTTGACCTTATCTTGGTATAGCATGTGAGGTGTTGGTCTATGCATAGTTTCTGCCATACTATTTTCCAGTAGGTCATAGTATGTTATTCTTATGATAAATTGCAGTAATACTGTTTTTAATATTATCTTTAAAAATTTACATAAATATTCACTAGTTCAATTGATTTCTAATTTTTTTCTCTGTTTTGGTTCTTTCCAGTTTAGGTATCAGTACCATATTTCTATCATAAAAATAATTTGGTATGACTTTTTGCCTATTTTCCCAAATAGTTTATATCATATTGGAGTTAATTATTCTTTAAATATTTGATTGAATTTCCTGGTAAATTCATCTGGCCCTGGAGATTTTTTCTTAGGGAGTTCATTGGTGGCTTGTTCAATTTCTCTTTCTGACATGGGACTAAGTACGTTATTTCCACTTCTGTTAATCTGGGCAATTTATATTTTTGTAAACATTCATCCATTTCACCTAGATTACCAGATTTATTGCCATACATTTGGGCAAAATAGCTCCTAATTATTGTTTTAGTTTCCTCTTCATTGCTGCTGAATTCACCCTTTTCATTTTTGATACTAATAATTTGGTTTTCTTCTTTTTTAAATCAAATTAAACATAGGTTTATCTAAGTTATTTTTTTAAACCATCTCTTAGTTTTATTTATTAATTCAATAATTTTCTTGCTCTCAATTTTATTAGCTTCTCCTTTGATTTTTCAGAATTTTTAATTTGATATTTAATTGGAGGGATTTATTTTGTTTTCTTTCTAGCTTTTTTAGTTGTATGCTCAACTCATTGATCTCATATTTCTCCATTTTATTCATGTAAGCATTCAGAGATATAAAATTTCCCTTAATAACTGTTTTGGCTGCATCCCATAAATTTTGGTATATCATCTCGTTATTGTCATTCTCTTTGATGAAATTATTGATTGTTTCTATGATTTTTTGTTTGATTCACTCATTCTTTAGGGTTAGATTGTTCAGTTTCCAATTAATTTTAGGCCATCTTTCCATAGCCCTTTTCTACACATAATTTTTATTGCATCAAGATCTGAAAATGATGTATTTAATATTTTTGCCTCTCTGCCTTGGATTGTGAATGTGATTTTTTGCCTTAATACATGGTCAGTTTTGTGTAGGTGCTATGTACCACTGAGAAAAAGGCGTATTCTTTTCTATCCCCATTCAGTCTTCTCCAGATGTGTGTCATATCTACCTTTTCTACAATTCTATTTATCGCGTTAACTTCTTTCTTCTTTATTTTATGGTTTGACTTATCTAGTTTGGAGGAGGGATTGAGGTCCCCTGCTAGTGTAATTTTGCTGTCTGTTTCTTCCTGTAACTCCCTTAACTTGTCCTCTAAGAATCAGGATGCTATTCTACTTGGTGCTTATATGTTTAGTGTTGATATTACGTCATAGTCTATGGTACCTTTCAGCAGGATGTAGTTCCTCTCCTTATCTCTTTTAATTAGATTAACTTTTCTGTTCCTTTGTCTAAGATCAGGATTTCTACCCCTCCTTTTTTATTTCAACTGAAACATAATATATTCTGCCCTAGCCTTTTGCCTTTACTCTTTGTGTATCAATCTGCTTCAAATGTTTTTTTTTCTCTTGTAGACAACATATTATAGGATTATAATTTTTAATCCACTCTGCTATATGCTCCCATTTTATTGGAGAGTTCATGCCATTCCATTCACATTACTCTATCTGTTTCTCCATCTTATTTTCCCCACCCTTTTTTATACTTTTTACTCTCCTTTTACCCTTTCCCTCCTTACCAGTGTTTTGCTTCTGGCCACTGCCTCCCTCAATCTGCCCTGGCTTCTTTCCCTTTCTTTCCCCTTTCTCCTCCTACATCCCTATATAGTAAGATAGATTTCTATACCCAACTGAACCAAATCCCAAAAGGCCTTTTGGGCTTGAGACCAACTTATATTTGCCTTGAGGTTTGAGATGTAGGTATAATGACACTATTGTCCTCTTCTGAGTTTGTGTTTTCATCTTCGCTGTCACCATATCACCATAGTACACCATAGTAATTTTCTGTGTTCAAGGTTCTTTTTTGCTTCAATTAATCTCTCTCTCTCTCTCTCTCTCTCTCTCTCTCTCTCTCTCTCTCTCTCTCTCTCTCTCTCCCTATTGTTGAGCTATCTTTCTGGGGTATAGGGAGCACTGTCCCAAGCTTCTTGTGCTGGGGGCCAGGTGAGTGGCATGCTTAGGCCTCAGGTTCTGATGGCTTGCTCACTGTGCTGGGGTGGGGGCGGGGCAGGTCTAGTCATGTCTGTTGTTGCCTGTTTTGGGGGCCTGGCAACATTCCTTCTGTGGTAAAGCTAGAGGCTTCATAGCTGGCCTGCTAAGCCAGGACCATGGTGGGTTATTCATCTGTGCTATGGCTAAGAGCCTCACTCTGGCTTGCATGGACACTGTCTGTGCTGAGCTGTGTTCCACTTTTCCCTAAGACAGACCTTTCTTGAATCCTTCTAAGATATCTCAAGCTGGAAAATTGTTTCATTTCTTCTTTTTTCCTGGTTCTGTCACTCCAGAATCCAATTAGAGGTTTGATTTAATGTTATTTCTGAGGGAAACTGGGGAGAGCTCGGACAACTTCCTAGCTTCTCTTTGCCATCTTGGCTCTACCATGAATAAAAAAATTATGAAATATTTTCTAGAATATAAAGTGATTATAATGGGTTAAAATCCTTTGAAAGACTATAGAGAATTATTACCCATGATTGTTTTTCCTTTTTTAAAAGTATGAAGTGCTATAGATATATTCCTTAGTATTTAGAATTTATCTCAAAAATAGGATATATGTTGACAAATGTGTCACTGGAGGAAAGTTATT
This sequence comes from Trichosurus vulpecula, assembly GCF_011100635.1. Lineage (NCBI taxonomy): Eukaryota > Metazoa > Chordata > Mammalia > Diprotodontia > Phalangeridae > Trichosurus > Trichosurus vulpecula. Next base: position 215,526,755 of record NC_050579.1, read on the forward strand.
TATGTAATTTCAAAAATTTGTCCATTAATGTTAAAATTCATTTATTATCATTCAAAAAATAATATATGCATAGTGTATGCCTTTCTTGAGTATATTGCATTAAAATGGGTTATGTGGAAATGCTATGTTTTATATTTTTTGTGGTTGTACTTTTTGTGTAATGAATAAAATGATACATAGCACTATTTAAAACACACCAGTGGCTAAGTACTGCTACTTAAATGTGCATTTCATTTGTAATATCCATTGATTTTCAATTTTATGGTGTGCACAAATTTACACAGTAAAGAATATGTTGAATATTATCTATTATTGTTGAATATTATCTATCAGAAATTACAAAGCATCACTTTTCTTAGAAATTTTAGTGGAAAGTCATATTTCTCAAAAATCTTATAATTTTGTATAACGCAAACCTAAAAAAAGGAAAGAAAAATGTGTTGGTCTTTATTTAAAATGTGAACATGACTTTTACTTATTTTTTCAAGTAAAATATATCCGTGCATGTATCTCTAGGCATTTATCTTCTCTATTCAGTTTGACTCCAGGCTTTAACTTAAATGTAGTAGCCTTTAATCACCCCAGCTGAGGATTTATGCCATGAAATAGATGAAGCTAATCATCTGACTGATCAAGCTGATTGAAAGCTTAGAGGTATAACTAACCTTTATCAAGGTCATGAAATATGTCATTTTGGAGCATTTAGTGAAAGAGCTGAAAGTTAATTCCCAGGAGAGTATTTAGAGTTTGAAAAACAAATCATACCCAAAAACTCAATCTTTCTTCCTGGACTTGTGAGGTTTGGCTGAAATAAAGAGCACATGAAGTTTATTATTTTTAACTGTTTACACAAAATATGAACTGAATAAACAGTAAATTATATATATTTTGGTAAATGGAATAAAATATTTCATATGATATATAAAAAATAACTTTCCTGGTAAAAGGCTCATCAAAAAGCCTGTAAGACAGATAAACATAGCACACTGGAGGGCTGCTAGCACAGGTTTACTCTTGATCTGGTCAGACAGGAAAGACAGCTTTGGAACACTTAATAATCCTACTTTAATGTAGTCTAGTCTTCTCACAAAGATTGCTGACGATGAGCACTACTCCTACAGATTCCCTAATGACCCTTCTTGCAGGCGCTGGCAAGAAAGGTGCAACAACAATGCTACTTGCTGCTAATGTGGCTGTGTAAGACCAATAAAAGCAGCACACAGGAGGGCTGCTAGCACAGATTCTTCAATCTGCTTTTTTAAGGAAAGCAATTTTAAGGAGTTTACAATCTCACTTTAATGAAACATACATATATCATTCACTTAGTTCAGGGGAAACATTCAGTACCCTGAACTTCAGAGAAAACCCGGACAGAAATTGCAGGTAGATATTACATAAAAAGAGAAAAGTAACACCAATCAGCAGACAGACTTCTACCTGTCTGTCCAAGACATTACATACATAGTTACCAGAAAGAGAAGCACCAACATCTGGGTTTTTCAAAGCTTAGGGGCTCCAATGGCTACCCAGAGTCTCTTTTGGTCAAATTACAGGACACTCTTCCAGTGAGTGAGCCCCAAGCAAAATGTTAAGCTCAGAGTGTATATAAACTTCTTCGAGGTCAGAGGGCATCAAAACCATGTGACTCAAACCCATGTGATCTAAGCCTTCCTGTGACTTAAGCAGGTCACCAAAGCCTCCCGATTCAATCAAAGACTCTTGATTGACACAGAGGCAAGACTCAATGGCACTTGATTGCCTTAGTGTTGAGAAGCATTCCAAAACCAAAGACAACAAAAAGTACCACTTTACTTGTCATTACAAAGTGGGGACAACTACCCCTATGTCTCCATGGGGTCAATTGAGACAGGCACAACATGTGCATTCCCCTGAATCCCCTCAAGCCTCAGTGGGTGCCAGTTGAGGCACACACAGATTCCCCCCTCCCAAGCCTTGATGGGGGCTAGTCAAGGTACACAGAATTCCAGGTTGTGCATTTAACCCTAAAGGGCTCCCGAACTCACTGCCCACTTGCTTTATAGGGCAAGAAACAAAGAAGGCATATTGCCAGCAACAGCCTCACAAGTTTGCATCACCTCATCCCTATATCTCCCTGCACAGTTGCAGTGGATATCTACAATTTCAGCATGCATGTTTATATTATTTATCGTTATACAATGCTATACAAGCATGGTGGAGATGTTTTGAACCATGACCCTTGGAAATAAGGATTGTTATGTCCATGGGTCCTGGGAGACAGAACTCTAAGAAGCAATAACAAAAACCAACCTTACACACACTAAAATCCACCTTACTTACACTGAAATTCATCTTGCTAACAAGGCCATACTTGCCTTTCTTTTTCTCAATAGAATAAGTACCCTACTGTACTGTGTTAAGGCTGTAAGTTTTCAAGTAAATAAATTTGTTAATTATGTTGGTAATAAATTTGATGATTATAAAATCAATAATTATACTAAGGATTCATACTCAATTTTAAGATGGATTCCTGAATTAGATTAGAACTATTTTTACCTTTATGAGCTACAACATTATGTAGTACAGAGCTGTCAAACATCCCCATGCAGCCTGAAACACTACTGAGGTCAGCTGAACCAGATTAAAATATAATTAAGAAATATTTAACAATATAAATTAAATATAATATAACATAGAAATGTAGTTTTATAACTCAATATATACCTATAAGGATCCTTACATGTGTTTAGTGTCTCTTATTTCCATTTGAGTTTGACACCACTGGTTTGGAAGATAGAAATCTGACTTTAGAGCCAAGTAGATACGGTGTTAAGTCTGGCATCTGACACGTATACTTTGTTTAGCCCTGAAAAATTCACTTAACCTTTCAATGCTCCCGAAACTTCCCAAGAAGATAGATTTTAGAAGTGCCAACTTGAAGTGGTAGAGACAGTTTCCTTATTTAGGAAATCCCTGTACCAAAGAAATCATCCATCAATCCTTTCTTTGATAAAAAACACAAAGTTAGAAGAGAACTTCCTCTAGCACTACAGTTTCTGTAGACTGAAAGTAGTAAATCTTGCTTTGCTCTCCTTTTACAAAGATCCAAAAATAAAATAAATACATCTCAAACTATTATTGAATGAGAAGAGGGAGGAAATAAAACTTTATGATGGTCACTTTGAGTATCAATTACTGTTTACAAATTAATTACATGAATTATTGACATTTTAAATGTTTCTGAAATACAAAATTGGTTAAAGAGAACCAACAATTTATTGGTGATACTTATATATTTGTGGAAACCATATAATTTAATTATGATTGAAGAGCATCATGATAATTTTAATTACCTGTAATTAACTTTATCTAATTTAGACCTTAGGTTCCTAAAATTTAGAAAAAAATTAGTAATAACACATAGTGGACACTAAAAATATTGTCAATTCCCCTTCTCAGGATGGTGGTTAGAAAGAATCCTTAGATGGATTTTAATATATTTTGTTAATTATTTCCTATTTACATGTAAAAAAAATTAATATCTTTTTTTTCTTAATTTGAGTTCCAAAGTCTCTCTCCTGCTCTGCCCCATTATATGAGAAGGCAAGAAATCTGATATGGATTATTCATGTGAAATCATTTTTTAAAATCCCTATTAGCCAGGTTGCAAAAGAAAACAGACAAAAAGGAGAAAAATAACAAAAGCTTATAAAGTACACTTCAATCTGCATTTAGAGTTCATCAGTTTTCTCTCTATGGAGGTAGATGATAGCATGTTTCATCAATGGTCCTTTGGAACTGTCTCAGATCAGTATCTTGATCAGAGTGGCTTTCCTTCACGTTGATCATTCCTACAACATTGCTTTTACTTTGTACAATGTTCTACTGAGTCTGCCCTCTTCACTTTCACAAGATCATATAAGTCTTCCCAGTTTTTTTTTTTCTGAAACCATCCTGCTAGTCACTTCTTATATCACAGTAATTTTTCATCTCAGTCATATACCACAACTTGTTCAGCCATTGTCCAATTAATGTTCATCCCCTCAATCTCAAATTTTTATGACCACAAAAAACTGCTATAAATATGTTTATACAGTTAGATCCTTCTCAGTTTTCTTTGAGCTTGCTGGGATACAGACCATGTATTGACATTACTGAGTCAAAGGATGGGCACACTTTAATTGTCCTTTGGACATAGTTCAAATTGTTCTCTAGAATGGTTTAAACAGTTAAGAATTCCACTAATAGTTCATTAGTTTCCCAATTTTTCTACATACCCTCTAGCATTTCTTGTTTGACTTTCCTGTCAGGTTAGCCAATCTGATAGGTGAGATGGTGTCTCAGAGTAGGTTTAATTTGCATTTCTCTAATAAGTAATGATTTAGAGCACTTTTAATGTGACTACTGACAGTTTTTTTTTTATTTTCTTCTGAAAACTACCTATTCATATCCTTTGACCATTTATCAACTGGGGAATGGCTCTGTTTTTTAAAAAAAATTATCTTAGTTCCCTTCCTTTATATTTGAGAATTTAAGCCTTTACCAGAGACACTCGTTATATTTTTTAACAATTTACATTTTTCCCAATTTTAGCTGCATTAGTTTTGTTTGTGCAAAAGTTTTTTAATTTCATGTAATCTAAATTATCCATTTTATTGCCTGTAATATTCTCTATCTCTTTTTTGGTCATAATCTCTTCTCTTCTACATAGATCTTACAGAGAATTTTTTTTTCCATTTCCCCCTAATTTACTTAAGATATCACCCTTTATGTCTAAATCATTTATCAATTTTTACCTTATTCTGGAATATAGTATGAGGTATTTTTCTAAGCCCATTATCTTCCAAACTGATTTCCAGTTTCCCCAAGCAATTTTTGTCAAATGTGGAGTTGTTACCAAAGCTTGTATCTCTAGGTTTATCAGACACTAGGTTATAATGCTCATTTACTACTGTGTATTATATATCTAATGTACTCCACTGATCCATCACTATTTCTTAGTCAGTAGCAGATTATTTTGATAATTACTACTTTGTAATATAGTGTGAAATCTAGAACTACTAGGTTGTCTTCCTTCACATTTTTTTCATTGATTTGCTTAATATTCTTGTTCTTTCATTCTTCCATATGATTTTTTTCCTAGCTCTATAAAATTATTCTTTGGTAGTTTGTTTGCTATGGAATTGACTAAGATAATGTTGTTTTTATTTCCATTCAGTTTTTCCAGAGTTGTATCATATCTAATTTTTCTGAGGTTGTATTCATCTCCTTTACTTATTTCTTATTTATTTTATGCTTAGATTTATGTAGCCCTGAGAATGGAAAATTTTTTTCCCCACTAATATATTGTTACTGTCTATTTCCTCCTATAGTTCATTTAACTTTTCCTTTAAGAATTTGGATTCGATGCCATTTAGTACATTTGTTCAGGATCATGTTGGACTTTACTGGGTAGGGGATTCTTTGTTGTAATCCTAGCTCCTTTGCCTTCTGGAATATTACATTCCAAGCACACTGCAACCCTTAATGTGATAACTGCTAAATCTTGGGTCATCCTGCCTGAGACTCCATTATATCTGAATGATTTTTGACTGCTTGAAATATTTTCTGTTTGACATGGGAGCTCTGTAATTGGGCTATAATATTCTTGAGAGTTTCCATTTTAGGTTCTCTTTTGAGGTAGTGATTGGTAGATTTTTTCAATTTCTATTTTATTTTCTGTTTCTTGGATATCAGAGAAATTTTCCTTGATAATTTCTTGAAATATGATAGCCATACTCTTTCTTTGATTAGAACTTTCAGTAGTACAATAATTCTTTAATTGTCTCTCCATAATCAATTTTCAGTCAGCTGTTTTTCCAATGAGATAGATCACATTTTCTGCAATTTTTATCCTTTTGACTTTGTTTTATTATTTCTTAATATATTATGGAGTCATCAGCTTTCACTTGCCTAATTCTAATTCCTAGAAATTATTTTCTTCAGTGAACTTTTGTACATCTTTTTTTCAATTTTGCCAATACTGCTTTTTAAAGAATAATTTTTATCAATAAAATTTTGTGCCTCTTTTTTCCATTTAGCCAATTCTATTTTTAACTCGTTATTTTCTTCAGCATTTTTCTGTTTCTCTTTTACCACGCTGTTGTGTCTATTTTTTATAATTTTCTTGCTTTGCTCTCATTTTTCCCTCTTCAACTGCTACTTGATTTTGAAAAAAAAAATAGGTCTTCCAGGAATTCTTGTAGGGCTTGTGTTCAAATATATATATATATATATATATATATATATATATATATATATATATATATATATATATATATATATATATGTATATATATATTTTTTTTTCTTTGAGGCTTTGGAGGCCTTTTCTACGCTGTTTTCCTCTCAGTTTGTGCCTTGATCTTCCCTTTCAATGGAGTGGCATCTTATGATGGATTTCTTTTTTTTCATTTTTCCATGCTGTTTCTTGATTTTGAGCATTATGTTAAAGTTGAGCCCTGTTCCTGGCCTAAAGTAGGGAGGGGCACTGTCTTGAGCTTCAGGATTTTTTATAGTGATGGTTTCAGAACTAGCTCTGGTGGACTTGGTGCTTCTAAGATGTGATCTGGGGAGAGACTAGTCACTGCTCTCCTGGTTTGCACTATGTTCCTTACCCACGAAGTGTCCCTGATCCCTTAGGATTGCAATCTATACTGCTCCACAGGCCTTCTCTTTGCTTGGGACTAAAAAAAAAAATACTGTTCCTCAGGTTCGCTGATCCCCTGTGATCAAAAGTGCTCCTGGTTCTCAGGATTCTTGCCCCCTCTTGTCTGAAAGTGTTCCTTTTTATCCTTGAACAATAACCCAGATGTGGTTACAGGCAGCGAATTTGCCAAACAGTATCTGGTGCTGAGTCCAGTACTAGTGACGGTGTGTTTCAACAATCCGGCTAGCAGATTGTCAACCCCTTAACGTTGCTTTCCTGGGTAAAGCAGATCAAAGGAACTTGGGCTTGCAGCATTCTGTAAGCTGGTTCTTGTTGGTTTTTCACCCCCACAGAAGCTGCTAGCCAGATTGTTGAAACACAGTGTTCCTTGTAGTCTCTTTCTGACCATTTGCCAGGTCCCCTTACTGTCTCTTGCTCGAGAGCTCCTGAAACTACCCTTGCTTCCCTCAACAATACTTAGTCCTACTATGTGGTTTCATCACTGTGGCCTCTGGATCACGCTCTACCTTCATGTGCCAGATCTCTTTTTCCAACTTCCTAAATTGTCTTGGCCTGGAAGAAGGTTTCATTTTGAACTTTTGTTACCTCTGCCACTCCAGAATTCAATTTGAGGTGTTATTTTAAATTTGTTTGGAGGGGAAGGTTGGGAGACCTTGGCTGAGTACTCATTCAATTCTACAACCTTGGCACTGTTCTCTTTCTTTTTCTTTTCTGGATTTTTGGATAATAAATGTGAAAATGCTTATCAAGAAAAATTAGGAATTTTAAGAGTATACTTTTTTACATTTTAAAATTTACATCATCAGTGACAACTATGCAGCTTCTCCTATTAGCTGTGTCTGAGCTTCACTGTCAGAGAATGGATTGGATGCATCATTGATATAACCCTATCCTCCATTGTTTGGAAGAATGGGAGTAAGTTTGCTCATTTGCTTTTCACTCCTGACTCCTTCCTACTGCTATCTGATTTTTATTTTGTCCCATTCACTTCTTTCAGTATGAGAAATAATTCATTAAACATTCATTCTAATTTTTAATAACTCTAGTGTTATCAATCAACTTTGAAATTCTTCTGGTAGTCTGTAATATATACACAAATCTAGGATTTTAAAGAAACAGCTTTTATTATTTCATGAAAGATATAACATGATTCACAACCTTGCACATAGTGCAAAACATTTAATTAATATTTAAATCAAAGGAAACTAATAAACATTTCTACTTATAAGATATTATTACTATGATTTTAAGCTCTTTGAAAATTCCCATAATAATAAGTACTATTGATAAATCAAAGCTAATTAAAATATACCTTTACTATTAAGTCAAATGCATATATACATATATATACAGATATATGTACATATGTATTACATCTAAATATATCCTAAAATGCGCTTTGCAATATGGATGTATTGGAGACTTTAGGCACTTCCTTGTGCATAGCTTTTGAGCTGAAAATAACAAAATAAAGTGGATGAAGCACAAGACTGGAATAAAAACATTGATATTAATCTTTTCAAAACCCTATATAGAAAATGTCATTTACTTTCTTAAATTAACTAACTCTTATACAGTATGTCATTACCTTCCTAAAAGAAAAAAAATACCAAATCCATGTGAAGGTAAATATTATGTGTACATATCTTCTTCTACTTAGTTAATTTCTCTATTGATGATTTTGAGAATGTCAAGACTTTTCTCATATATGATTAAGGACTAACTCAATAACTTCTTAAATTCTAATCCTTCAGAAAAAAAAGAGATGAGCTGTATTGATTAAAATGTGTATCTGTGAAATATCTAAGCTGACCATGCATGGATAATTTGAAAAATTCATGTTAGCAATTAAATATATTGGAGCAAATAAGCACAGAGTGGAAAGGATTTTTGTTAGTCTTAGACCTTTATTTTATCTTCTTTTTAAAAAGAAGTTTGTTTAGTAAAGAGCTTCCCCTCTTCAAACAAATTAAGCAAAATATTATTATTATTGTTAGTTTTTTAATATTATTTTTTCCACAGTTACATGTCAGGAAATTTGTAGCATTCATTTTTCCAAGATTTTGAATTTTAAATTTTTCTCCCTCCCTCCTTCCCCTCCCCTCTTCTGAAAATGGTAGGAAGTTTGATATAGTTTATATATGTACTATCATTTAAAAATATTTCCTTATTAGTCACTGTTGCAAAAGAAGAAATATAAAAAATGAGAAAGAATAAAGTAAAATAAAATATGCTTCAATCTGCATTGAGTCCATCAGTTCTTTATCTGGACATGGATAGTATTTTCCTTCATAAGCCCTTTGTACTTGACTTGAATCATTGTTTTGCTGAGAAGAGTTGAGTCATTCATAGTTGATCATCACACAAAAATATTATTAAATTAAAGCAAGGCTTTGGTGAAGGAGAGCTAGCCTCAAGATAGAGGACCTGAGTTCGAGTCCTGCTCTGACAGACTATGATAGCTCTGCCAAATCACTTAACCTTTCAGTGACCCCTAACCTAAAGCAGCTGTCCATAATTTTCAATTGCAGAAAAAGTGCAGATTTGTATTGGTAGAGTAAGTTTTTCACTAGGAGTCCTCTACAGTGATAAAATCATGGGTCTGCTTTTTAAAAAAGTTATATAGTTTTATATTGTTTGCAATAGGTGACCCTTAGGCCTATAGCAGTTTACCTTTTAATCTATGTTGGTTTTGTTTTTCTTTTCTGCTGTATAGAATGTTAGCATCTTGAAGGCAAGGATTAAAAAAAAATGTATCACCAGGGTTTACCAGTGTTCCTGGTACATAGTAGGTGCTTAACAAATGGTTCCAAAATGTTTAGTGACTGCTTCAAAATTGGAAAACTGAGCTCAAGAATAATGTTTAAACTAATGTTAGAATTAGGAGCACTACCATTTATAATTTCTAATCATTTGTTTCCAATCTGGGTTTCTCAAGTTTTATATGAAACACATGGCTTTGTGTAATTGGACACATTATTGGCTATGTGAGTGATACTGTTGAAAGTTTTGTTGACTCAGTATCCCATTGTTCTCAGCCCTGCTTATCAGCCAGTGTTTGGGAAGGTTCTGGTGGGGAAGGAGACACCAAGTCTGTAGCTTTCTGTATCACCTGCTCTTTATCAGGTACCCTGGGTACCCTGTACTTCTACCTGCAAATTGTCACATTCTTGCTACCTTGGGTAGAAGCTGAGATGCAAGGGGCCCAACCTCTTTTGCTTAAGTAGATCTATCTAAATGGTCTTAAAGTTACCTAAAAAAGCTGTCCCCACCTTGTATTTATTGCTGATCTTCAGTGATTTGCCCATCTACATGTTGCTGCCTTGACATACTCATAATAAACCCCTTTTAATTTTTGTCCTGAGTTTTGCCTTGTTAAGGTGAAAAGTCCAGATGAAGAATTTCCCTTTCAACAATACCTTTTTATCTCCTGGCAGATGATAAAAATGTACCACCTACCTTTGTTAACAAATGAATCTCAGGCCCATAAGAGGATCTGAAATGAATCAGAGTCCAATACACTGATTAAGTGAATTTATGGTCTGAAACCTGTAGGAGAGAAAAGATCCTACAAGGCAGCAGAAAGGTAGAGAGAGTCCTCATCTGCTCAAAGCAGAGGGCAAAGGAGTGAAACAATATAGATTCAAGAAGATTTTGGAGGGGTAGGAGAGGGTTTAAGGGAGAAGACATTTGTACATATGATAAGCCAGGCAGTAAGGTGTTTGGAAAGTCCTGAGTTTGCTGCTGCTTAAGGCTGCCTTGAGCATGTTCGAGATTGGTTTGACCTCTGCAGCCATCTCTAAGTTCACCTAGAGTTCACTTGGCAAAGGATCACTTGTATGTCAATTAGCTCTGAGCCTCGAAAATACTCCCCTGTGAAGTAGGGAAATTCTAACACATAGTCATTACAGAGCTCATGTCCACACGTTTTAGTCTCTCAGAACTCAGGGTTGGAAAGAGTGGTCAATTATTCTGGTTGCCTTCAGCTTCCTTTTTCAATGTGAAACTTAAAAATAATTTTTAAAACATGCTTCCCCGTTTTTGGGAATTTTACAGCCTAGAGAGCTCAGGAAGAATCCCACCCACTAGCAGGTCTGCAACATGAGGGCAAATAACTTTAGAGATTTATTGAAAACAAAATAGCAAATTGATCCTGAGTTGGTGTAAGGAGTCCACTTAACTGGGAAGTGATGCCTCCATCTATGTCCTGATGTTTAGCCCTGGGGGGCAGGTAGAGACACGCATAAAGAGGGAAGATCAAACAGGGAAAAGAAGTGAGGTTTTCAGTGGCATATTTGGAGTCGAACTAGCAGGATTTATTATCAAAAAGAAAAAATAATTGCCCTTAAAAGAAAAGGAGGTAACCAGTTACTTCGACAATTGTTATTGACATCTATTTGACCTAAGATAGTATGGTTGAGGTTGAGATTTAAGAAAAGGCTACTGGTATCCATCAAAGGAGAACAAATCATTTGTTCAGCACTGGATGAGACAATCTAAACTTTACTGTGTCTTTATTTTCACATTCTGTTAGTACTTCACTCAGTCCCCACCAAGTGGGGAATTTCATGTTCCACTAGGAAAACTGGGACTCAGGAAAATAAAGGCTGTCTTTAATTCTGAAGACTGTGGATTCTTATCTTGGCATCTGTGAAATTCCTGTTGTTGCTCTTAAAAACAAAAACAAAATAGTAATGTACTTCAAAATAACTGTTTACTTTTACAATCCTTTGTATTTCATTTTATACATTTAAAAATATTCTGAGAAAGGGTCCTCAGACTTTACCATAGATGCCAATGCATTCATGGCATTGAAAATGGGTTAGAACTCCTAATTTAAACTATTCTAGACCATTCTGACTGGCACCTGTAGAAGCTAGACCAATAGGTTGACATTTAGCAAAATTCCTCCTGGAGGATGATTTGTAGTCAGAGATTATCAAATGGGGTTGAAACTTCCCACACAGATATTACTGAAGTAGTGAGGAAAAGCCTTGAAGTGTTGGTTGGCACTCTTTTTTCTTAAGATGAACAAATTTTCTCTCAGGCAGAGCTATCCTAGATCTGATTCTGTAATGTATCTCTGGATTGTAGTTTATATCCATTGATTTATTAACATTTACTTACATTTTTAACCAGTTCTTTGATTTCATCTGTTTAGGGTATTCAGGAGGAGTAATGCTTTCTCTTAATTTAGATTGGCACCTTCTCAGCAATTTGTAAACTTAATGAATTACCTTGGGGCCCTGAGAGGTTAAATGATGCAACTGAACTTTAACTTAGCTTTTCCTGACTGAGGTCAGTTTTCTGTCCACTGTTGGGTGTTTCCTTTTGTTTACTTAAATTAAATGTGATTTTAAAATTCAATCCAATGCAATTCAGGAATTTATTAAACTCCCAGGAAGCTAAGTGGGGCAGCGGATAGAGTCAAGAACTTGTAGTCATGAAAAGGTAATCTCTGCCTCCTTCAGCATCCTCATGTGTAAAACAGGGTAAGGAAGGGACCTATTTCACATGTGTGTTATAAGAATCAACTAAGTTAACATATATAAATGGTTTTCCAAACCTCAAAGCACTTTATAAATATTAGTTGTACTTATTATAAACTACATCCTATCCTTGGACATGAGGATACAAAGCCAGCAAAATAAATAGCTCCTTGCCCTCAAGGAGCTAACATTCTTCTGGAGGTGACATCATATTATTAGGATTATGTTTTAGTTAATGCTCTCTTATTCGATTTCTTATTTACACATTTTAAAATTTGAAATAAAGCCAACAAGTTCTTAAGAATACCATCAACCTATGGGGTTTCAAAAAGAAAAAAGGCAGTATCAGAATGATTAATTTTCCACTTTTTAAAATGGTCAGAAGACTACTCTCAGAGCACGGAGGAGTGGAAGATAAGGAAGCACAATGGTATTTATTCATATTTGAAAAGTATTCTCCGTTAAGGATCTTGCCTGTAGATATTCTATTTGGAAGCAATGAAATCAGGAATGACATCCCCCCTCCCTTTTTGTAACATTATAATATATATATAGAAAGGGAAAACTAAAAAGAAAGAGAGAGAATGGGAGAGAGAGAGAGAGAGAGAGAGAGAGAGAGAGAGAGAGATTCAGTAATTGCGCAGAAGGAAATTATTGTGAATCACTGCCTAGAGACTAAATTGAAGGCATTTACATGAAAATGGAGAAGGTAAATTACAGCAACTGTAGTGATTGGTTCATTAAATAAACACTGACATCTTTGCTTCTTTCTCTTCCAGTTTCTCACTATGAATCTAGGCCTTGTGAAACTAGCAATCCCTGTGAGAATGGAGCTGTATGTGTAGAGGAAATGGATTTGGACAACTTTCCCCTTGGATTCCAATGCCAATGTGTGAAAGGATTTGCAGGTCCACGCTGTGAGATCAATGTCAACGAGTGCCGATCTAACCCTTGCCTAAATGGATATTGCTATGACAGTGAGTTCAGTCTGGTTACTCCCATTAATATGGAGCAGGCCAACAGTTGAATCAAATTCAGTGACTGAATAGCTCTGGGGAGCACAGATGATAATTTACTGAAATTTAGCTTGTCGTAGGCTGGAAAGTAAATGTCAAAATTGTTTTTCTCTTCTTCCTTTCTTTCTTTCTTTCTTTCTTTCTTTCTTTCTTTCTTTCTTTCTTTCTTTCTTTCTTTCTTTCTTTCTTCCTTTCTTTCTTCCTTTCTTTCTTTCTTCCTTTCTTTCTTTCTTTCTTTCTTTCTTTCTTTCTTTCTTTCTTTCTTTCTTTCTTTCTTTCTTCTTTTTTCCTTTCTTTCTTTCTTCCTTCCTTCCTTCCTTCCTTCCTTTTTTCTTTCTTTCTTTCTTTCTTTCTTTCTTTCTTTCTTTCTTTCTCTCTTTCTTTCTCTCTTTCTTTCTTCCTTTCAGCCAAAACACCTCCACACCTGGCAAGTACACTCTAGGTTCCATACATCAGACTTTGCAGCTAATAAGAAATTTTTAATGAGATGTGACTTATCTATGCTGGTGTTTAAACTAGCCAAATGTTTCTTAGATTGGAGTATCTGACCAATGTTTATTTTTCAGTGTACAAAAGAATTATTTAGAGTGATAATTCAGAATAACAATACATTTTAACCAATACAATGAAAAAATCAAAGGTCTTATGTATACCTAAATATCCAATAGAGTATATAACAGCAGGTGTGAAAGTGAATAGAATATTATTGTTTACTGAATTATTTACTATTTTTTCTGCTGTAGTTTCAGTTGCAAGTTGAAAAATTTCCCTATTTATGTCTAGTTTAAACCTCACAAACTATGTGAAAATCTAATTTTCACCACTTGCGCAGTTGTATAAGAGATTATAAACAGAGCATCATGGATTAATGGATAAGGAGCTGGCCTTGGAGTTGCAAGGGCCTGAATTTGAGTCCTGTCTCTGATATGTGCTATGTCCCCTCTGGCATAACCTAACCTCTCATTCAAGAATCTAATTAACTCTTTAAAAGTTTAGGCTGCAACAAAGTTGCCAACTTCTGTTGGTAGAGGAACTTTCCTCATTTTGATTTTTGCATGACAATGAAATCATAAAACATAGTTTTATCTTGAAAATTTCCTCAAAAAAGGTGTATGAGTGACTGGTACATATGAGATTAATAAATGCATAAGGAGTCTATTTTTAATTGAAAAAGTACACTGTTCTATATACATTGGATAATTAATGGAATACTTTTGTACTACATCATTGTGTAATAACTAGAAAGATTGGTTTCTTAATGGCTAGAATCATGGTTAAATTGTTGGGATTTGCTTTTTAAATATTTCATCCAAGTTACCATTTGTTTTATCTCTACTTTCTGCTTTTCCTCATCCTCATACTAGCATGCAGAATAATTAGTAGCATCTTGCCTAAGTTGACATTAGCTTTTCCTCTATTTCCAATATTACTCTGCTTCTTTTGTTCAGCCCTCCATATTAAATTTCTTGCCTTCCATTGCATGATTACTTTTTTCTTACCTTTTTTCTTGAAAACACTATGATTGTTTTATGTAGACAAATTTATAACATCTATAGTATAGCTAAAATCAGCATTATATCAATAATTCCTAATTTTAAATGTAAATATATGTATCTATAACAGCAAATGTAATTTTAACCATATATGTATAAGTGATTATATATATATGGTTATGAATATTGTTTTGTATTATATATGTGTATAGGAATACCAACTGACAATAATTATATATATATATTTACATGTGCATATATATATATATATATACGTGTGTGTATACACATTTGTATGTATATGACATGTGTGTTGTGTGTATAATTGGAGTTTCCTGGGTCCCAGAAAAAAATGTTTTATTGCATTATATCAAATCAATCAACTGAAGAAGTAATTATTTATCACCTACTATGTGTCTGTCAAGCACTGTACTAGGTGCTTGGAATAGGAGCACAATGAATGAAACAATTTCTGCATGGAAAAAGCTTCCATTCCTACAGAGAAAAAGTTATAACATAAACATTCATAAATGTGCTAGTAATTTGCAGGTCTAATGCAGTTGTCTTGACAAGTGATGTAGTAATTGCTTACCTAATTCATGTAGCAGGTATCTCCATATTGCTATATTTTTTTAACTTTACGTTCAGTTTGCAAAACAAGAGTTGTATGAAAAATTTCTTGGAAATACGAAAATCACCAATGCTACCCAGCTTCCAGTTATTTTCTGAATCTCATCACCATCTGAAGTCTCTGGCTTTGACTTGTTCTCCTCTAAGACCTCTACTTCATAGAATAGAACACATGAACAGGCCTGTAGAATTCTAGGAGTCAGAGAGAGCTGAGTGTCTTCTGAATGATAAAAAATTCTCTTGCCACAAATGGCCCAAAGTATTTAATGAGAGTAATAACAGCTACATGTGCAGTGACAAAGTGACAGCATGGATTACATGGTTAATCTAAGAGATAATGAAGAAGCCAGGGACCTATGTCAAGTGGTTATAAATCCATGCCTTCAAAAACCACATTTCTTACTGTCCTTGGTTCCTCATTATGCTTCAAAAATAGCTTTTTCCTTTACATCATTAATGACAAATAATAATAATAAAGATAGAGTCAGGTCATTATTTTAGAAAGATTATGATGATTTATAGACTTTCTTTTTGATTCAGGTTAAAATTGACCAATTTAGACCCTCAGAGAATCATGGGTCTGATGTAACTCTATAAAATATAGGAATTTCTCACACATTTAACTTATTTTTACAGATTGTTTTACTTTTAGCAAGAAAATATTTGAAGTCAGAAGTAACCTATTTGTCTTACATATTGCTTACTGCTGAAAAAAAACCCACAGGATAATTGTATATTTTCTACTGCCTTTGGCAAACTGTTGACAAATGTCCTTTGGGATTGCTTCTTATTTCAAACAATGTAATGCTGTGAGTTAAGTAGGACTCAGTCAGTAAGTTATTAAAAATATTGTGCAGAACTGCAGAGTATGGCATTAGCTGCATGCTTTCTAAATTTATATATTGAACAAGATGGGAGATATGTTTAAAATAAAATATGGAAGAAGGCGGTGTGCTACAGAGGAAAGTGCAATGTCACTGAAATGAGAGTAGACCAAATCCTGCTTCTTTTGTTTGCCAACTGGGTTACCTTGCTAAAAGGCACTCGACATCCTTGGAAATCAGTTTCCTCATCTGTAAACTGAAAGGGCTTGAATAGATCATCTCTGAGATTCCTTCTAGCTCTAGGATTCCAAGATCCATAATCCTATGATAACATTTCATATAATTAGTATCACTTTTGTTATTAAAATGGATGTTAATTAAGTCCTTTCTGTTCTGTTGATTTCAGTTGTTGATGGATTCTCCTGCCTATGTAATCCAGGCTACGCTGGAGCAAGATGTGAACAAACCATTGATGACTGCATTGCACATGCTTGTGAAAACAATTCTACATGCCAAGATCTACATCTCGTTAGTATACATTATTAGTAATAATTACTCTTTTCACCATAATTTTAGTTACATTACATAAACCTATTCTTAATAATAGAGAATATTTGTTATTTGTCTCTACTGTGAGTAATAGTTGTTTGTAATATTCACAGGTGTTAGGACCAGCAAAGATTACTTCAAGAAGGTTGCCCTTTGTTGGACTAGGTGCAGTTTGTGAGAAAAAAGGATATGGTTTTCAGTTCTTTCTTACACCCTTTATAAGAAAGAAGCAGGACGAACAGATATTTCCCTAGGAATGCTCTGACCTGCTTATTGCTTTCTGATTCTCTCACAGGGAATAACCCTCTTGTTAAGTCCCATCCTGGGTATTAGCAGTTAATTTTCCACTATTAACCCCAAGAAGAACTCAGTCTTCAGTATCTATTATTCAGTCACATCAATGGTTATGTGACAATTAAAAAGGTTCAAGATACATGTATTGTTTCTGGCTAATTTAGTCATTTTATTCAAAAGGCCAGCAGGTTATTAATAAAAAGATGGTCATTTGGTCTTCTTTCTTAGAACAAAGATAGTCATGGAGGTAGACTCACAGTTTATTAACCCTTCAAAAGAGTAGGTGATCAGTGAGAGGCTGAGAGTTACCCTGGGACAGAGAAATTATCTCTACTCAGTCCATTGTGTTCTATTTATGCTTGGGTGAAGATAGATCCTTTTGTTTAGCAATCCCAAGCTTTTTCAAGGACATTAGCAGTGAATGGGAGGAGAGTTGAATGAAAGTATAAATGAATGAAACATTTAAGTGCTTATTATGTGCAAAGCAGTGTGCTAAACACTGGGGATGCAAATAGAATAGGAAAACAGTCCCTGCTGTCAAGGAGCCAACATTCTAATGGAGGAGACAACAAATATAGTAGTTTGCAATTGCAAGTCAAATAGAAAGGTCCTTGCTGTCTGTAATGGCAAAGCAGATGATAATGCCCCTTTTTACTATGATTTTCACTGATAAGATCATGGGTCAAATGATATAGCTGACAAATGATATAGATGACAGCTAGCAGGAATGGTACAGTCAAATGAGGTTGTTTTTTTTTTAAGATGGATGTTAGATGAGTACGTTTGTACACAATAGGTAGGGACCATTGGTAGGGAGATATTGAATATTTAATTAATTAATTAATTAATTTTTTGTTTTAGTTTACAACACTTGATTACTCAAGTTTTTGTGTTTCAGATTTTCTGCCCCCACCTCTTCCCCCCTCCCCACCCAAGAGGGCATGCAATCCAACATAGGTTCTATATATACCTTCACACTAAAAATATTTTCACAGTAGTCAAGTTGTAAAGAAGAACTATAACCAATGGAATGAACTATGGGAAAGAAGAAACAAAACAAAAGCAAAAACCAAAAAAAAAAGAGAGAGCAAATAGTTTGCTTCAATCTGTTAAATAATGCTATTACTTCATCTTCTATGGTGCCTTTTAGCAGAATATAGTTTCCTTCCTTATCTCTTTTAGTTAGATCTATTGTGGCTTTTGCTTTGTCTGAGATTAGGATTGGTACCCCCGCTTTTTTTTTCCTTCATCTGAAGCAAAATATTTTCTGCTCTACTCTTTGACCTTTACCCTGTGTATATCCCCCTGTTGCAAATATGTTTCTTGTAAACAGCATATTGTAGGATCATGGTTTTGAATTCATTCTGTTGTCTGCCTCCACTTTATAGGAGATTTCATCCCATTCACATTCACAGTAATGATTACTATCTGTGTCTTTCTCTCTATCCTGTTTCCACCCCTGTTCATGCTTTTATTTCTCCATTCTCCCTTCCCCTCCTCAAAAGAGTTTTAGTTTTGACCACTGCCTCCCTCAATTTTCCCTTCCTATCAGCCCCCCTCCCTTATCTTACCCTTTTTCCTTACTACTTCGTCCCTCCCTTCTAACCCCCTGCCCCTTTTCTTTCCCCTTTCCCCGCCTACTGCCTGTAGGACATGTTAGATTTCTATACCTAACAAAGTATGTTATTCCCTCCTTGAATCAAATCCAATGAGTAAGACTGAAACAATGCTCATCTCCCTCTCTTCTTTACCTCTACTAAAATATCTTTTTGTGCCTTTTCATGTGATGTGATTTACTCTTTTCTGCCTCCTCCTTTCCTCTTCTCCCATTACAATCCCTTTTTACCCTTTTTATCATCACATCATTTAATTTATAGCCACATCCTCTATCCATACCATGTATACACACACACACACACACACACACACACATATATACATATATATGTATATATATATATATATATATATCTTTTTAATGTCATAATAAATATACAATTCTCAAGATTAATAACTATCATCCTCCCATATAAGAATATAAACAGTTTGGCCTTATTGAATAACAAAGTTTTTTTTTTCCTGTTTGCTTTCCATGCTTCTCTTGAGTCCTATGTTTAAAGATCAAATTTTCCTTTGAGTTCTGGTCTTTTCATCAGGAAGATCTGGAAATCCTTTATTTCATTGAATGTCTATCTCCTTGCCTGAAAGATTATGTTCAATTTTGCTGGGTAGCTGTTCTTGGTAGTAGTCCAAGTTCTTTTGCCTTATGGAATATCATATTCCAATCCCTCCAGTCTTTTAATGTAGAAACTCCGAGATCCTATGTGACCCTGACTGTAGTTCCTCAATATTTGAATTGCTTGGGGTTTTTTTGGCTGCTTATAGTATTTTCTCCTTGACCTGATAATTCTGGAATTTGGCTACCGTATTCCTTCGAATCTCCAATTTGGGATTTCTTTCAGCAGGTGATCCATGGATTCTTTCAATGTCTAATTTGCCCTCTGGTTACAGAGCTCAGGAAAGTTTTCCTTGGTGATTTCTTGGAAGATACTGAACAGGATCTTTTTCTCATCATGGCTTTCTGGTAGACCAGTAATTCTTAGATTTTCTCTCCTGGATCTATTTTCCAGGTCAGTTGTTTTTCCAATGAGATATATTATATTTTCTTCCATTTTTTCATTCTCTAAATTTTGTTTAATTGATTCTTGATGCCTCATAGAACCATTAGCTTCTACTTGCCCAATACTAATTTTTAACAAATTATTCTCTTCAATTAGCTTTGCACCTCCTTTTCCATTTGGTCAATTTTTCCTGGCAAGGAGTTATTTTCTCCATATAGGCTCTATAGGGGAGATTTTGAATATTAGAAAGAGTTTAGGATAATAGTCTTCTGGAGAAGACAGGATGCAACAGGATAAAGATGCATGTAGAGGAGATTATCCCAGCAAGGGGAACAGTAGTCTCTTTCTGATGCACAGGAGTGTAGGAGAAGTTTGTGTGGGAAGAAGTCTGAATGATGAGAGATGTCGAGGGGAGAAGAGGGAGTTCTCCGTAAATAGCTGTTGTTTTTCTTTTTCAGTGAAGTGTGATCCCAAGTTCTTTGCTGTGAGTGTGTGGGAGGAAGGAAAAAGGTTTTTAAAATCACTATGGTGGTATTATAGAAAATGGATGAAAGTGAAACCAGTGCTGGAAAGGTGGTTATGGGTGCAATGTCATTAGGAGTGAGCAGGAAATATTGGAAGATGGAGGAGTAAGCAAAGGAAAGGTTAAAGATAAAAGCAAGTTTGTTAATTCTGGAGCAGACATTGCAGACAGGACAATGGAAAGTTTGGGTAGCTCTCTACTGGACCATTTAGGAGTGAAGGTTAAAGGTCATAAGAGTAAGGGAGTATACAGTTGTCCATAAGGAACTAATTTTGTACTCCAGCAATAGGGGGTTGAGAATCACTGCAACTGGGAAAGTATAAGAGTATAAGAGAATGCTATCCCTTGAGGCCAAAGGCTATGGAGAGTTCAGTGACTGCAGACAGAGGTTCTTTGAGGGAAGCACTTAAGGTAAAGGGGGAATCTGTTCAAGAGACAGAAGATGGTAGTTCAAGTTAGGGCAGGTCCAGGATAGACTACTGAGACACACTGGTTCAGTCTATTGAACAAAGAAGGCAAAGGGTCCGCTCTGGATGAAAGATTAAAGCAAATCTCCATGGGAAGAGGATGAGATTTTACTGCTAAAAATCATATTAACACAGATTTATGTCAATCCAATCAGTAAGTGAAAGATCTTTCCCACCCATTGAATAGTCCTCAAGTGGGGCCAACAAAGGGAGGCGTGATTAGAGGCAGGCCCACACCCTTTCACTAACTAGGTGGGGAAGCAGGCTAGTTAGCAAATTAGTCTGATAAGCAAAGTTTTTAAGAGGCGTGAAGCTCTCAGGGCTCTAAGGGGAGCTGCCAAGACCAGAGCCAGTGGTATGTGTATTGAGTTCTAATCAATCAGATAACAGCTAAGACTGTATAAAAAGAGAGCCCAGAACTGAGAGCCACAGAATTGGGAGCAGTGGAGAGCAGCAGGATTCAGAAGCAGACATCAAGAAGACATTGAGGCAGCAGGGACAGCCTGGACACATAGGGACAGCCAGCATCAAGACCAAAGAGTGGAGAGTGCTGAACTAGAGAGAGTTGCAGAGATTAAGGAATTCCAAACCACTCAGGCATGTCCATGGCCGTCTTTGAAGCCATAAATTTTGCCTTACTGATATAACATCACAGAAAATTTCAGAGAAATAGCATGACAGTGTTTAGTGGGGGAAAAGGGGATGAATCACAGAATATTTGGATTCAAATTTTGCCTTATGTCCATGAGAAAATCTCTCAATTTCTCAGTGCCTCAGGCAATACCTTGAAAACACAAATTGCTAAAATCTGCAGAGTATTTTTTTTCTCCTCCAGAGTTCCCTACACCAAAAAAGTCACAAGCAGAGACCCCATGAAAAAATTAACAATCAAATCCTAAAATTTAGAAGATCAGAGATTCAGAATGGTGAGTTAATTTTGTCTCATTCCCCATCATTTTGTCCAGATTAGAAGTAATTTTGTCCAACCTCTATCATTTTGCAGACGACAAAAATGATGCCCCTGAGAGATTCCTAAGGTCACACAGGCATTAGGTAGATTTGAACCCAGGCCTTTTGATTCCAAATTGAGTGTCCTCGAGACTGGATTGGCAGTCCACAAGTCCTTTTAAATATGCCTTTAGGTTGGTGACTGCAACTGTTGATGACAGATAAATAGCTCTATCCCCACTTCCAATCCAGGGCCCTAGCATATCCTACAGTTTCTTTCATTTTCACTACCATGTCTAAATCTGAGCCAAAATCATATAAATTATGACTCATTCCTTAAAGGAATACCGCTTGGCAACATGGAACCAGTCTAAGATGACAAGTCATCTTAAAGAATGTTGTTAGCCCAACTGGTATGTTTGCTTATGTCTGGAACAAGATATTCCATGTGCACAAATAATATTTCAATGTCATTTATAATCTTATATTTTAATTTTGTTTCTATCTCATGGGTCATATTTTTCATTTGCTTTGTTCATTCATCTGTGTTTGTTCTACCCTTTAGTACATATCCATTTGTCATCTCCTTTGTCACAAAGTTATGCCATTCTGCTTTAAACGGACTGTGACACCTTTGGCAACTCAGTATGATCCCCGCAGGCTCACCATTTCTCAGGAAGTCTGACAACAAAAATATCCACTCAATATGGATTCACTGACTAACTTTAGAAAATAAATGACACAGCACAGATTTAAGACTAGGTTTATGCATTGTTCTTAATCAATTGATTTTGTGCTTGCAAAATACAAAAGGCTTATTTCATACTTTGATATAAGAAAAAAAATTTTAAGGACTGTTTTATAAAAAAAAAAGTTTACTTTATTGACAGAGCCTGAAACTATATTCTATTTTTCTAATTTCAGATTGGGCAAGGCAAAGCAGAACATTTAAAAACTTCCATGTTAGTCGCTAAACTATTGTTTAACTCTGGTATAAGGATTATATGAATAATGGAAATCCATAAATAATACATGTAATTTACATTTCTTGTATCATATTCATATGTAATATGGTCCCTGGGACAGACTATTTTCTGAAGACTAGCCTACATAAATTGAGAAACTCATCACCAGTTAGCTCACCATTTTTAACATGGCCTATGAAAGAAGGAAAAATATGAAAGGGCCCTCAGTTCTGTGTGGTCCCCT
This sequence comes from Trichosurus vulpecula, assembly GCF_011100635.1. NCBI lineage: Eukaryota > Metazoa > Chordata > Mammalia > Diprotodontia > Phalangeridae > Trichosurus > Trichosurus vulpecula. The sequence goes on from NC_050579.1 coordinate 215,549,506, forward strand.
TCTGCTTATGCATAAATAAATAGCAGATAAGTTAGATGGTATAAAGTGCCAAGAATCTCAGAGTTTGTAGACCATCTATAAATATTAGCTTTACAGCCTGTATTCAACATGTAAGATCTTTGTCCACTGACCAAGTCATTTAACTACTGGAGAGAATCAGATCCATCTATATCTATAAATGTATCTATAAATCTATAAATGTATCTATATCTATATGTATCTATATCTATAAATGTAACCAGATAATAAGAGGAATTAACAGTTAAATACCTTTGTGGCTCATGCTTTCTCTGCAGAGAGACAAATAAAGGATCTAATTTGGTTTTATCAGGGAAGTAAAAACAAAAAAAAAGTTTTGCCATGGAACATCCAGTCACCTTATATCATTGTGTTCATGAAAAGCAAATATTCTTGTCATCTTTCTGTATTCCACCGTCTACCTCTCAGCAGAAACTCTAGCTTAAAGTCTAACCATGTGGCTCTATACTCCTGATTGATGAGAGTTCACCATATCTAAGTGCACCTACAACAAACATAAGGTCTTTAGATATATTCCTGCCATAACATCATGCTCAGAGAGCTTTCCAGCGACCACTATTTTTCTCCTTTAACTCAACTTCTTTCCTCCCATCCTTAACATGGGGAGGCCTTCCCTAAAAGAACACAAAGCTGTTCTGAGACCTGATTGGACTATGTGGTTGGCTTCCCTTCTTCATTTTCATCTAAGAGAGTAAAAAGTCCTAGCCATATGCACTGCAGATTCCTTGGACTTGGTGCATTTATGAAGCCTTCAAGAATCACCTTTTGCTGCCCCATAGACCAGATGCTTTTCCATATGGAGATGAAGATGAATTTGAAGGAAACTAAATTCCACCATATCCTTGTTGAATATTTTTCCTGTGTTAAGGCAAAGTATAGCTCTTTGTGTTGAATACTTGGCGACTTGCAAGTGCCTCATTATTTCCCAACATCCAATCTGAACTAAAGAAAGTGGTGGCATCAGAGCCTCCCTTCTGACTAACCCCCTGCTCCAGGAGCAGCAATATAATTGACATTACCATTCCAGAGGAACAGGTTTCAATTTCTCTGAGATTCTACTCATCATCCCCATGAATTTGTAATATTGTGAGACCCTTTTCTCAACTCTCTTTCATCTCAAATTAAAATGCAGTATCCTTAAGGACAAGGCTGTTTTTCTTTTTGTATTGGTATTTCCAGCACTTAGCATAGTGCTTAATATGCTTTTGTATTCATTCATTTATTCTTTTTGAGATGATAATTATAGCTTATGTACCGACATCTGGTGCAAAGAAAAATGAAGTAGAGAAATTCTATAAAGAATATGAAAAGATCTTCTAAATTAAATCAAAAGTTTGGTATGAGGGAGAAAAGTAAAAATGATTGGGAAATATAGTTCAAGATGAAGAATTGAAACATTCTAAAGGCTTATAGACTGCATAGATGCCTCATGCTTGCATAGTATGGTTATTTTCAAGAAGAGATTTGGGAATTGCATGGCATAGGGAGCAATGAATATTATCCCAACTAAACTAAGTATTGTAGAGTACAGGGAATGACTAGTCACCAATATGGGAGTCATCTCTGCATCAGCTGTCTGTAAACACCCAGACCATTGGCTTGTTAGAGCAAAGCTAAAAGTCAATACAAAAGTAAAATGATAAAAATTAAATATTTATAGTAAATAATTGAGGTAATTAAGCTTTTCAGTTTTTAAAAAAATGCTGTATGATATTGCCAAATTGTAACTTAATCCTATTTACTAAAAGGATCATGTTGTGCCACACTCAGCTTGGTGCATACATTTTGGTATTTTATATCTTGGTATGAGTACTCTCTTACAGAGAATTCAAGAAAACTCAATATGATTCTTAGGAAATGAGTGAACTTCTGTCCTTCAGCTTCTTGTCCCTCTGATATTTTCCATTAGTCTAAGATACATAAAAGTATATTCATTATTTATTTATTCAACAACTATTTATTAGTAATCAGAATACCTTGAGCCCCTACTTAATGGAAAACTGTCTCTTCTATGTCTCTGCTATATTTTATTAGGAATAATATTCTGACAGCCACACAAACATATAATTTACAGTATATATTTATTACAGTAATAACTGCTGCTGGGCCTAAAGGTATGGGTCCCACTGTGCTTACTTTCTTCTTCTCTAAGAAACTTGTTGCTGCTCTGCACAAACATAAACTTTCTAAAGCTGATTCATTCCTGAAGGAGCCTGGCTTCTAAGGAGTGGAGTTAGACTCTCATTTCTCATATTCTTTATCTCATTAAACTCCAACCCTGATGTCTCAGAGGAAAATGTGATTATTGCTGAAGTTTGAGCTCATCCAAGTCTCCCCAGAAAGAAGATAGGGCTTTAAAAAGGACTCAATATAAAATTCAAATCAAGTATAGGACAAGTAATTTATTTCCTACACATGAAAGAGATGTTAAAGACAGAAAACTCACAAGTATATATCTGAAAGAAATCAACAACTGATGATACTACCTAGTATTATACTCTACAATGCGATTGATGTCTAAAACATCTAAACATGAAGTGATTTGCATGACTGATAACCAGGAATTTTACATTTTGCCTGGGATATGCACTGTCTTCCTCACAGTTCATTTCTTTTGGCAACTCAGACCAGGGGTTGTTCTCCTTTTCCTGATAGTGGTATCCTTTCTGATGAAGGAAATTCTCCTGCTATCAGCCTGACTTGATTGATCTGTGGTCTCTGGACTTCTTAAGTTCGCAAGATCATCAGTGAGCCTGGGCATATTCACCTCAGTGTTTGATCACGTCTCAGAAAAGGCAGCACAAAGCAGAAGAGGTGGCTGAAAGCCCAGAAAAAAGCCTCTCTAGTTCATTTCTCCTACTCTAGCTCTCATAGAGGAGCAGGCACCAGGTTGTCAGAGCAGGGAAGGTCCTGTCCTCACTCATTCCTTATGAATTCCTAGAGATATAGAATGCCACATGGAAGGTTTCAGGAAAATGAAAGGAGTAAATTCACACTATTAATAATCCACTGGCTATTAACTTCTTACACAGTGGCCACTAAGGGGGTCATTTTGTCATGTCAAAGAAAATTCCTTTCACTAAGTAACACATAGGCAGAAGCCACAGGCCTCATCAAACTGTATCCCTGCAGTTCTAAGGTAAATAAATGTAATTGGCTAAGAGCAGGAAGAGAAATGTTGTATATTCTCTGAATATCTCCATTATGTATTGTTTTTACTCTTTACACAGAATGAAGACAAGCAATAGAACTACATAATAGTACATGTATCATGTGGCTGCTTGCCTACAAATTTTCTTAGACCTCAGCCACCCTAATAAGCATAGAGACATGTTACAAATCCAGTAGTTTTAGGGGACAGACTATAAAATCAGCCCTGGACATTTCCAGAATGGTAGATGTCCCCAGTATAAGAATCAACAAATTACCCCCCATGTAGGAATTAGAAAACCTTCTCAATGTAATATTACAACTCTGAACTCAGATTTGATTCCTCCACATCTCTAGTCAGGGCTATCTGGGTGCTATATTGATTTTAGTGGCCCCTGAGGTTGTTTATCCATTCAGTCTTATGTCATTGACAATGATCTGAAACTGTCTTCTCTCTGAACTGTCTCAACACTTGGAGACTAGGGGATTTTGTAATCAAGGACAAACCTTGGTGTATATAACCTCTTCTAAGCTGCCATTCTGTTCTCTTGTCTCTGATATGGCAACTCCCATGATATCTCCCTTTTGGCTTCTACTATTGTATTCTTTTTGAAGGGTTTTAACTTCATAGGCACAATGAGTTTCGGAGTTTTCATAAGCGGGAAGTCATTCAAAGACCTGTAGCCCCTGTTGCATATTTAAACTAGATATGAATGCTGAAAATGGGAAAGATAAGAAGGAACAGTTATCGATATGGATTAGTATTGTCAATGAAAGTTTAAACTGTGTAAAGCAAGTACCCCCAAAACACTGGCCAAAATATCAGAAATGGCCTTAGCAAACAGATTTTGCCAATGAAATATATGGAAGTTGATACCAGATTTGAGTATACTCTCGACTGCAAAATCTTACAGAAGAGGAAGAAAATGAAGACTATCACCTGATAAAGCATTGAAGAGGAAGTAGTATTGTTCAGGAAAAACAGCAACAAAGCTGGTGCTTATCAAACTTACTTTCTTCTAGACATGTACTTTTCTCCTGCCTTGTACCTCTTGTCAATAACCTTCCATGCAAGAATCCTTCATCTCTCATGTAGTGTTACTAAGTGGAAGATTCATGCCTGGGACCTTAGACCAGAGAAACCAATTGGATATACAGGAGCAAGACTCACTCTTCCTTTAAGGCATTGTATATCGGAATTGCATCAGCATCTCTTGTGATACTGTGGTACACATGGAGTCTTCCCAGAATCCCACTCATCTTGACTGTTGAGGTATATAATCAAATGTCAAGTGTAAGGAGTAACATCTCACAGAGCCATTGCAGATTTTCTCCTCCTCTTCCTGACATAAAGACCATTGTATTCCATGTTCTGGTAACATACTTGGTTATATACTTTCCCTGTCTTTCCCTACATCTCATTTTAAAGGTATTATTAACAGCTTTAATGTGAAGGGTGGATTGGTGATGGGTCTTGCCCTAACTTTTAGTTGTCAATTTTTTTTAAATTGCATAATGCATGCTGTCATGATATTCTTCCCTTGTTGCCCCTGCCTCTCCATTCCATATATTTATCTTTTGGTTACTCTAATTAATCCTCATACCTTCCCTTTAAACATACCAAATGAAAGGTCCTATTCCTTTATTCATTTAATCTTACTTAAAAGCTTTGCTTAAATCATTACATGGATCAACATAGGGAGAAAGATAAGTTTACCAGAATTTTGTCATAAGGCACAAAACCAGATCGTCCAGGAAAAGAGACTGCAAATAGATGGAAGATGGCAAAGATTTTCTAACTTTTGCAGCACAAACTAGTTTATCCATTAATGAGAGCGGAGTCACTTTATGTGCTTTTTAGAATCTCATTCTCTGTTGTGAGGTATGAAGAAGTGGTAAATGCACTAAAGAAAACAAAGATAGAAAGTGTAGTTGAATGAGATCAAATATGCATAGTCAGAAAAGGTTCATGTTGGAGGCACACAATTTTAAACATATTGAGGAACTGATTCTTAGGATAAGTGAAAGAGGTGAAGGATAGCAAATGCATGAGTACATATCTACCGAGTGGGAGTTTTATTTTTTTTTTGTAAAAAGGCATTGATTTCTGTATTTTGAACACTGAAAAGCTAGAGGTCTTGAATAAGAATATTCTTTAAATTTAGAGTCAAACTGAGAGATATTAAGGAACAACAAATTGCTAAAGATTGTAAATTATACCCTTGAAGGTTCTGATACTTTTCAGAGCCATTTTTTTTATCAGTATTTGGAGGGTCTTGGGGGAGAGCCCTAGGCACGTCCCTGCTTTCCAGCTGCCATCTTGACTCTGCCCCTCTATGATACTTTTTACGTGTGATTAGAACTTCTGTATACCTAGCAATGCTTATTTTTTTCCCATAAGAATGTCTATATATTTGTAAAGGCAATGAAAATTTTAGCATTAGCACTGTCTTATTTATAAGTTGTGGAGCTAGGTGGCACACTGGATTGAGTGGCAGGTCTGGAGTCAGAAAACTCATCTTCCTGAGTTCAAATCTGGCCCCAGACACTTATCAGCTGTCTGATTCTGGGCAAATTATTTAATCTTCTTTGCCTCAGTTACTCCATCAATAAAATGAACTAGAGAAGAAAATGGCAAACTACTCCAGTATCTTTGCCAAGAAGATTTCTAATGCGGTTATGAAGTAGATAATACAAAATAGCAATATGCACATTTTTCAAGGGAGGAAATTAAGATCATTCAATATTAAATGCCTTCTGCATGATGAGAGGTAACTTTTAATCCAGATTTTCTTGACTCTAAACTAAGTCCAGAATCACAGAATTACAGAGCTGAAAATTCAGAATTAGATCTTAGAGGCCATCAATGCCCAAATCATACCTGTATATGAAACCCCAAAACACTGAAATATGTGGTCATTCTTTGTTGAAGACTTCCAGTGAGAGTAACCTAGTACCACCTAACAAAGCTCATTCCACTTTTTAAAGCTCTCACAGCTTATTTATTCATCTAGATTTACTTCCTGAATTTTCTGCACAATACTAGAAATAATATTTGTGCCTTTTATGTTTTTATGTAGGTCTTTATATATTATCCAATGTCTTTTTGCTTGTTATATAGATTTTGAGTGTTGTGTACTTTAATGATCTCGGTGGTGGCCAGGTTGTTGTAAATTTTCTGTGTTCCCTAAATGTTACTATCAAGACATGCATGGTCTTAGGGCTGCCTTCCTGGTTTGATTTCATAAGCCCTTGACCCTGATTTGGGTCTGGACAACACAACTGCAATGTTGTCTTTGGGTGTTTTTCCAGCAGACAATTGCTGACTCCAGTCCCTATCATCTAGCTAGAAGTCTTGATAGGTTCAGAGTAACAGAATTGTATCCCTTCCCTCCCAACCCTCAGCAATCATTGCCATGGTCATTTGCCTGTGTCCTGAATCCATGATCCTATTACAGGGACAGAGGAAAGCACTCTACATATCCACCCTTATTCTACTGTTACTGACCTGGTCCCTTGACTATTTAATTTTCAATCTTGGGGTGGAAAAATCTCCTACTTTGGTTTTTCCTTCCATTTCCTGATCACTACTTATCCTGCTGTCTTTCTAAATCTTACTTGGAATAGTTTTGGGAGAAAACTGGATTGCACTGATCCTTCCTATTTTACTTTCTTTGCTGTTTTACAGTTCTAATTATGATGAAATATTTCTTAGATTGAGCCTAAGGTAGGCTCTTTGTAACCTACACTAATTTCTTCTAGTTCTACAGCCAAACAGAATAAAGTTCAGGCCCTCATCACCTCCTGCCTAAATTAACAAAAGTCTCCTAACTGATTTTCCTGAATTGTCTTGCCATTCAACTCTATCCTTTATACTACTACAAAAGTAATTTTCCTTAAACACAGACCTGACCATGTGATTCTCCAACTCCATTGGCTTTTTATGGCCTTCAAGACAACGTATAAACTTCTCTGTTTAGTTTTCAAAGCCTTTCATCATCTGTTCCCGATCTATCTTTCGCTGAACATTACCCATCTTCTCATACTGTGATCCAGCCAAAATGGTCTTTTCAGTCTTCTTCACACAGAAAACTCCATTTTTCTCTCTACTTTTGCACTGGTCTTCCCCCATAGTTCACTTCTGCCTGATAGAATACCTCTCTTCCTTTAAGATACAGTTTAGATACAATCATGAACCCTTTTCTGATAACTCCAACTTCTAGTATCCTTCTCAAAAAATTTCTATTATTACTGTGTATTTCTGTCATATATATATATCATATATGTGAGAGACAGAGAATCTATCTATATCCCTATTAAAATATGTTAATTACAAGTAGCTATCATTTCATTCTTTGAACTTTTTTGTCTTTCACCTAATGCAGAGCCCGAAGTACTGTATGTGCTCAATAAATACTTATTAATTGATTGATTCAAGTCTAATATCCTTTTTTATGATATGTTTTCAAATACTTAAAGATAGCTATCCTCCCCCACCCCACTTTAACTCCTTCATGCTCTCCTTCCTCAATGTTCTCTCTTTAAGGCCAAATATCCAGTCTCTTCAGTTGGTCCTCATAAGTCCCTTCACCAACAAAGTTTTCCTCTTCTTCACACTGCATCTTACCAATGCCCTTCTTAAACTGTGGCACCCAGAAGCGACTGCAATACTCCAAATATAGTCTAAACCAGGGGTGGGGAGTCTATGGCGTTGAGGCCACATGTGGCCCTCAAGATCCTCAAGTACAGCCCTTTGACTGAATCTGAACTTCACGGAACAAGTTCCCTTAATAAAAGGATTTGTTCTATAAAACTTGGACTCATTCAAAAGGCTGCAACATGTGGCATCAAGGGTTTGGGTTCCCCCCCATGGGCTAAACAGGTATATATATATCAGCACAGTTACAAAAAAAACGTTTTTGTAAACCCAAGGGAGAGCAGTTAGTATGATGGAGAGAAGAAACATAGGTAAAGAAGACAAGTTACTAACTGCATTACAATTGTTGAGTTTTTGAGAGTTTTTCTTTTTATATATTGTATAGAGCTTAAGTAAGTAAGAAGTACTCAGTGAATATGAATAGAAAACTATAAACTGATATGGCTGCTATATTTAGGAAATATTCCTTTCTCTCCTGATCATGGCGTAGATATGTTTCTGAATTAAATTAATCAGACTCATAAAATTTTATGGTACCATAAGGCTGAACTTTGAATAGTCACAGAAATAATAACTTCCACTCTTCATGTTCTTTAAGCTCATAACATGTGTGTTTTTTCCTCACTTACAAAACCCCACAAGGTGTGTATCCAGTATAAAAATTATCACAATTTTGCAGATGAAAAAAAATGGAGGCTGAATACAGAGAAACAATTGAGTCACATAGCTATCAAGGGACATAGCTAAGATTCAAATCCACTGGATTCTAGTTCTGTGTTCTTTTTACCACTCAATGTTTTTTTTAAAAAAACAGTTATTAGTCTTGTTTTCTACTAATTTATCAAGATATTGGTAATGCTTTTGCTTGCATGTTTTGATTTCTCTTACTTCTTTCTTCATATGGGTCCTTTATATTGTAAACATGTAAAAATATGTTTGTTAATTCAGATGAAAGTGGAAGCAGCAAAATCATAAGCAAGAAAGAGCAATCACTGAGGTAATTTGAAAATATTTGTTAGAATATTAAGAGATATTTCAGTGCTTTTACTAAGACAAGAAGATTGTTTCAGTTTCCTCAATTGAGCTATGTCTGACTAACACAAGCATAGTACATGTTTAATATTAGGAAGTGATGAAGGTCCTAAAATGATACAGGCTCCAGGAACTCAATTTCATTAATAGCTTTAGTGTGTCATGCGGGTTCAACATTTATTTTAAGACATGCGCATTATAAGGAAATAGTGAAAAAATGCAAAGAAGAATAGCCTAGATATACCAAATCTAAAACTATATTATAAAGTGGCAATAATCAAAAATATTTGGTACTGGCTAAGAAATAGAGTAGCGGATCAGTGGAGTAGAATAGGTGCACAAGACATAGTCAATAACTGTAGTAATCCGCTGTTTGATAAACCCAAAGACTCCAGTTTCTGGGGTAAAAACATACTATTTGACAAAAAACTGCTGCGAAACTGGAAAATAGTGTGGCAGCAACTGTGCATGGACCAACATCTCATACCCTATACCAAGATGAGGTTTAAATGGGTACATGATTTAGTTATAAAGGGTGATACGATAACCAAATTAGGAGAGCAAGGAATGGTTTATCTGTCAGGTCTATGGATAAGGGATGAATTTACGACCAAACAAAAGATAGAGAACATTACAAAATTCAAAATGGATAATTTTGATTACATTGAATTAAAAAATTTATGCACAAAGTCAATGCAGCCAAGATTACAAGGGAAGCAGGAAGCCAGGAAACATTTTTTACAGCCAGTATCTATGATAAAGGCCTCAGTTCTCAAATATATAGAGAAATGAGTCAAATTTATAAGAATACAAGTCATTCCCCAATTGAGAAATTATCAAAGATTATGAACAGGCAGTTTCAGAGGAGGAAATTAAAACTATCTATAGTCATATGAAAAAATTCTCTAAATCACTATTGACTAGAGAAACGAAATGAAAACAACTCTGAGGTACCACATCATATCTATCAGATTGATGAACATGACAAAACAGGAAAATGATAAATATTGAAGAAGATGTGGGAAAATTAGGAAACAAATGCAATGTTGGTAGAGTTGTGAACTGATCCAACCATTCTGGAGAGCAATTTAGAACTATGCCCAAAGGGCTATAAAACTGTGATCCACCTGTGGATCCGCCCTTTGATCTACCAATACCACTGCTAGGTCTATATCCCAAAGAGATCACAAAAAAGGGAAAATGACCCAAATGTATGAGAATATTTATAGCAGCTCCTTTTGTTGGCCAAGAATTCAAAATTGGGGGGATGCCCATCAATTGGAGAATGGGTGAACAAATTTTGGTATATGAATGTAATGGAATACTATTGTGCTATAAGAAATGATGAGCAGGTGGATTTCAGAAAAACCTGGGAAGTGAACTGATGCTGAGTGAAGTGAACAGAACCAGGAGAACATTGTACATAGTAACAGTAACATTGTGAGATGGTTAACTATGATAGAGTTAGCTCTTCCCAGCAATACAAAGATCCAAGACAGTTCCAAAAGACTCATTATGCGAAATTCTATCTGAATCTGGAGAAAGAACTATAGAGTCTGAATGCAGATCAAAGCATGCTATTTTCACTATTTTTTGGTTCTTTTTCTTTCTCTCAGTTTTCCTCTTTTGTTCTGAGTCTTCTTTCACAACCTGACTAATGTGGAAATATGTTTAGCTTGATTGTACATGGATAACCTATATTAGATTGCTGTCTTGGGGAGGGGTGAAGGAGGGGAGGGAGGGAGAAAAATTTGGAGCTCAAAATCTCACAAAGATGCATGTTGGAAACTCTGTTTACATGTAATTAGAAAAAATACTCAAGTGAAAACAAAGAAAATAAGTTCATATTATAGAATTTCGGTCTAGACTTGCAGTTTCATCAATATGAAGTCACTCAAAGTAGGGAAACTCATCACACTAATGCAAATCAGCAACTCATTTAAAAATATATAGTCTTAGATATAGACCTAAGGCCACTGAGTGATTTGTAGTTTATAAAGACAGTATGTCTCTGATTCTAAGACAATTGCCATCTACTTTAAGACATTGTTTCCTTACAATGTTGAGCCTAAAATTTGGTGATGAATAATTTTCTTTCCTTTTTTTAAAATCTTGGTTAAGAAAACAGAATGGATCTATGATTTCACTGGTATAGGGAACTCCTGGGTGAGAAAATTTCCTACACAAATGCAAGCTGAAACCTTTCTTGGGAAGCTGCAAAGTTAAATCAAGTACCCAAGGTCAAACAGCAAGTAAGTTTAGAGGAAACCCTAAACCCAGACCTTCTAGGCTCCAAGGTCAGCTCTTTTTCCTCTCTCTGTTCTGCTTCTAAGCTTCAGTTTTCTTTGGTTGTTGTTCTGCAATGAGAAAAATTATTGTAAGATTTAGTGCCTTTCCCTTGCTTCTAGTTTGGTATTTGAAGCTATCATTGAGGGAGCGATACTGAAGGACAAAAGGTCCCACACTGCCACCACCACCAATACTGAATACTCAATAGCTATTGAATGGGTAGGCAAAACAGCCTAGCTTAATTAGCAAGTATGCTGAGGGAGACAGAGGGCATCATGTGCTAAGAGAGTCAAATCACTGCCACCATGTTAATAACCACTTTTCATCAGACCCCAGAAAAAAAAAAAAACAACACTCCTGAGACCAAGAATCCTAGAAAAAGCAAATTCTTGTCCCATTCCTCCCTGCCCTCAATTATCAAGGGGGGAATACATATGGAGATGTGGCTGCCATTTTAGTCATCACCACCTTCAAATAATGGTTACCACTAAAGAACAAGTAAGCATAAGAGTCCAAGGAAAGAAGACTGGCCTACTTCCAGTCTAGCACCATCATGATTATGTAAGGAAGCAACTCTTGTGGAGATACAATCATGCAACTGTCTCTGCAGATGTTGTAACTTCCACCTTCTTAGAAGGAATTGCTTCTAAAGACCTAGAAAAGAAAGATAACAATTGCAAAGTTCTTGGCATCTTCCAATGACTAGACACCAGAAAATAATATTGCTTTTTTTTCATTTGGACAATGGAGATGAGATTAAAGAAGATACATTAGAGACTTTCTATCTGACTTGTAGCTGAACTCTCCCATATGAATTGTCTCTTATTTGTATGTGTGCTCCTTGAGGGCTGGGACTTTCTGGCTTCTCTTTGTATCACTAGCCAGTAGCGTAATAATTTTTCATTCATTCAATCATTCATTCATTCATTGTCTCACTATAACCCCCAACATGCACATATTACAGGAAATACTAAATGTAACTTAAGATCAAGGATCATAAGATAGATAAATATAGTTATACTAGTTGTGGGAAACAGTGTTGGATAGTGACAAAAAGACTAGTGTTTTGAAGTCTGAGATCTGGGCTTCCAACCTGATTGCACTTATCTATGGTAAGCCATTATCTCTCCAAATAGTATTTAACCATACTTGCCCTATCCAGTTCAAAGGAGGGTTAAAAAAAGAAGCTATTCTAACTCATTTGTCCTGGGAACTGGAAATTTGGCAGTTCAAACAGAAAATTTAAAGATCCTTTGAAAAGTTGAAAGACTTCAAATGGCATTCCCTTTAACAGCAGAATTCGTTGCTGCTTTCGCTTGTAAGCAGCATTCTCCTTTTGGTTCCTCCATCTGTTCCAGTCCTTTAGACTTTGATTCAAAGAGAATAAAATAAAATTTTACTTGAAAAAAATGTTTGCGAATTAGATTGCAATACATTAGTTACTTTTCTATCTTGATGTTTCTCAGTGGGATGTGTCATGCCAGTCCAGATTCTCAAGCTCTTGAGAGCTGGCAAACCACAAAGTCTCCTTTTTATATAAAAAGGATTTCTTCCTTAGTTGTTGAGATTTAAACATTTTGAATTGAAAAAAAATAGGAAAATAGTCAGCAAGTTAAGGATTGTTTCATTTATAAAATTTTATTTTCTTTGTTCATAATCCGTCAACTTCTTTGCTAATTCTGGTTCTCATCTGGATTTGAGTTAAATGAAGTAGCTAGGTAATATAGTTCTTGATAAGTGAGATGTCCAGTAAATTTTGGAGCTCTGGGAAAATGCACTGAATTGATAGAAGCCCTCTTCTTTGTGTTCAAATTACAGGGGAAAAATTGGTTCTACAAAGCCACATTATAGTTCAAATAAACTAAATTAAAGTGACTTTGGATTTGGAAGATCTTTATCACATTCTTATTCACAAAGTATCCAGTACTGCATTTATCACCTACTCTAAATCATACTCTAATGAATTGTATATTCTTTACATCAGTATAGATTGCAAATTATTCACACCCTATTATCTTTTGTAATTATTGTCCATATTTTCTCAAAGCTCTTCCACAGAGGGTCTAACCATGTAAGTGAAGGCTCTTATAGCTGAATCAATATATTACATGTGTAATATAAATCATTAATTGAATGCTAAAGTTAAAAGTAAGCTATCAAGAGTGATATTGAAATATGTATCTATCATTTTTACCTATAATATTGATCTACATGCAGGAATTGGAGGCAAGCAGTTAGTTCATTCCTGGCATGGAGGATGACCTCTGTAGGTACAAGAGAATGCTGAACTGAGGGAACAACTATTAGCAAAGTTTGTCAGAATATTTTGGTTTGTGAAGCAGTCCATATGAATTTATGTTTGGAAAGGTTGATTGAATTTGGAGGGTGGTCTTTAAATACCAGGTTCAGAGTTTATATTATCATAAAGTTCACAGAGAATCCCTGATTTTTTTAATGTACCAAGGAAATATTGATATGGTCTTTTCAAAAACTGAGGAACAAAGGCTATTTTCTTCAAAATTAAACTTTTTAGTAGAAAAAAATCTCAAATTTGTTCCTCAAATGTATGTGATTGCTATGTAATTGAGTCCCTGTTTGCTGTTGTGACCTTTCACCTTAAAGAAAAGAAACTTTCACATTTACTTTGGCCTTTAGTATTTTCCCCTCTTTAATTCAGTCCATATTGAAATTATGTACTACTTTTTCCTTCCCGAGTCATGTATGTACTTTGCTAACTATGTATTGAACATAAAATGTGATGGCAGTTATTTTTTTTTTTCAAATGTACAGTAGAATTATTTCACTACGAGCCTGTGCTTATAGCCAGTTTTCATAGGAAAGAACTTCACAATTTCTGGGAATAATGCTACATACAGTGAGTCTTTTTTCATGCCAAGCTAAGATTAGCAAGGGCAAAATAAACTCTGCATAAGACTGAAGCATTGTTAAGTGAGGGTGAGAGAGAAGAAACCTAGAGTTAATCTAAATAAAAGTTAATGATAATTAAAGTTAGTTAAAGGTACCATTTTGTGATTAGGTTATAGTCCTTGCTTCAATCTTGCTTCAAAAGATATTTTTTTCTTAGATATGTATTTATTTCAAGATTTCTAATGATCTACTATTTCATTCATTTGGTAGATCTATCACCAATATACCTGATGATCCCAATATGCTTCATACATTTTTGTGAATTTCCAGGGCCCAAAATCTTTTGTTATCTGGTATTATTACCATAAATTCTACCCAACCAGAGTAAATTCCCAGGACCAAAAAGCATTCATTATCTGGTGTCATTGTCATAAAGTCTACGCATCCAAATTCCAGTCATGATCATATCCCTCCAAGTTTCTCTCATATTTATTATGATAATTTTGCCTAAAAAGAGTTATATTCACATTACTTCTTATCAATACATTTTAGATTTGTGTATAGGCATTTGAAGTCATGAATTTTCTTGATGGCTCTTTTTATGATGTTATGTTTTGTGAATTATGGAACACCCTGTTATTCTTCCTGTATCATTTATATACCCTTTGTACTCTCAATCATTTCATATTCATCAGATATTAATGATATTTTTCTTTTTTTCTCTCAATTTTCATTTTAAAATCCTTTTGATAAGATCATCAATTATATTAGGAAGGCAGAATTTATGATTTCAAAGAGAATCTCATATGTGCCTAAAAGGTCCAGAACCGCAGGATATAAGGAATTCTCTAGGCAGAAGGCAGGAGAACTAAAGCATGTATTTACACTCCACAGTAACAAGCCCACAAACCAGCGTCCCCATTTTGATATTTTGATCGAAAGCTTCCAGGTCCAATAAGTCCCCTCACAAGGGTAACCAGGAGGCCACAGAGAAGTGAGATAGTATAAGGCAAAATCGTATACATGCTTCCCCTCTATGGTAAGAAGATTACCCACTGGCCTCCAGTCCTTGCTCAGCACTCCAGTCAGCTCTGCTACTGGAAGCTCAGCTTCAGCTGTAGGCATCTCTGGCTCCAACTGGAAAAGGAAGAGAGGATCTTCAAACTGTCCTCTCCCCTCTTATAGAGTTTTTGACATCATCAAGCGCCACCTGAATGACCAGGGCCTATTGGTTCTTGACTTGGCCCCTCCACCTAGCGTAGACCAGGTTAACACACCTCCCCTCAGCCAGCCCCATGACTCATCACACAGGAAATTCTCTGATTCTTGGCATGGTCGCTGGGCTTCCTGCCCCAGAAGAGCAAGCCCCAGTGTCCAGGGAAGCTCAATGAGGTAAGCTGAGTCATTCAAGGAAAACAAAGTTCATTCTGGTTACATCAATTCATTGGCCAAATACAATTCTAATTGGATTGTAGTTAGATGTAATCCATTTCTGTCTAAACAGATATCTCTATTATCTTTTTGTTTTGTTTTGTTTTTCCTTAATAATATTGTTTTCCAGTTAAATGTAAAGGTAGTTTTCAACATTCATTTTTATAAAATTTTGAGTTCTAAATTTTTCTCCCTCCTAACTTTCCCTCCTCCCTCCCCAAGATGACAAGCAATGTGATACAGGCTGTACATATACAATCATGTTAAACATATTTCCACATCAGTCATGTTGTGAAAGAAGAATGAGAACGAAAGGTGAAGAGCCCTGAGAAAGGAAACAAAAAACAAAAAAATGAAGTGAAAATTATATGTTTCTATCTACATTCAGAATCCATAGTTCTTTCTCTGGATGTGTTTAGCATTTTCCATCACAAGTCTTCTGGAATTGTCTTGTTTAATTGTATTGCTGGGAAGAGCTAAGTCTATCATAGTCAATCATCACACATTGTTGCTACATACAATGTTCTGCTCAGTTTACTCAGCATCTGTTTATGTAAGTCTTTCCAGGTTTTTCTGAAATCTGCCTGGTCATCATTTCTTAGAGCATAAGAATATTCCATTACATTCATATACCATATCAGCCGTTCCCCAATTGATAGGCATCCCCTCAATTTCTAATTCTTTACCACCAAAAAAGAGATGCTTTAGATATTTTTGTACATTTGGATCCTTTTCCCTTCTATGATCTCCTTGGGATACAGACCTAGTAGTGGTGTTGGTGGATCAAAGGGTACGTACAGTTTTATAACCCTTTGGGCATGGTTCCAAATTGCTTTCCAGAATTCTTGGATCAGTTCTCAAATTCACCAACAATTCATTTGTTTTCCAATTTTCCCACATCTTCTCCAGCATTTATCACTTTTCTGTTTTGTCATGTTAGCCAATCTGATAGATGTGAGGTGGTACCTCCAAGGTCTTTTAATTTGCATTTTTCTAATCGATAGTGATTTAGTGTATTTTTATATGACTACAGATAGCTTTAATTTCTTCATCTGAAAACTGCCTCTTCATATTACTTGGGCAATTGTCAATTGGGGAATGACTTGCATTTTTATAAATTTGACTCAGTTCTTTGTATATTTGAGAACGAGCCCTTTATTAGAGACACTGGATGTAAATTTTTTTTTTGCCGGTTTACTGCTTTCCTTCTAGTATTGGTTTGATTGGTTTTGTCTGTATATAAACTTTTTTTAAAATTTAATGTAATCAAAATGATCTATTTTGACTTTCATAATTTTCTTTATCTTTTATCTGGTCATAAATTTGTGCCTTCTTCATAGATCTGACTGGTAAACTATTCCTTGCTGCTCCTACCATAATTTGCCTATGGTATCATCTCTCATGTCTAAATCATGTACCCATTTCAACATTGTCTTGTTACAGGTTGTGAGGTGTTGATCTATGCCTAGTTTCTGCCATACTAATTTCTAGTTTTCCTAGCAGTTTTTGTTAAATGGTATGTTCTTATCCAAGAAATTGGAGTCTTTGGGTTTATCAAACAGTAAATTACTATAGTTATTAACTACTGTATTTTGTGTACCTAACCTGTTCCTCTCTTCCACCACTCTATTTCTTAGCCTGTACCAAATAGTTTTGATACATTCTGTTATCTTAAAACATAATTTCAAAAGTCAAATTTCATCTTCCCACAGTATTTCCTTAGCCAGTGGTACACTTTCCATATCTTCCTATTTTTTTCTAGTATTACAATATTAAATCTGAAGTAATGAAGAAAATGCTGAATCCACAAGTCCTTCACTTTCTTACCCAGGAAATCACGGTCTTCAGGGATTCTTTTCAAGTTTTTTTTCTGGTGTTGTCATTCAATTTCATGGAAATGTTAGTTAGTGATTGGCAAGCTGATATATCTTTAAAGGCCTACTCATTTAAATGATAAAGCATCTCTAAAATGTCCATTCAAGTTTGGAATGGAACTTTCAGTCTCTTGTTCATGGGTTACAAAGATGTGTCTTTTTTTCAAAAGCCAGTAAGGAATTTCTTTGCCCTTGATAATGCCTATGCATTTTCACAGACTTTCTGTGTATTAATAAATCAATCAACAGACAATTATTAATCTCCCATTATGTGCCAGACACTTTGCTAAGTGCTCAGGATACATAAAAGAAACAAAAGATAGCCCACGGCCTTAAGGAGCTTGCAATCGAATGACACAATACAGAAACAAATATATACTTAGCAAGCTACATACAAGATAAATAGGAAATAAGAGCAGGAAGACACTAGAATTACAAGGGGTTAGTGAAGTCTTCTTCTATCACTGAATAAATCCTTTTTTTTTTCATCAAAAGTTCCCAGTCTTCCATGGAAAGAGTCTATTTCTAGTGATATTGTTCCAATGACTCAGTTTCTTCTTCCCTTTCATATAGGACCATATATTTAGAGCTACAGAAGCACCTCAATGCTCAAATATTCTCATTTTTGAGAAGAAACTGAGGACAGCTTGAGAGAATGCCCAGGGCCTGGAATGTTCTCTCTTCTCATCTATACTTCTTAGCTTTCCTTGCTTCCTTTAAGTCCCAGATAAAATCTAATCTTTGACATGAAACCAATCTGTTTTAATTCCAGTGTTTTCCCTCTGTTTTTTATTTCTTGTTTATCCTGCACATAGCTTGTATGCTTGTCTTGCCCTTTATATTGTGAATTTCTAGTGTGCAGGTACATTCTTCTGCCTTTTTTTATCTGCAGCACTTAGCTTAGTACCGTGCATACAGTACTTAATAAATTCTTATTGACTGCCTGACTGACCCCAACAACAACTATGACAAAGTGAATTATTAAGAGGAATTAAGTATAATTAGAAAAAGAATTATTATTAAGAATTGGAGTATGTTATAATTTGGCATCTTGATGGCTCAGTGGATAATATACCCAATGGCATATTATAACTCACTTAAAGTCCATAACCAAAAATTACCATGTGCTTATTTGCCCAGATATTAGTGCAACTATGCTAATAGCTAATGCAAACACTAGACACCTGTCTTATCTTGCTTAAGTGTCTCAATGTACTTGTTGCTTTTAAACCTCTTGTCTCAAAAACTATTAATGAGTCTATTCAGCAGACTGATTCAGGCTTCAGTGATCAATAAGGTACCTTTTAGTTCTAAATTCTATCATTCTGGTTTCCTTAGGTAATTTGAGGCCATTATTATTAATTTTTTTAACTATGCTTTATATAGTTTTTAACCTACAGAAATAGCTTCTTTTTAATATGTCATGTTCTAAAGCCTTTGTACATGTTTGGGATTTTAAACTTTTGAATACTCAAATGGGTCTGTGATGCTATTAATGTATACACTTCCCTACCTCCAGACGACAATCCATAATTTTTGGCCCATCTTGTGTGATTTTTGTCCATTTCTTCACATATTTCTTCAGTCAGTCAATAAACATTTATTAAATACTTACTAAGTGTCAAGCATTTTATTAAGTCCTGTGTTCACAAAGAAAGGTATGACAGTCTCCTCATTTCAAGGACCTTGGAGTCTAATGGGGAGATCCATCCAACATGATAAGTGATTGCTCACTTTCTCTTGACATCAGAAAGATACAATAGTGCACTCTGGTTGTGAACTGGTGATTTCTCTCTTTTTTTGCATAATGAACAGTTGTTATTGTTTTAACTTATTTCATGCCATTGACAATTCTTTCTTTGTAATGTTTTAGTTTTCTCATTCTCTCATCCCCTCCCTCCATTCCTCTTCATTGTCCTACCCAGTTTTGATTCTTTGGAGAAGGTAGCTTTCCCATAGAACATTTCCCACACAACATGATTTGAATACTGCCATTGAAAATTTGGGCCTTTGTTTCTTGAAGAAGTTGAAAGTAATTACAGGAACTTTGTGAATTCCCAAAGGCCATGCAATCTGTTCCTCTCTTCTTGTTCAGTTATGGATCCATTCATGACCCATTTGTAGCATCTGCTTATATTCTGATAGAATGACCCATAGGCTGTCCATCTCACTATATAAAACAGCATATACAGTAGTTATTCATCATTAATTCAGTTTTTCTTATTTGGATTGTTAGATGATACTCTTTAATATAATTATGTCTCTCAAACAGTAGGTGCTGCAAAATTTTAGGGCTTGATGCAACTAATTTAAGGTTGTTAAAAACATTTTGAGGAATACATCATCTAGAGGAAATTCCTCTTTGATTGGAACTCAGCATTATATTTTCTTCATGATATTGGTGAATACCTTTGCTAAGCATATGCTGCTCCCATTATAATAATTTCATATGGAAATTTAGCCAGTGTATCTCTGAACAAACGAAAGTACCTAACTAGCAAATGCTTAATTTATTTGCTAGAACAGTGAGGGCAATACAGGATAAGAATTGAAATTTGTTTTCAAAATATCGAAGATGATGGTAACAGAAGACTTTTTAGTTTCCAAAAAAAGATACCAATTTTAAACTATATTTCCTCTCATACAAAAAAAAAAAAAAAACATTAGGACTATTCAAAAAGATAGGCATTCTCACCTTCAAAATTTCTGCTACAGTTACAAGTAAAATTGAATAAAGAGGAATTTTACTGAGAGAAAAATCTCCAACCTCTAACTTCAATGACAATACTTGGGCCTACTATTAATACACTTATAATCAAACATGAGAAAAATCTAAGACTTCTAATATTCTGTCCCTGATTATATGAATCAGTGATCTCATCCCCTAAGCAGTGCCAATTACTGTAGCTTGGCCAGCAGGGAGTACTTACTGTACTCTAGAGGAAAGAGACAGTCAACTAATCTTTTCCTGAAATTTACTAATCCAATTAGCTTAATCAATATATCTCTGCCCTTTGACTGCCTGATTTCTTTTTCTTTAGATCCTTTGAATGAAAACTTAGAATAGCTTCATCAAAAACTTCTCCATTAAATAATTTTACAGTCTATTTTAGTGTCTGAAAATAAACATATTTTAAATAAATAGATCATATTTAACATTGTCTGATCTGTAATTTTAGGACACAGGAAAAAGTCCATTATGAAATTAGCATAATATTGAAAATCATTTTAGTTCATCATTCTGTCCACTCTAGTTTGATTGCCTCAATTAAAACTGCTGCATCCATAAATTATAGTATACTGAAAAACAATAATATAAATTCCAAGTTATAAATCAAACTTCAATAATCATACTTATCTTTATTTAGCATAAATTCAATGTGGAACTGAATTGCACAGGCATTTATAAAGTTCTTCCTATTGCCAGGTAGTATGTTAAGACAAAAGTAAAACATTCCTTGGACTCAAAAAGCTTATATTTTCCTGACTGGGAGGGAGCGGATGGTGTTGGGGGTGGGTTTAAGAATAATATATATGTGGATAAGTAAATATCAAGGAAAAATACACAGAACTGAGTTATAACAAAAGGTTTTATTTCCTTCCAACTAAATATTCATTACCAAAAGACCATCTCAACTACTGAGTAATGAATAAACCCCTTTGCCTAAGTCGGTAACAAACAGAATCACAGAAGTTACACAGATTAAAACACACCAGATAATATAAAGAGTGAATGAGCTCTCCTGCTAGAACTGAGTTAACTCAGTTGAAAGAATGCCCAATACCTAGAGACAGCTAGATGGCAGAGTAGATCAACTGCTGAATATGGAGTAAAGATGATGTGAATTCAAATCCCACCTCTAAAATTTACTAGCTATATGATCCTGGGCCAGACATTGAACCTCTGCCAGCCTTGAGGTCCTCAACTATAAAATGGGGATGATAATAATAATACCTAGGTTTCAAAGTTGTTGTGACAATCAAATGAAGTAATGTCTTTTTAAAAGGCCCTTAGCACAGTGCCTAGTACAACTAAGTACTTAATACAAACATACATGCATACATATATATATATATATATATACGCATATACATATATATGTATATATCCTCCCCCATACCACACCACCTCTCATTCCCCTTCCCTCCTAAGAGGAAATTCCCAGAAGTCACTAGTTTGGCTATAAATAAATACATAAATAGATAGATAGATAGATAGATAGATAGATAGATAGATAGATAGATGAATAAATAAATGAATGAATGAATAAACAAATAAATAGATAAATAAGTGAATGAATGAATGAATAAATAAATGGAAATCAGAGACAACCTCAAAGCACTGGTTTCTCCACATTTTTAGCTTCTTTCCAAAATCTTTCTCTCACTCTCTGTCCAAGGACTTCTTGCAGAAGAGATCCTTGAACTACAGATTTCCTATCTCAAAGTCAGAAAAATTAACTTGCCCCTCCTAAGCTCTCAAAAATTCCATTCCCCATGCAAACATGATGAATCAAGTAATCGTTCTCTCTACCAGTGAGGAGACAGTCTTTTGCAAATGCTCAAGCTTAAATTCTGAATTATATAAAATTTTATGAAAAAGGTAAGCAAAGTAGCTCGACAGAGAACACTAACAATTAGAAAAATGATTATGTGTATATATGTACGTATATATGTATGTATGTGTATACAGAGAAAGAGACAGAGAGAGAGAGAGACAGAGGGAGAGAGAGAGAGAGAGAGAGAGAGAGAGAGAGAGAGAGTGAGAGAGGGAGAGGGAGAGAGAGAGATTTGGAAGTGACTTAGTGGTCATTAAATCCAGACTACTTATTTTGCAGATAGGAAATTGAAGTCCCAAAAGGTTAAATGACTTCCCCAGTGAGCACCTACTATGTGTAACATATTGTGTTAGGTATTTAGGCAGAAGAAAAGAAATATATAATGTAATCCCTGATAGAGTACAAATCCATTCAGGCAAGTGACTATAAAATAAGGCATACTATAAAAGTGTAATAAGAGAGGCATAAAATTTTATGTCAGAAGACAGATTCGTAACTTCTGGCTTCAAGGGAAAGGGAAAACTTCCTGGGCCTGATAGCATTTGAACTAGGACATAAAAAATGAGAAATCAGACAGGTGAATATGAAGTAGAAGGGCAGATAAAACAGCAAAGCAAAGGAATAGAAAAGGGGACGAATGCTTTCAAGTTTGGGAGCCAGTCTACTTAGAACACAGGGAATCAATGCAATAGAATTTTCTCTCTTTAGATGATCTTGACTATCCAATCTTTCAGATATTTATTAATGATTTATTTAGTATTAGATTGTATTAGATACTGGTGATGCAGCTTTTTACATGGCACACATCTCACTCTTTAGTAGTTTATACTCTCATGGGAGGAAAGACATAAAAATAACTATAATGAATGACAGAGTAAGATAATTGCAAAGAGTTCCTGGGAAAAATGATAAAAATAAACTTGAAGAATGAGGGATTACTTTTAACTTGATAAATTAGAGAAAGAGGTTGGTAATTCAGGTGTTACAAAATTTCTAGGATACTCTCCTTTCACTCAATAGTTGGATTCCCAGAGATTGGCAGATATCTCTGGTTCTAATAGTAACCTTGTGATTAACCATTCCTCCCTAGTATAGCTCAAAAACACCAATTAGTGTGCTCCCTATGAAGACTTATTCCAGCAAACACAATTAACTCTTAGACGAGGCATTTAACAAAATGATGTGGTAACAATAGCTATAAAAAAATCCTGCCATAAAATTGAGGTATACTCTTCCACAAATATATATAACATCCATGAGAAAAATGGGCATCAGCTTAAAGTACAATAGTTGTGAAATACATATGGACTTCACACATGTGGCAAAGCTAATACCAATCCAAAGCTAATACAATTTCATAACTATATAACCTAGAAGTCTTTTCTGTGGAGTATTCTAATGCCTCCCCGTGGGTACAGAACTTCTAATGGCTAGATTTTTTTAGATATGCTCTCAGGGTCTACTTCTTTTCTCAACTTGATTATCAGTACCTTGATTTTATCTTCCTGAAGCTGTTTTCTCCTTCAGTTGGCTGTCTATCTGTATCTGTGCCTGTTTAACATGTGCATTTCTGATTCCTGGTGCATGCAATATCTCCTCATAGTCCCATAGACACATATGCAGACAAACACATATGCCCATAAAAGTGTATGTATATAAATATATGTGTGTATACATATATATGAGAAAGAGAGTAATATGTGTATATGTGTATGTGTGTGTGTAAAATTTACAAGTTACAGTCATTATGCTGACTACATTCTATGACTACATCAACTGAGTTGAAGGGAGGTGTTCTATCTATCCTTATTTAAGGAGGAAAGGGGAAAAATTTCACCAGACATAAATGAAAAGTTAGAGAATTGATTCCAGGAATGGAAAAGTTTTGCGTAGAAGCTAAGATGACAGATAAGAACAGGAGAATAGACTAATTTTTGTTAATTATTAACTAATTGAATCCTTGAGATGAAGCTAGAAAAGAAAATAGTAACCTACATGTGGATTGCCTTGAATGTTAGGATTAGGAATATTTGTTTCTCTTAATATTTCTTTTCAGTCAAAAACTGATATTATCAGATTTTTGTACTTAAGAATGACTTTAAGTGAATATATTATTTTGTTTATTACAAGTACCCAAATTCACTATAAAAGACATATGAAGACTGATGCTATCTGTATCCAGACAAAGAATAAATAGAAGTATGTGTAGAATAATTTTACACATACACATACACACATATATACACACAGACCTATTTGTATCTAACGGTAGCCATTTTGAGAGTAGGCAGAAAGAAAAAAAGAAATTTACATGATAATTTTGTTGCATATTTGAAAGGAATAACTACTTGTGCATAATAAATTTGCAGTTTCATGTGCAATCTTTTTTCATTGTGTTATGTTATAGAAATGCTTGTGTTTTTCCGTAAATTAAAAATAAAATTAAAAGGGGAAAAGAAAAATTCTCCGGAAGTTAAGGCTAGTCAACAAACATTTAGTAAGTGCTTACTATGTGCCTGGCATTGTCCTAAATCCTGGAGTTACACAATTAAAGCATAATTAAAAAGGAAGGCAGTCCGTTACCTAAAAGTGCTTATACTGATGGCATAAGGTAACACATAAAAGCTAGCTGAACATAGAGGTGTTGGGAGTATAGAAAGTACTTATGTAGAGGCATACTTTTAAAGTCCTAAAAGTCATAAACAGAGTCAAGCAGGGGATGAAAGTTAACTCCAGAGACTCTCCCTAAAATGGAGATCCCAAGAGAAACTCATCAATAGTAGAAGAATGAATTGAGGAAATGATAAAAAGTATAAGAAACATTGGAAGGACTATTTTTAGTAAGAAAACAAGCCACCATTTAACATGTTATGTTTAAATTGTCATGGGGATGAAGAGAATATGTATTATTAACAATGAGAGTTTTCCATTATAAACTGGTAGAATCTTTCAGCAGAAGGTCATCTCAAGGCAAAAGAGGCTAGAGGCATTGTCTGCCCCAGAAATGTTGGAAGGATAGTTGGAAGAAAAAGAAACTATTATTGCTTTTTTATATTCTAGGGATCTCTTGAGTACATATACCTGTGCCACTGAGTTACCCCAAGTTCTCAGTACAAACAGACCTAACTATGACTCTTGGAGTCCATGAGTAGAAGAAATTTATAAACTGTGTTGCATTACTTGAATTTCCCTTTGCTCATTCCTAGGAGTTGGATGGGAAGGATGGTGAATGCATCAGTAGGGCCAAATGCATGAACTGTGTCTTTTTTTTTTTTTTATCCCTAGCCCCCAGCACAGTGATTTGCAGTTAAATACAGAAGAAATATTCTCCTCCAGACTCCAATCCAAAACCTCTGCTCTATTGCCCCTATGAAACCCTCCCTCTGTATTTCTTGCCCCTGAGACACAAGTCCAACCTTTCTTCCACCTGCCTCAAATACCTTCTAATTTAGGGATTCTTCAAAAATTAAGCTGCCTAATAATACCCAGTCCCTTTGAGCCTGTTCCCCAAAAGAGAACTTTTTTTCAGTCATGTTCAACTCTTAATGACCCCATTTGGGTAGGGTTTCCTTGGCGAAGATCCTGGAGTTGTTTGCCATTTTTCCTTCTCTGGTTCATTTTACAGAAGAGGAAACTGAGGCAAATATGGTGAATTGACTTGCCCAGGGTCACACAGCTAATGTCTGAGGCCAGATTTGAACTCATCAAGATAAATCTTTCTGCTTCCA
This sequence comes from Trichosurus vulpecula, assembly GCF_011100635.1. NCBI lineage: Eukaryota > Metazoa > Chordata > Mammalia > Diprotodontia > Phalangeridae > Trichosurus > Trichosurus vulpecula. Next base: position 215,575,133 of record NC_050579.1, read on the forward strand.
GGCTCAGAGATTTATGTACTAGCTGCCCCCCAAAAGAGAACTTCCAATCATCAATAAAATGACAATAAAATCACAGAATCAAAATAGCACCCTATTGGAATTTTTTACACACAGTAAAACCCATTATCATGTAAAACTGGCCCCTGATATCAGCTCTACAAGCACTGAGGACTTTCTAATTTGACAAGTTCACCTCCCCGTTAGCATCTTTGCTCAAGCCTTCACCAAGTCTTCAAATCCCAGATACATTTCCACCTACTCCATCCAGTCTTCCTTGAATGCCTTTCCTTCCTAAGGACTCTCAAGAGCATGTACTTTGGGCCTTTATCTTATGTTCTGTTCATATTTTTTTTTAAATGCAATTTATTTATTTAACATATTTGGTTTTCAGCATTGATTTTCACAACATTTTGAATTACAAATTTTCTCCCCATTTCTACCCTCCCCCCCACTCCAAGATGGCTTATATTCTGGTTGCCCTGTTCCCCAGTCAGCCCTCCCCTCTATCACCCCCCTCCCCTCTCATCCCCTTTTCCCTTCCTTTCTTGTAGGGCAAGATAAATTTCTACGCCCCATTGCCTGTGTATCTTATTTTCTAGTTGCATACAAAAACTTTTTTTGTTTTTGAACATCTGATTTTAAAACTTTGAGTTCCAAATTCTCTTCCCTCTTCCCTTCCCACCCACCCTCCCTAAGAAGTTGAGCAATTCAACCTAGGCCACACATGTATTATTATGTATAACCCTTCCACAATACTCATGTTGTGAAAGGCTAACTACATTTTGCTCCTTCCCAACCCATCCCGCTTTATTGAATTTTCTCCCTTGACCTTGTCCCCTTTCCAAAGTGTTTGTTTTGATTACCTCCACCCCCATCTGCCCTCCCCTGCATCATCCCCCCTCCTTTTATTTTTTTTTTTTATCTTCCTCCCTCTTCTTTCCTGTGGGGTAAGATACCCAACTGAGTATGTATGGTATTCCCCCTCAGGCCAAATCTGATGAGAGCAAGGTTCACTCATTCCCCCCTCACCTGCCCTCTCCCCTCCTCCCATAGAACTGCTTCCTCTTGCCACCTTTATGCTAGATAATCCACCCCATTCTATCTCTCCCTATCTCCCTCTCTCAGTATGTTACTCTCTCATCCCTTAATTTCATTTTATTTCTTTTAGATATCTTCCCTTCATCTTCAACTCCCCCTGTGTCTGCTCTCTCTCTTTTACATATATATATATATATATATATATACACACATATATACATATATATACATATGCATACACATACATACATATACACATAGATATATACATAACAACACATTCACTTATATATATACATATGCATATTCCCTTCAACTACCCTAATACTGAGGTCAAACTGTGTCTTTTAACTGTGTGGGCTAGAGTCAGTCAAATTATGGCAGTAACTTCAGTCAAAGCCTTGTGGTAGTCACTTCTATATTAAATTTGTTACTTTTGTTGATTCTAAGTATATGAGTGCAAACTGTGGATGGTAGGATAGCTTCTGCTTATCCAGTGTCTCTTTGTCCATTATGTCTTTTTCATATGATTAAAACTTGATTTAATATAGCAGATCCATGGAAAAGGTAAAGAGTTTACCTTGTAACATGGGCACTCTAGAGCTATTTGAATATTATAAATGTGCAATGACCGATGACCATTCCACTAAAATATACATGGCTGCTATACAGATGCAAGCAGATGCTATTATTTCTTTATCATGTGTCAAGGTCCAGTAATTCAAAATCCAATTTCCAACAATATCTTTTTCAACCAATTGTTCACATCTCCAATTTGCTTGTTTTCCAAAGCTCTTGACTTGGAAGATAAGCAATGGTGAAAACATCACTTACACCACTATATTCTTCATTATCTGGCCAAAGGTGTCATAATCTTTAGCAATACTTTTCAAATTCCTTCTGGCATTACCATTTTTCTTCATGTGAATCACCAGAAAAGGCAGTAGTTTTGAGAGGTTATTCATCACATTCTGAATGTGTGCTCTGAGAAGACCACAATCTTCTCTGTTGTTGATGTCAAATTCCATTAGTCCCTGAGAGCTTTAAGTAACCTCTCTACCATCTATAGGCTCTTAATTTACATAGTAAAATCTTATGTAGAAAGCAGAGCTGAAGCTAGAAGATGCAAGGGGAGATAAGAGCAAGAATAGAAATGAACCAGAGGCATCAACTGTATTACTTGCTAAACTTTCTCTCCTGTAGCACCCAAACCAAAAAGATATCTGCAAAGTGGAAAATGAATTTACTGTAAAGGAAACACTGATGTTGACAAGAGTGGGAACAATGGTACCAACAGTGAGATGCCAAAATGGAATAGGCACAGAAAGTTGAGGGCCTTGGAGGTGAATTATATGAGTTTTTAATAACTATGTACTTCTGGCAACTGTATGATTTGAAATATTATCAAGATTTATAAAAATAGAAAATTGTATTTTACAAGTTGATAAATAGGTGACAGTACTCTTGAGCATGTACTCCTACCAATGTTCTTCTCTTCTAAGACTTATTGGGTAATCTTTCTTTTGAAATATAGTGGGGCGAATATGCTAACCCATTCCCCTATGCAAGGTTTTTGTTTGTATGTTTGTTTTATTTTTCCCTGAAAGACGACAAAACTAGGATTAGGAAGTGATTGACCCAGGAGCATTAGACTTAAGTTGCTGCCTCCCTCAGTTCAGCTTCCTGGTAGACTCTGGCTATGTTGATATTGTTTTCTGATTCATTTAAGGTTTTGAAATGGTTCAACTCCATGTAAACAGAGCCCTTCAGATTTAGCAATTTGCTATGAGTCCCCAAACCCCACCCTGCCTTCAAATGGGTTTCCTTATTGCCATGTATACTGAAACTAAGTGCTACAATATTCTTGTTAAATATCCTTTCTTTGTTATAGTTAAATAACTTCCTTTGGATAACTATTAAATGACCTAGAAATGCCTTATTTTATCCCAACATTAAACTGAAACTAACAGAATACAATGTTGAGTCAGGTTCATCCCTGACATGACAGCAAACATTGTGGTTATTCATTATCATTTCTTGTAACCAGGCAGCTACTTTCTTGTTATAAGTTTTGGTTCCCTCATCTACAGGAAGACAACTCATATTTAATTCTTAATTACAAATGATAAATATTCCTTCTTCCTTCTCCCATTCGCATCACATCTATCTGCCTCTCACACTTCCTTTTTTATTGTTTTGTGGAGGGGGGAGTAACAGGCAATTTGGGTTAAGTGACTTGCCCAAGGTCATACAGCTAGTACATGTCAAGTGTCTGAGGCCTAATTTGAATTCAGGTCCTCCTGACTCTAGGGCCAGTGCTCTATTCACTGTGCCACCTAGCTGCCCCCCATTTTGTTTGTTTGTTTTTGTTTTTTGCGCCTCTCCTACTTCTCTCAGAGATCAGAAAGCCTTTCTGTATTTCCCTCCTTCAAATATTCATATATTTGTCTATAATTCAACTTTGAATTCATGGATCTATAATTTAATCCATTTCTACTCTTATACTGATTGAGAATAGATAAGCCATGATAACATAGTTAATTAGTTATCACAATCAAAAAAGTAATAGCCTGATGATCATACTTCTGATGTTAAACCTTGAACTGAATTAGCTTATAATCCATTGTCAAAGCCCTCAAAAACCCAGGGAAATCTCCAAACCATAAGGTGGCATCATACCTAATGAATTAGCATTTGTCAATGCTAGAAAGTAAAGCACTCCTTAGTCAGGGGAACAGCTTTGTAAAAAAAAAAAGTTCGGATACCAAGCCTAAGTGATATATTTATTATTGTTATTTAGTCATTTTCTATTGTGCCCTACTCTCTGTTTCCCCTTTTTGGGGTTTTCTTGGCAAATATTCTACCTTTTCCTTCTCCAGCACATTTTCTAGATGAAGAAAATGGAACAAATAGGATTAAATGACATTCCCAGGATCACACAGCTAGTAAAAGTGTTGAAGGCCAGATTTATACTCAGGTTTTCTTGACTCTAGGCCTGGTACTCTGTGGACTGAGCCAACCCATAGTTCCTAGGTTAACTATGGCCAAAAATGCCACTTGTCAGCTAATGAAGGAGTCAGGAGAATTCTTCCAGACAGTACAATGATTGTTGAACTCTTTATAGAAGCCCAAAAGAATCTTTATTTTTTTCTTTTTATCCTTGTTACATGAATTTACTATACAACAGGGAGTCTTTAGAAATATTGAGTTGCTTCTGACAGAGAAGCATCCCCAGGAGAATCTTATAGTTCTTGACCAAAGGCATGATGGTTTATAAACTAAATTATGCAGTGTGTGGGTAGACTTGAATTAGCTTGGCTTTTTTGTCAGTTTTTTGTTATTGACATTTGGATTATTTTAAAGAAAGCCATATTTCTTTCCAGTTAAAAATACTAGGAAGTTTCTGATTATACACTGTATGGTGAGCCATATATATCAGTCTTCCAAAGACCATGTTTCAAGAAGATTATCACCTTATTCTAACTACTTATATCTACATTCATCTATTTTTACAGGTTTTGAATTTTATTTAAGTGGGTATCTTTTTTTTTGGGGGGGGGTGTTCCTCGACCTGTAATTTCATCAGTGTAGGAAACTTTTACTATGAAAAGTAGCCACTCTGATACAGACAGGCAACTTAACTGTAATTTCTAGTTTTAGATAGTTGCCTAAATGCACTGACAGGTTAAATGATTACCTAATAGTCACGCAACTACTATGGCTCATAGGTGAGACTTGAAATCAAGTACTCTTGGCTTCAATACCAGGCATCTATCTATGAAACCACCTCTCCATGATTCCTGTATATCAAAAATATTTCTCATGCTGATGACAGTATAGTATAAGATCCACCATGTTTTAAAGGACCAGAGACCTGTGAAGCAGAAAACTTGAAAAAGCAAGGACTTTTGTGGTCATTGTTTAACTAGATTCCATGCTTTCCTGGTCTGTAAAATTAGCATACTGGACTGAATTATCTCTAAAAATTATTTTCAGTCTTAACATTCTATTATTTTATTACTATATTGTTCATTGATATACCTTCATGTAAAAGGATGTCTATAGCTAAAATTTATGTACTTAAAAGTACTTACAAAAGTAAAGTACTTAAAATTAGATAATTGAAATGAGCATTAAAATAAAATACATCTATTAGAAAATGACTTTAATATAAAGAGGAATGAATAAAATATTTTAAAACAAAATTATTTGTACTGCTTATTACGTTGTAGTGGAAAGAGTTCTGGGTTTGGAATGAGAAGCTCTAGGTTGAATTCTCACTTCTGAAAATAATCTGTGTAATCTTTAACAAATAACTTTATATTTCTTAGCCTATTGCTTGATCATGGTGATGGATACTGTAATATGTACTTTACCGACATTATAGTCTTAAGTGGAAAGGACTTTAGAAACTATGATGTAGTACCAAAAGAATGGCAAAGTAAGTTTTTTTATAATTTCTTCCACAAATAATTTGAAAATATTTCCTTCAATTTGTTATAAAAATAGTTCTTGGTTTGGTGAAATTATCTTCAAAGGCAGATATATATATATATATATATATATATATATATATATATATATATATACACACACATACATATATATATACACATATATACATATATATATATATACATACTGTGAAGATCACTATACTTCACAAATAATTAATGAATATAAAGGAAATGAACAATCCTATCATCTGCAAATAGGAATAATATTGTCTCCTTTTTGCAAATGCTTAAAATTTATTCTCCTCCTTTTGTCTTTTTACCATGTCTCTCATTACCAGAATGAAATAAAGTAGTGGGGAAAGCAAGGTCTTTTGTACTTACTGAAAAACTTCCAGGATTTCACTATTGTAGATAATTTTAACTTTTGCTTTTGGATATATGGCTCTGATCCTTTTAAACTATGATCCTTCCTTATAATACAAAACAAATGCATAGGAATCATCAGCATTGAGGGGGTAGAATCAAGATGGCGGCTGGAAAGTAGGGACTTGCTTACACTCTCCCCCAAATCCCTCCAAAGACCTGTAAAAAAGTGGCTCTTAACAAATGGTAGAGCTTCAGAACCAACAAAACAGAAGAGGGAAGCAGGGCTTCAGCCCAGGACAGCCTGGACGGTCACTGGGAAAGGTCTATTGCATGGTGCTGGGAACAGAGCACAGCCCATGCCAGGACAAACTAGACCAGGAGTTGACAAGAGCAGGCCCTAGGGGCATGAATCGTTGAGCTGTGGTGGTTACCAGACTTCTCAACCCCTAAATGCCAAAGACCACAGAACACAGGGTAAACTGCTAGATGAGGTTAGAAAGCAGTCTGGCCCCAGTCTTGGGGGTGGCAGGGGTGGTGCTGTGGTGCAGCTCCAGTTTTAGCTGCTTCCAGAGTCCCTGGCTCGCACAGTGGGTGGAATCAAGCAGGGGACCAGAGTGGGAGTGCAGGGCTTGTTTTGTCCTGTTTGGATGTGGGTCACAACCTTGGTTGGTGGTTCTTGGGGGAGGAAGAGCACTGCTGTAGCAGAGCTTGTGGTGACAGTGGAGTAGAAGTAGCTCTGAAAACAGCATCACAGACACTAAAGCTTGGGACAAAGCACTCTGTACTCTACAAGCAGTCATACCCTGACAAAAATTCAAAGGTCAGGTAGTTGCCTGGGAACATGACCAGGCAGTGAAAAGGACTCAGAATCAGGCTCAGACTCAGACTCTAGAATCTTTTTTTTTTTGGTGACAAAGAAGATCAGAACATATAGCCAGAAGTAGTCAACAAAGTCAAAGAGCCTACATCAAAAGCATCCAAGAAAAATATGAATTGGTCCAAGGCCATGGAAGAGCTCTAAAAGGATTTGGAAAAGCAAGTAAGAGAAGTAGAGGAAAAATTGAGAAGAGAAATGAGAGTCATGCAAGAAAACCATGAAAAACAAGTCAATGACTTGCTAAAGGAGACCTAAAAAAATACTGAAGAAAATAACACCTTAAAGAATAGACTAACCCAAATGGCAAAACAGCTCCAAAAAGCCAATGAGGAAAAGAATGCCTTAAAAGGCAGAATTAGCCAAATGGAAAAGGAGGTCCAAAAGACCACTGAAGAAAATACCACCTTAAAAATGATATTGGAGCAATTGGAAGCTAGTGACTTTATGAGAAATCAAGATATCATAAAACAGAACCAAAGGAATGAAAAAATGGAAGACATTGTTAAATATCTCATTGGAGAACCCACTGACCTGGAAAATAGATCCAGGAGAGATAATTTTAAAATTATTGGACTGCCTGAAAGCCATGATCAAAAAGGAGCCTAGACAGCATCTTTCAAGAAAGTATCAAGGAAAATTGCCCTGATATTCTAGAGACAGAGGGTAAAATAGAAATTGAAAGAATCCACCAATTGCCTTTAAAAAGATCCCAAAAAGAAAACTCCTAGGAATATTTTGCCAAATTACAGAGCTCCCAAGTCAAAGAGAAAATACTGCAAGCATAGAGAAATGAGGATAACACAACGTCTAGCAGCTTGTACATTAAGGGACTGAAGGGCTTGGCATATGATATTCCAGAGGTCAATGGAACTAGGATTAAAACCAAGAATCACCATCCCAGCAAAAATGAGGATAATGCTCCAAGGCTAAATTTGGATTTTTAATAAAATAGAGGACTTCTAAGCTTTCTCAGTGAGAAGACCAGAGCTGAATAGAAACTTTGACTTTCAAATCCAAGAATCAAGAGAAGTATGAAAAGGTAAAAAAGAAAGAGAAAACATAAGGGACTTACTAAAGTTGAACTGTTTTGCTTACATTCCTATATGGAAAGATGATGCATGTAATTCATGAGACCTTTCTCAGTGTTAGGGTAGTTGAAAGTAATATACATACATACATACATACATATATACATACACACATATATACAGATATATATATATATATATATATATATATATATATATATATATATATACAGAGGGCACAGGGTGAGTTGAATATGAAGGGATGATATCTAAAAAAATAAAATCAAATTAAGGGATGAGAGAGGAATATATTGAGAGGGGGAGAAAGGGAGAGATAGAATGGGGTAAATTATCTCACATAAAAGTGGCAAGAAAAACAGTTCTGTTTGAAGGCAAGAGGGTGCAGGTGAGGGGGAATGAGTGAATCTTGCTCTCATCAGATTTGATCTGAGGAGGGAATAACATACACACTCAATTGGGTATCTTACCCCACAGGAAAGTAAGGGGAAGGGGTTGAAAAAGGGGGGATGATAGAAGGGAAGGCAAATGGGGGAGGAAGTAATCAAACGCAAACACTTTTGAAAAGGGACAGGGTCAAGGGAGAAAATTGTATAAAGGGGGACAGGATAGGTTGGAGGGAAATATAGTTAGTTTTTCACAACATGAGTATTGTGGAAGTGTTTTACATAATGATACATGTGTGTCCTGTGTTGAATTGCTTGCCTTCTTAGGGAGGGTGGGTGGGAAGGGAAGAGGGGAGAGTTTTTGGAACTCAATTTTTTAAAATCAGATGCTCAAAAGAAAAAGTTGTTTTTTATGCTACTGAGAAAGAAGATATATAGGGAATGGGGAATAGAAATCTCTCCTGCCCTACAAGAAAGTGGATGGTGGGGAGTGGAGTGACAGAAGGGAGGGCTGACTGGGGAACGGGGCAATCAGAATATATGCCATCTTGCATTTGGGGGGAGGGTAGAAATGGGGTTAAAATTTGTAACTCAGAATCTTGTGGAAATCAATGTTGAGTACTAAAATATTAAATAAGAAAATAATTGTTAAGAGAAAAAAAGAATATCCAGCATTTATAGATAGTATTAACAAAAGCTATAGGGGAATAATATAAAGATAAATTTTATTCAAACTACAAAATTCACAAAATATCTTGGAATTAATCCATTGATTCACATTCAATACTTTTATAAAAAAAATTATGAAGTGTTTTGACAGAATAAACGAAAAACAAATTGTTGGAGAGACAATTATTGTTCATGGTTAGTCCTTGACAATATAGCAAATAGGTCTATTATGCCTACATTAATTCATAGTTTTAACACTATGTCAATCAAATTGCTAAAGGATCACTTGTTATAGAACTAAGGAAAAATAATATATCATGTATGCCAGATTTATGATTAGCCTATAAAACTTATCTTTAAAAAATATTTTTGAATAGATATTCCATAGTAGAACACTAAAATAATAACCTTTCCACTTTTTAAAATGTTTGATTTAATACTTTTCAACATGTTTTAGATCCTTGCATCTTGGCTCTTGGATTAATTCACATGAGATTTTCTAAATTTTTGACTATGCTCTTCCCTTTTCCTATTTGTCCATTGTTCCTTTAATCTTTTATAACCTATTACAGATGTATCCCAGTCATAACTCTTATCCCATCAAGGGTTGATGAGCCATATGAGTTCAAATTTATCTCCTTGCATTAATATTCTTGGTTTATTTTATTATCCATACTTTAAACATTGTTGTGCGTATACCAGAATCCCTGTGTTTTATTGACAGCACTCATTGGATAATGTTTTCTGTGGTTTAAAGTTTTCTTCCCCTTTCTTTTTCTCTCCTCTTTCTATCTCATTCTTTGCCTCTTGCTAGCTTCTTAGTTTGAAGGGAAATACCTCTCTATGGTCATATATCAGACCTGATAGCTGTGCAGGGTATCCCAAAATTCTTAGTGCTATTGCAAGTCTATTAAAACTTAATCTGGACTAACACTTTTGGAAAGCCCTGTATGAGAACAGTGTTCTCCCTTTCAACTTCCTAAGCTACAAGCTAGCCCAAATGCCTGTATTTTTTTAAAATTCACTCATTTTTATAAGTACAAATACCAAATAAGCACGGTTGATAATATATATTTCAGTTCAATAAATATTTTAATCACCTATGTGAATGTCACTAAGCTGGACTGTAGGAACACATACACAAATAAGAATGTTATAAAGTAATATATGCAAAGTATAATGATTGAGAAAAGTGTTTTGAGGACATTTGAAGAAAGAAAGATCACTTTTAGAAGATGTCTTTGAAAGACTTCATGGCAACTAAGTTGGTTATTGAAAGAATAAAAACTTTTCAATATGCAGAAATAAGAAAGGAATTTATTGCAATCCTCTGGGATTAGTTGCACACAAAAGTTGGAAACTCTGGGATATGATTAGGGAACACCTTGAGTATCCATTTTGTCTGAGACATAGTGTAAGGGGTAAGGTTTGGTTTCTGATGCTAGCTCATTTAATATGGTTACAGAGTACAAGTTTACCTGTAAAAATGGGTTCTCTGTTGTTTCATTTATGAAATAAAGTACAAATGTCTTCTTGATCTAATCCATTGTATAGGAGAAAATTGGCACATCCCTGTTGCCATTTGAATAACTAAACCAGCTAGTCCTAGACTCAGTTGAAGTAACCAGGGTTACAATCCTCAAAACTGACCCAGCCCAAAATGTTTTAAACTGCTTAATTGGCCCCAAGTCTGGCAGAATTAGCTATTTAAAGGCTTCCAGGGCTGTAGCTATTTTTTTCATCTAGACAATAACTAATATCTCCAAATTACTGAAACAAGGACACATTTCTCCATGTGTCCCAAGTATGGTCCCAATTTTTTTTTTACCATGAAACACCCCATGATAGGAGTCTTATTTTCTTCTACTGTGTCTGCTTAGATAGGGGCAGGGAGGCTGAGGTAATGAATCTGTCATCTTTAGAGCATATAAAGGAAAATGGAAGGGAAGAACACTAAAACAGTAGGTTGGCATCTAATTGTGGAGAGTCATATATGCTAGGCCCAGGAATTTGTATTTTATCCTAAAGTCAATAGAGACCCATTTATGGCTTTTTATCAGGGCAATAATATGTTGAAATAAGTGCTCAGGGAAGATCATATTGGCAGCTATGTGAAAAGTACATTGGGAGCAAAAATTGATGCAGAATGAATAATTAGAAGGCTCTTCTACTACTCCAGATAATTGGTGAGCATTAGGGAATTGTGATTAATGTAGTGAAGAATGTTGAATTCTTGTCATATATGGATAAGTTCAGTAATGAGAAGAGACATCTTGGGATGAACAAGATAGTTGTCTTTAAGCAAATGTAGGGCTAGTATATAAAAGAACTACTTTTGTTTGTTCTGAAAGGGCAAAACTAGATGAAATTTTTATAGACACTTTTAGGCTTGATAAATAGAAAAACAAACTAATGAAGAAATAAATGAAAAAGTGAATAGAATTTTAGAAATTAGAACTTGTCAAAAGTGGAATGGCCAGGCTTGAAAGGTATTGGCTTTCCATTTACTCAATAGAGGCCTTCCAAAAAAAGTTGGGAGATCTCTTGCCACTTATGTCTCTTGGGTAATTTCCTGTTCAATTATCGATTAGCTAACTGTCCTCTGAGTTTCCTTCTACTTCTGAGATCCTGTTGTAGCATGTACTTTCTGGGCTTACTCTCTCAGAGGAACATCAGCTTCATCTGCCCCATGGGCTGTCACCTACTCTTGGGATTTGTGGAGTATCTCTTCTCTGCTGTCTCTTGCTGGAGTATTCACTAGATATGTTCCCTATTGTTAGCTGCCAAACACCATCACCCCAGCTCCATTTAACTACTTAACATCAATTACCTATTATAAATGAATGCTTACTGCAAATACTGCAAAACTGTATAAACCTCCCAGATACCTCAGGGGCATACTCTACACTATACCACCCAGTCTCTGCATGGAATAGACTAATAATTTAACTCATTTAATAGATTGTATTGATCTGATTTGAGTTCTTGTCCAAATATGACATGACAGTTGTATGACTCCTTGTGTCCCTTGACTTGGGTTTACAAGGTCCTTATATTCTTACTCCCTGGCATATTGGTGTTGGTCTGGTTGCAAAACCCAGCTTAGACTCTGATTTCCTAATTATTGCGACCTTTTGAACCTCACAAGGTGAGAGGTTCCTTAACTACAATGGAAAAGAAAAAATAAGATCCATTTCTTGGGGCCACATGGACTTAGTGAGGAGCAGAGCCTAAGGGCTCTTCCCTTATAATACTCTCTTTATCTGATGAAACACCACAAGTAAAAGGGTATAACTACAAATAGGGCAGCCAACAGAACTATGGCAAAAAATACATAGAAGATGATAAAGGCTTTTAGAATGCCTCCACTGCCACTCAAAGGTTATCCCACTTACCACTAGTAGTAGATTGAACTACATACAAAATATCTACACATGCTCCACAGTCTCAGTGAGGCAATTATTCTACAAGTCATTGTAGGAACAAGCTTCTCAGCTTCTTGAATTGAGACAACCCATTGAAAACACTCTCTGTATGTGTGAGATCCCCATTACAATGTCATTCCTATGCAGGATATGAGAATCAATAGAAAGGAAGAGACAAATGTGAAAAAAAAATCATAGGTATGAAAATAATAGGTTATGTTTTGTTATGGGGTACCTTCTGGTTTTGAGCCTGAGTGAATGGAAGGATTATGGCACCACCAGAACAATAGATAAGTTGTGAGAAAGTATAGGTTTTAGGGGGCATGGAGATGACTGAGTATTGTACATATAAAGTTTGAAATGCCAAAGTTATGTCCAGGAAGTTGGAAATTAAGGGCTGAAAGGAAATCAGAGGAAATGCTACAGCTTTGAAAAGAAATAAAGAAAAAAAAATGCCCAGGTTATACCCTGGATCAATAGAAATTCAATATAACATAATCAAATTACATCTATTGGAATAATATAATTGTACTGTTTACATTACAGTCTCAACTTTATCTTCTGTATTGCTCTGTGAATATCGAGCATTTAAAAATATATACGTTTCAAAATTTCGTTGCTAATAAGTTTGTAGTTGCACATTTTACTTTTCACCACATACATAAAGTTCTGTTTATTGTGATTACAGTAGGACCAACGTTTGAAAATGCTGCTTAGAATTTGATATATTACTCCTCATGGGGAAAAATAATCAATAAAAATTTTACACACCTTTAGAGCATGTGGACCCATGATACTTACAAATGACTTGTAAATGTTGTTCCAAATAGTGCTCCATATGTAACATTGTGTCTTACTCAAATTTCTATGTTTAATTATCTAAAATCATTTACATGAATGAGACAAATTATTCCTTAAATTCTTAATATTACTCTGGAAAATATTTTCTTTTATTTCTTAAATAGCTACTTTCTGTCTAACTTATGCTAACAATTACTTCCCATTCTTGTACAAATCCAGTGATGAGTAACATCAAATAGATATGGAAATTGACCTGAAAACAGCTATGCCAAACATCTGGGACACACACACACACACACACACACAAAATATCAGCTACAACATGGCATGCAATTGTCAAAGGATGTAAATTTTAAAAATGAAAACAGACTATTTCATCAGTGTTCAAATTTTCTTCTATTTCCCTATTTTAGCATTTTAAATGATTTTATAAAACATTTATGAAAACACTATCATTGACCTAAATGAAGATAAATTTAATGATCCACATCCCAGTAATTATTTTTGAATTGTTTTTCTGTAGCTTTATAATCATACTAAATTTGTCCTGACACATATCTGACCTTGGGAATGATGGCATACAATTGCAAAGAGCTAGCTTGGATTGAAGGGTATACCTGTAACTAGTTATCAGAGAGAGGAACTTGAAGTCACATGTGAAGAAATAGATTCTTGGACTCATTCGTATATGGCTGTCATGAAGTAAAATTAAACATAATCCATCATCATGTTATTTATGTTATAAAAAGTTAATCAGTGATTTCTAAACCCCAGTTTATCTTTTCTCAAAAACTGTTTCCCTCTCTCACTTCCCTGTTTCTGTTAATGGGATCTGCATTCTCCTTGCCAACCAGTCTCAAAGCTTCAGTGTAAATTTTGGGTCTACTTTCCTCCCAACCAATATCAAATCAGAAACTATGTACCTGTGCAATGTCTCTAATCAACCCTCCCTTTATATTCACATTGTTACCACTCTAATTCACAATGTTATGATCTAACTGATTTTACAGAGGCAGAAACTAATGCCCAGAGATGTTAACCCACTTGTCCAAAATCATGCAAATAGCCAGGGTTTGAAATCACATAGTATTGCAGAGGGAGAAATGAACCCAGGGATGCAGAAATCCCAAACCAAAATTCCCAAGGCAAGGCCACCTGGAAAGAATTAGCAGACCCAACCATTCTTTAACTCAAGGAGGCAAAGATTTATTATGCTTTAAGTAAATAAAGTGGGCAAGAGTTCTTAGGGAACCTGCAAGCATACAGGGCTACAGGGAAAGTTTAAGTACAAGATTTAGGAGTGAAATCTGTCAATCAGGTGTGTTGGGGTGGGATTAGGGAGTGGTCAGGGCGTGATTAGGGGTTGGTCAGTTCTTAAAGGAACATACAATTTTTGTACCTACTGTGCAGGATCTTACCCAGAGTTCACTGGTAAATAGCCCACGGCGGGGAGGGGGCAGGAGGAGGTGTGGTTTTGCCTGTGAAATGTCACTAAGTCACCAGAAGTTAAGGGCTAGCTGGAGATACTGGCTAGGTTCCATCAAGTGCCTTGTTAGTCAAGATTAATCCAAGGGAGTATACATTTGAACTACGTCTAGGATACATGTTAGATTCAGTATATGGTCGGTTATCAACACCTGGGAATTAAACTATAATTGGGCATAGCTGCTGACTAAGGAAGAAGCAGAGATAATTTTGGGGCACACTGCCCTTTAGCTAGAGAGGCTGCCTGGGAAAGAATATGTTTGAGAACTAGATGTGTTTTGAAATTGGAACTCTGCCACAGTCACAGGTACCCAGGCAGAGGCTAAAAGGAAATGTGATGTTAGAATTAGGGTCCAAGAACAAGCACCCCATCAGTATGAGACTGAATTCAGCATTTTTCTCCCACAGAATCATCCTCTTGTATGGTTCTGATAATTTCATACAAATTCTTGTCTCAGAATTTTGGTGATTCTTCATGAGCTACCAAATGTAATTAATATAGTGTGACACTCAGATCACTCCCCTTTGATAGACTTTCCTGCTTCCAAGCTTCTGACATTATTTTTCTACCTTCAACATGTTCAGCGTGAATATTATCCTCTTCATGAATGTTTTTCCTATCTCATCCTAGGTTTAAAAATCTTTCCCTTCAAATTCTTCTAGCACTGCATTCTTCTCATTAGGCATTTGTAGCACTCTATCTTGTTTTATAATCATTTCTAAACATGATATGTTTCATGTCTCCAGGGATATTGGTCATTCTTTGATGCCTGGAAAAATATCCTTTTTCATTCTAGTAATTGTTTATTCAGTGTGTGCCATGTTCAATTTACTTTGCTAAGTATTGAAGTTGCCAAGATAAAGATCAACAGACTACCTATCTCTAAGGAATTTAAAATCTTATAAGTGATTTAATATGCATAGAAATATCAATTGTATAATATAGAGCATTAAAAAGGCAAAGAGGAGAGTCGTCCCTGCAATTCATAGGATGTCACATGCATTACACTTTCCAAAGTGATTATGTATTAAATAATTAAGTGAAGGCATCACAGGTACTAAGAAAACATAGATTATTTTAATACTAACTTCAGTATCTAAATTTATATTACCAGCTAATATCCAATGTTACCTAAAAGACTAACATTTGGAACTGATTTCTTCAGAATTGCCTGCTGTCAGTGGAATACAGCTTTTTAGTTTTTCCTTCACTTTGCGACTCCACATTATTTTAGGAGAAACGTGATCAATGCAAGTTTATTTTTTTTGGAAGATGTGGTGCTGATGTAAGCTACCCATGTGTGTGTTGGAGTACAAATCCCTATTTTTCATATATTTGCATGGAAATCTTTGTAGATTAATTCTCCTAACATAGCTATCTGTCACTTTTATCCTTTTGCTAAGAAAAAGAGTGTGCTCAGCTGAGGGAGTTTCAGTTAATTAATTTACCCTTCTCTGTATTGGTTGAGGCAGCAGCAGCATCTTGTTGACACTGCCCATGTGAATCCCTTTTTCAGGGTGAATTTTTGTTCACTTGTCCAGTCACTGAGTAAATCATTGGTTGTATTAATTTACCTACTCTGTATTGGTTGAGGCAGCAGCAGCATCTTGTTGACACTGCCCATGTGAATCCCTTTTTCAGGGTGAATTTTTGTTCACTTGTCCAGTCACTGAGTAAATCATATTTTGAGGGACACTGCAAACAATTTGTCTTTTTAAAAGATTTAGAATATAAATGAGAAGGAAAAATAAAACTGACATGAAGTTCATAATGATAAAAATAAGAACTCTGAAATATTTTTTATTTAATGTATTTGTGCAAAATATTCTTTACTTTGGCATTTATTTGAGAGCATGGATTAGAGTGGTGTGTGTGTGTGTGTGTGTGCATGTGTGTAAAATGGATGCTGATGCTCTTATTACAGTGCTGATTTGAATGAGACTCCAGAGTTCTAGCTCAATGGTACTAACTGCACAAGTCAAATTTGCTTTTACATAGGACCATTAGGATTTTAAAGAAAAAATATATGCCAATTGAACTACCAAAAAATCATTTTACAGAGCTAGATAAAATAATAACAAAATTCATCTAAAAGAACAAAAGGTGCAGAATATCTAGGGAATTAATGAAAAGAAATGCTAGGGTAGGTGGCCTAACCATACTAGATATTAAATTGTACTATAAAGCAGCAGTCATCAAAACTACTTGGTACTGGCTAAGAAACAGAGTGGTGGATCAGTGGAATAGGTTAGGTACATAAGATGCAGTAGTCAATGACTACAGCAATCTACTCTTTGATAAACCCAAAGAATCCAGCTTCTGGGCTAAGAATTCACTATTTCACAAAAACTGCTGGGAAAATTAGAAAATGGTAGGGCAGAAACTGGGCATAGATCAATATCTTACACCATATACCGAAATAAAGTCAAAATGGGTTCATGATTTAGGAACAAAGGCTGATACTATAAGCAATTTGGGAGAGCAAGGAATACTTTACCTATCAGATTTATGGGAAAGCAAAGGATTCATGACATGACAAGAGATAGAGAGCATTGCAAAAGGCAAAATGGATAATTTTGATTATGGTAAATGGAAAAGTTGTTGTATAAAAAAAAAGCCAATGCAACAAAGATTAAGAGGGAAGCAGAAAATTGGGAGAAAATCTTTACAACTAGTGTCTCTGATAAAGGCCTCATCTCTAAAATATACAGGGAACTGAGCCAAATTTATAGGAACACAAGTCATTGCCCAATTGAAAAAAGGTCAAAGGTTATGAACTGGCAGTTTTCAGAGGAAGAAATTACAGATATCTATAGATATATGAAAAAATGTTCTAAATCACTACTGATTAGAGAAATGCAAATCAAAACAACTCTTAGGTACCACATATCTCCTGTCAGATTGGCTAAAATGACAAAACAGGAAAATGATAAATGCTAGAGAGGATATGGGAAAATTGGAACACTGTTATATTGCTGGTGAAGTTGTGAACTGATCCAGCCACTCTGGAGAACAATTAGGAACTATGCCCAAAGGGCTATAAAATCTTCATACCCTTTGACCCAGCAATACCACTTCTAGGGCTGTATTCCAAAGAGATCACACAAGTGGGAAAAGGACCCATATGTACAAAAATATTTATAGTGGCTCTTTTTGTAGTAGCAAAGAATTGGAAATCAAAGGGATACCCATAAATTGGGGAATGGCTGAACAAGTTGTGGTATATGAATGTAATGGGATACTGTTGTACTATAAGAAACGGGGAAGATAGGGACTTCATAATAACCTGGTAAAACCTACACAATATAATGCTGAGTAAGCAGAACAGAAGTAGGAGAACATTATACACAATCACAGATATACGGATTCTGTGATGACTAACCTTGATAGACTTCTCTCCTCTCAGCAATACAAGGTTTAAAAACAATGCCAAAGGACTCATGATGAAGAGAGCTATCTACATCCAGAAAAAGAACTATGGAGTCTGAATGCAAATTGGGGCAAACTGTTTGCTCTCCTTTTTTTTCTCTTTTGTTTTTTTTTTTGGATTTGTTTCTTCTTTCTCATGATTCATTACATTGGTCATAATTCTTCTTTATACACTATTTTATTTTATTTATTTATACACTATTTTACACTATTGTGTAAATAATTTCAATATGAAGTTATATGTAGAAGATATATTGGGTTCCATGCAGTCTTGGCGGGGGAGAAAATCTGGAACTCAAAATCATGCGGAACAGATTGTTGTAAACTAAAAATTTAAAAAAAAATCTTAATTTAAAAAAAGAAAAGAAAAACATTACTAATCTAAACTCTGGCAAATACATAAAACACATAAGAATCTTTTGTTTGTTTTGTTTTGTTTTAAATAAGCAGGTGGCATCCATAGAGACCTAGACCTGGAGTTAGAAAGACCTGAATTCCAATATTGCCTCACACACTTACTAAATGATACCTTGAATAAGTCACTTAACTGCTATCTGCCTCAGTTTTCTCAAATGTAAATTGCAGATAAGAATAGCACCTATCTCCCAGAGTTGTTCTTGAGGAGCAAATGAGATAATATATATAAAGTGCTTCACATAATGCCTGGCAAATAGTAAGCACTTAATGAATTATTTTTTCTTCCTTCTTTCATTCCTTTCTCATAGTCTTATAACTGGACTAAGACCTTTATTATCAGAAATATCAATATCCTGTAGCTGAGACTTTACCATAATTAGTACTAAACAGAAAAAGTTAGGTTTTAGTTACTTTGAAATGTCAAAATATTAAACAAACTCAAAGCAAAAAATGACAGTCTTTAATACATTGTCATATGTAAGACAAAAATACTTATTTTCATCTGTACATAAACATAATTCTGTCTCTAGATTCAAGCTTACAGACTTCAGAATCTGTTTTTTTCTTGGTACAAACCAAGAAAATATATTAATAAATTTATACTAATTGATGATTTTATATGAAAATGCAATATTATCTGAGAAAATATTTAATGTGGGTTTTTTGTTTTGGTATAGTTTTATAGCTTAATGTCATCCATGGACAACAAGTGATTAAGAAGATGTTTTCATTTGATTTCATCTTTACTCAGAAGCCATGCTATGTTTGAAAAAGGTGATAGTGGATTTAAGGATATTTAGAAACATAATATGATTAAATTATTTCCTTTAATTAAGTTAAATAAGAGGTGAAATCAAGGAGCTACTAAAGTATGAGGAAGGAATAATCAAAAAATATTCATTTAATAAAGATTCTGGAAGTTTTACTTGATAATGGAAAATATAACAAAAATAAAATTTATAATTAAAATGATTTTATATTTTTACAAATGAGATGGGTATACTTAAAGAGAAATTAAGAAAAATTCCCTTCTCAGTTCAATAGCGTGATACAAGGAGCGGGTCATTATAAGACCAATTGTGGCAAAACAATACTTCAAAAAAGGTGTATGAAATAATCATCAAAGATAAAAACATTTTTCCATGGAGTGTTAAAATATTTCAGCAACTGTAGGCAACAGTTAAATATAGCAGCCATTACCATAGTGAAAATCACACATGTGAAGGTAGCCCCAATAAGGAATGCCTCAAAGAAAAGTAGGCAAGCATAGTGATGGTAGAAATCATTTCAGAGAAGTACTTGAAGATTTGAAGAATACCACTGGCAGATTCCATAAATATCTAGCTTATAAATGCCATAGAAAATTACAATGACATACTCTTAATTGAGAGCAAAATCCAAGCAAACTAATATCCCTCTCCCCTTCCCCCCACCAAAAAAAGTGTGAGGAATCCAGACCACAGGAGCATATCAGAAATCATTTACTCAGCTGTTAAAATTGAGTCAAAAGGATAAGGTGGTGATAACAGGTGTCAAAGGATTGAAAACAACAAAATAAATGATTCAACATCAAACAAAATCCTAATTTACAATTTTGAGAAGTGAAGATATGAGGAGAGATAAAGAAACTCTGAAGAAAAAAGAGGGGCAGAGCCAAAGTGGCAGATAAAATGCAACCACTCAAATGAACTCTCCCCAAAACCCCTCTGAGCACCTTTAAATAAGATCACAAAAAATTCCTGGAGTGGAGAACCCACAAAAGGATGGGGTGAGATAATTTTCCAAAGACAACTTAGAAGGTCAACAAGAAAAGTCAGTTGCACCTGGATGACAGTAGAGCAAATTCCAGTACAGGATGCACCAATACAGACCCCAGGCTTGCAAACCAGGAGCAGGCCTTGGGAGCCACTGAATCTTCAGAAGCAGTAGCTTCTTTTGAACCTCTCAGCCCACAAATGGTAAAGGGTTTGAAACACTGGTCAGAAGGAAATTAAAGGGGTCTCTTTACTAGCACTGAGGCAGGACTCCCTTACTTTGCCCATAATCAGATCCAGGTTGCAGTCCTGGATGGCAGTCCTAAAGTGAAGAGGAGCACTAAGACAGCAGAAATTGCAGCTACAGTGGAGTAGAGATCCTCATCGCAGTTCCAGGGCTGAAAAGGGTGGTTATGGTCACTCACAGACCAGAGCACAGTCCAGGAGAATAGTAAACACACCTCTCCTTAGAACATACCACCTTGGAATAACTGAAAATTTACAGGTCCCTAGAAAGATCTCTGTAAAAAGCTGCACAAAACACTTGAGACTCGGGACAGTGTGTATCCCACACTGGAAGCAGAGCCCTGCTTTAACAAAGAGTTAAAATTAAAGAAATTGGCTAATAAAATGAGCAAACAACAGAAAAAAATTCTGACCATAGGAAGTTACTATGGTGACACTGAAGGTCAAAACACACAATCAGAAGAAGATAACAAAGTCAAAGCATCAACATCCAAAGCCTCCAAGAAAAATATGAGTTGGTCTCAGGCATTGGAAGAGCTAAAAAAAAAGGATTTTGAAAATCGAGTAAGAGAGGTAGAGGAAAAATTGGGAAGAGAAATGAGACTGATGCAAGAAAATCATGAAAAATGAGTCAACAATTTGGTAAAGGAGATGCAAAATTACTCAAGAAAATAACAACTTAAAAAACCAGAGTAGGACAAATGGTAAGAGGTAAAAAAAGCCAAAGAGGAGAAGAATGTCTTCAAAAGCAGAAATGGTCAAATGGAAAAAGAAGCACAAAATTCACAGAAGAAAGAACCTCCTTAAAAAGTAGAATTGGATAAATGGAAAAGGAGGTACAAAAACTCACAGAAGAAAATAATTCCTTAAAACTTAGAATTTAGCAAATGGAAGCTAATGACTATGAGATAAAAAACAATAAAACAAACCAAAGGAATGAAAGAAATAGAAGACAATATGAAATATTTCATTGCAAAATAAACTAACTTTGAAAATAGATCCAGGAGAGATAATTTAAAAATTAATGGACTACCTGAAAGCCTAGACATGACCTTTCAAGAAATTATCAAGGAAAACTGCCTTGATATTCTAGAACCAGTAAAAAAAAACAGAAATTGAAAGAATCCATTGATCACCTCCTGAAAAACATCCCAAAATGAAAACTTCCAGGAGTGTTGTAGGTAAATTACAGAGCTCCCAGATGGAGAAAATATTGCAAGCAGCCAGAAAGAAACAATTCAACTACTATTCAAACACAGAATAACAAAAGATATAGCAGCTTCTACATTAAAAGATCAGAGGGTTTGGAATATGATATTCCAGAGGACAAAGGAGATAGGATTACAACTAAGAATTCCCTATCCAGCAAAACTTAGTGAAATTCTTCAGGGGAATATCCATTCATTGAAACAGAGGACACTCAAGCATTTCTGATGAAAAGACTAGAGCTTAATAGAAAATTTGAATTTCACATACAAGACTCAAGAGAAGTATAAAAAGGTCAACTGGAAAGGCAAATCATGAGGGACTTAATAAGATTAAACTGTTTACATTCGTGCACAGGAAGATGATGCTTTTAATTCATAGGAACTTTCTCATTATTAGGACAGTTAGAAGGAGTGTATATAGATAGAGGGCACATGTCTGAGTTGAATGTGAAGGGATGATATCTAAAAAATAAAGAGAGGTGAAAGAGAGGAATGTACTGGGAGAAAAGCAAAGGGAGAATTGGATAGAATGGAGTAAATTATCTCACATAAAAGAGGGTAAAAAGCAATTACACTATGAGGGAAGAGGGGGCAGATGAGAGGTGGGGAGTGAGCCTTACTCTCCTCAGAACTAGCTCAAAAAGGGAATAACAGACACACTTAATTGGTTTTAGAAATCTATCTTACCCTAGAGGCAAGATGGAGGGGAAGAGGAAAAGAAAGGGGGAGAGATAGAAGGGAGGGCAGATTGGGGAGGGGAATAGTCATAAGCAAAACACTTTTGAGGAGGGACAGGGTGAAAGAAGAGAAAAATTAGAATAAATAGAGGAGTGAAAGGATGGAGGGAAATGCAATTAACAATTGTAACTGTGGGGGAAAATGAAGCAAGCTCCTCTGATAAAGGCCTCTTTTCTCAAACATACACAGAACTGAGTCAATTTTATAAAAATGAGAGCTATTCTCCAACTGATAATCAAGTTATGGACAGTTTTCTGATGAATTAATCAAAGCTATCTATGTCCATATGAAAAAAAAAGCTCTAACTCACCATTAATTGGAGAAATGCAAATTAAAACAATTCTGAGGTACTGCCTTATAGCTATTAGATTCACAAATTGGATAGAAAAGGAAAATGACAAATGTTGGAGGGTTGTGGGAAAAGTTAGACATTAAGGCACTGTTAGTGGAGTTCTGAACTGATTCAACCATTCTGTAGTGCAACTATGCCCAAAGGGCATACCCTTTGACCTAGCAATACCACTACTAGATGGGAATCCTAAAAGAGATAAAAAAAGAAAAGAACATATATGTACAAAAATATTTCTAGCAGTTCTTTTCTGGTGGCAAAGAATTAGAAATTGAGAGGATGCCCATAAATGGGGGAATAGTTGAACAGATTGTGGTATGTGATTATGAAGGAATGCTATTGTGTTATAAGAAATGATGAGCAGGATGCTCTCAGAAAACCCTGGAAAGACGTACATGATCTGATACAAAGTGAAATGTACTGTGTACAAAGTAACAGCAATATTGTGAAATGATCAGCTATATATATGAGAGACTTAGCTATTCTTAGCAACGCAGCTATCTAAGACAACTCTCAAGGACTTACGAAAAATACTATCCACCCCCAGAGAAAGAATGAATGACATCTCAATACAGATCAAAGCATAGTTTTTTTTTTTACTTTCTTCATTTTTCTTGAGGTGTTTTTTGGTGTATATTTTCTTTCACTACATGATTAATATGGAAACATTCTGCATTACTTTACATGTATAACCTATATTGCATTTCTTGCCTTTTCAATGGAGTGGGAGGTGGGGAGGAACGAGAGAAGATAATTTGCAACTCAGAGTTTTAAAAACAAATTTTTTTTTCTCTTTCTGTTTTTTTTTTAATTTTTAGTTTACAACACTCAGTTCCACAAGTTTTTGAGTTCCAAATTTTCTGTCCCTCCCTCTCCTCCTCCCACCCAAGACTGCATGTAATCTGATATAGGTTCTACATATACCTTAGCATTAAACTTATTTACATAATAGTCAAGCTATAAAGAAGAATTATAATCAATGGAATGAATCATGAGAAAGAAGAAACAAAACCAAAAAAGAAGAAAAAAAAGTGACAGCAAATAGTTTGCCTCAGTCTACATCCAGACTCTATAATTCTTTCTCTGCATGTGGATAACTTTTTGCATAATGAGTCTTTCAAGTAGTCTTAGAACCTTGTATTGCTGAGAAGAGCTAAGTCTATCAAAGTTAGTCATCACAGATTCTGTGTGTCTGTAATCATGTATAATGTTCTCCTGGTTCTGCTCCCCTCACTCAGCATTAAATCACTTAAGTCTCACCAGATTATTGTGAAGTCTGTCTGCTTCTCATTTCTTACAGCATGATGGTATTCTATTACATTTATATGCCACAACTTGTTCAGCCATTCCCAAATTGATGGGCATCCCCTTGATTTCAAATTCTTTGCTGCCACAAAAAGAGCTGCTATAAATATTTTTGTACATATGGGTCCTTTTCCCACTTGTGTGATCTCTTTGGAATACAGCCCTAGAAGTGGTATTGCTGGATCAAAAGGTATGTACATTTTTATAGCCCTTTGGGCATAGTTCCAAATTGTTCTCCAGAATGACTGGATCAGTTCACAACTTCACCAACAATGTAACAGTGTTCCAATTTTCCCACATCCTCTCTAGCATTTATCATTTTCCTGTTTTGTCATGTTAGTCAATCTGACAGGAGAGATGTGGTACCTAAGAGTTGTTACATTTCTCTAATCAGTAGTGATTTAGAGCATTTTTTCATATACCTATAGCTATCTTTACTTTCTTCCTCTGAAAACTGACTGTTCATATCTTTTGGCCATTTATCAATTGGGGTAGATTAATTATTTTTGACATTAATTTAATGAGCTTTCCTCATTTGACAAAAAAAAAATTGAGTATCTACAACATAGTTCAAGCACAGCCCTATATAAGGCACTTTTGGATGGTACAAAGATAAACAAAATATGTTGTCAGCACTCAAGATCTTACATATAAACAACATCTGTTTAAGTAGATCTAGATTTCTATGATAACAAGGATAAGGACAATATTTTATGTTAATGGAAATTCCTTCAAGTTAACAAGCATGCTCATTTACATATATATGTATATATACACACACATACATCTATATACATATACCTGTGTGTACAAAAGATTATATATGTGTGTAATGTGTGTGTATGTGTGTGTGTTTGTGTGTACATGTATACATTGCATATTTGATTTTAGGATTATGTACCAGAAGCTCATATAGCTCATAATGACAAAGATTTTTTGGACTCAAATGATATATTTTTGCTCTCACTAGTTCATAGAGATCATTCCCTGCCAAACACATTTTAAAAAAATATATGATCCTTAAAAGCATACATCACCTCTTGACTATTAAGGCCTTAGGCCTGATGAGAATTCATTAAAGTTTCATAAAAGTTTAAGGTGCTTCCTCCCATTCAGGTTGGCAGCTCTAATGATCTTGAATATAATATTTTACCTTGATCTTCTCATATGGGTTTTTTTCCCTGACTCATAAAAGTTAATAAAGCATGTAATGCATGTAAACCTCTATCATTCTTTAACTCAATATGATAGGACAGCCAAAAATAGTTATGCGATACCTTTAAAATAGTTGTATCGTGGAGACACAGCATTTGACAGCAGACCTAATTTTAGTGTGATTACAATTATAATTATGGAAATATGTAGTTAATTAATGCAAATTAATAACATCATTTAAATATATTTGAGATAAAAAAAACTATTAAGATATTCTGGAGAATTACCTTGAGGTAAAGATTAGTTGAAAATACGAACATTCTTAAGAAAAGTTCTGTATGTCTAATGGAATTGGTGATATGTTGCTTTAATGGAAGAGATCAGACTTTCATGCATTAACAATGACAACAAAAATCAACAATTTCTTTAGTTGCTTTAATTTCAATAGGGCTCCCACAATTTATAATTCCTTCCATACTTTAGACATGTCATATTTATGTAGTTTCAGATCCCATTCTTATATAGATTAAAACATCTTCATATTGTTTTTAAAGAGCCAAAAATTTTAAACAATATTAAACCTACCTTGTTCATAGCCTAATATAAGATAAGTGATCTGATTTGATTTGTTTCAGTTCTTTTCAATTAAACATGGCTTTATTAAGCTCTTTCTAGGTACTAGACTCAGGGAGTACAGAGCCAAAAAAAATAATACTGTCCTTGTCTTTGAAGAACTTGTGTTCTACAGGAATCAGCATGTTTTTAAGCAGTCATAGAAACTGGTTTAGGGTGTATCATAGTAAAAGGAGTACTTAATTGGGGGTCAGATACTTTGGTTTTATGTCTCAGTTCTGCCTCTTGCTGTCTTTGTTGTCCAATAGTCTCTATTTCTTCTCTCTGGAATTTCAGCAGCCTATGCCTTCTAGCCATGTTCAGGAGAGGGAGAGAGAGAGAGAGGGAGAGAGAGAGAGAGAGAGGGAGAGAGAGAGAGAGAGAGGGAGAGAGAGAGAGAGAGAGAGAGAGAGAGAGAGAGAGAGAGAGAGAGAGAGATTCTCTCTTTATCTGTCTTTGATACCAAAAAAGGCAAAAGAAAATCTCTTCTCTCAAGGAGTTTACATTCTAATGGAAAGGGCAACTTACAAACACATATGTGCAAACAAACTGTCTTCTCACTTTATATAGGGTAATTTGGAAATAATGAACAGAGGGAAGGCACTAGAATTAAGGAGAATTGAGAAATGCATAATTTTAGATAGGTCTTGAAGGAAGCTAGGAAGAGAAAATGAGGAAGAAGAGTACTCTAGTAGAAGGCAACATCCAGCAAAACATATCTGGAGTGTACCGGAGATATTGTCATGTATCTATAGGAGATTTGACCAAGCAGAATCCTTGAGATAGATATGTCTAGGTAATGCGTGGTCTAGAATAGAGGTGCCAAACTGCTGGCTCAAGTAGCCCACAAAAACCCTAGTGCAGCCCAAATCAGATTAAAACATAATTGGGGAATTTTTGTTGAAATAAATTAAAATAGAGTACAACATAAACAATGTTAATATTGTGGTTTTCTAAATCAATATGCATAGTGATCCATTTCTATTTGAGTTTGACACTATTGGTCTAGAGAGATTGGAGGGCAGTAACAGACTGAACTGTTTCGCACAAACTTCACACTGTGCAAAGCTGACCTTGAGGACTTATCCACAATAGGCATTGATCATAGATGCCATACCCTTCAATCTTTGCTGTAGAGGTAGCTCTTCTCACCAAGGCTAACCTCTCCACTTGTGTTTTTCATCTCATTCTTTCCAGTGTCCTCTATTTGATTGTCCAAACAGTCATCCTGGCCCCTCTCTAATCTTTAGTGTCTTCCAATCCAGTAGCTCACTTCCCATGTCTTTAAATCATGAATGGCTCCTCCCTCCCCTAAAACAAACAAACAAAACAAAATAAAACAAAACAACAACACTTCACTTGACCCAACAATCATTTAATCCCTAATCCTTATATTTATCCTCCCTCTCATCAGCCAATACCTTGAAAAATCTGTTTATTTTTCTACTTACTTTCTTTTCAGATTCATTATCTGGCCATCATTCAATTGAAAAAAAAATAAAGTTATGAATATTTTCCTAACTGGCAAATCTAATGAATTTTCCTTTATACTTATTGATTCTGTAGCTTTTATCATGTTAACTACTGTGTCTTCCTAGAAACTCTTCTGGGTTTTTGAAATACTGAACCGTCTTCTGTAATCTAGTTTCCCAAAGCTTCTTGGATACAGCTGGGTCAAACAACTACTAAGGATCCAGTAAGATAAGTAATGTGTGTGGGTATGCCTTTCTTTGTTTCACTGTGTTTCTGTTTTCCTTTTACTCTTGGAAAGATTTGCAGCTCTAAGTTTTCCTAGGTTTGAGTATAAGAGAGGAATTAATATGTCAAAGCTATTTTTGGGTTTTCCTTTGAAGCAGTTGGAGTAAGAAGAGGGTGCCCCACCTATTGCTGCTCTGGGTATCCCAAGAGGGTAACATGGGAAGAGCTAAAACTGATCCTGGTGTAGGCAATAGAATTTATGACCTTGTATAAAGTACTATGAAGCTACCCTCCCATGGAAGACAAAGAGAAGAGCATATAAGCTGTAATTTAGGAATAATGGGATGAGATGGATGTTCTGTGCCATATACTAGAACTGTATTGAAGTTAAGCAGGATCCAGCTCCAGTGCTTATTTGACATAAGCTACTGGCTACCAAGTTCCCTTACAAAACCTTCTTGTTGTTCAGTTGTGTCCAACTCTTCATGACCTCATTTGCAGTTTGCTTGGGAAAGATACTGGAATGGTTTGCCATTTCCTTCTCCAGCTCACTTTACAGATGAAGGAAACAGGCAAACAGGATTAAGTGATTTACCCAGTATTAATTGGCCAAATCTGCCTGGCACCAGATTTGAAAACATGAAGATCAGTCTTCCAGATTTCAGGACTGATTCTCTACCTACTGCACCACCTAGCTGCCCACTGATGTCCTCTCTTGGGCTTAACTGCCAGACATTCAAACTCTACTGCAGAGAGTGTAATTCCATTGAGCTGGCCACATAGTCTGAATATAAGTTTAACTAAAATTTTATTTTATGGAGAACCCACACAAGGCAAATGTTCACATGGAGTTCAGAAGAAACAATACAAGGACACTCTCAAGGTCTCTCTGAATAACTTTATTATCAGTTGTGAAACATAGGAGATGCTAGCACAGGATCACCCAGCATGGCATAGCTGCATCAAAGAAGGTGAGTGCTCTATAAGCAAAGCAGAATCACAGTAGCTAAAAGAAACACAAGAGGCACAAATCTAGAGACATCTTCACTCCAAATATTCAAATGGACTGTTTGTGCCCAACATTTGGTAGAGCCTTCTAAGCTGGTATTGGTCTGATTAGCCAAAGTCAACTACACTGTACCTTTACCCCAAGATCATGATGTCATTTTGGTCCTCTTTCAGTACAAAAGACAAACAATCCTACTCTTCATCACACTATGACACTACCCTTCCTCACACTCTAATCCCTTGACTCCTAAAATCTTTCCTAGGACATCTCTCTGGCACTAGCCCCTCTCTCCTCTTTTCTCCAACTTGCCCCCTTAGTGAACTAATTAAATTCTACATTGTCCTCTTCTCTTGAATCCTTAGCCTCCTTATCATTTTGCTCATTGCAATCTGACAACATCAGCCTTGGATCACTCCCACATCAGACTCTTGCTCACTCTTACACCTATGTTTCTGAACAAAGGTGAAGAAAATCATGCAACTGTTCTTAGCCAGTGGACAACAAATTTATATTACACAATCTCACCTGGTCTTTCATGGTGTCAAGCAATTCTGCTATACCTCCCTCAGTAACTCACAAACCCACTCTCTGCAGAGGCTCTTCCTAACATTTTCACCTCTCCTCAAACCTCGCATAGCCCTCCCTTTCCCCATCCTCTCGCTGAGAATTTTTGCCTCATATTTCATAGAAAAAAATTGAAACCATTCACCATGGTCTCTGTCTTCTCCCCTTTGCTTCATCCCATATCACCCATATGCCTTCTGCTACTATCTCCTTGACTACAGTCTCAAATGATGAGATGATCTTAATCCTTACCATGGCTAGCTCCTCTAACTGCTCAAACAATCCTGTTCTAGTCTGTTTAAGGTTACATTCTTTTCAACCTCTTTTCAGCCTTTGCTATGAGTGGTTACCCTCTTTTCCTTGATAATCTCTTTTTTCTAGGTTTTCAGAATAATGCTCTCTCTTAATTCACCTTTTCTTTCCTGACTGATCCTTCTCAGTCTCCTTTGCTGGATCCTCATCTGGATCATGCCCTCTCACCATGGGAGTCCCACAAGCTTCTGTCCTACATCCTCTTCTCCCTCCGTACCACTTTACTTTGTGATCTCATTAACTCCCGTGCTGATGATTCTCAGATATATCTATCCTGCCCTAACCTCTTTGCTGACATCCAATCTATCATCTCTATTTGCATATCAGTTATCTCAAACTAGATGTCTAGTAGATATCTTAAACTTAACATACCCAAAACTGAATTCATTCTCTTTCCGCCAAATACTCCTCCATCTACCAATGGAATGAAACAAGGCTGTGTGCTTGCTTCCATACTTTTTAGCATGATGTTTTCAGCCATGTTGTCAAATGCTTTCAATGAGGATGGCATCAAGGTCAGAGTAACAATGTTATTTGCAGTTGCTGTGGAGGTGTAAGGTCAATAACACCAGCACACAGGAGGGCTGCTAGCACAGGTTCTTTGATATGCTTTTCTAAGGAAAGCAGCTTTAAGGGGTTTAAAATCTCACTTTAATTAAACATATATATATTATTCACTTAGTACAGGGGGAAAAGTTAGCACCCTGAACTTCATAGAAAACACAAACAGAAATTACAATGAGAAATTATATAAACAGTGCAAATAACACAAATCAGCAGAGAGGGCTTCTCTTCTGTCTGACTGTAGCAGTACATACATAGTTTCCAGAGAGAGAAGCACCAACATCTGGGTTTTCAAAGCCTGGGGGATCCTTATTGGCTACTCAGCATCTGGCCAAATCACATGAATACTCTTCCAATGAGTGAGTCCCTGAAGCAAAATGCTAACCTCTGGGTATATATATATATACTGTTTCCAATGAAAGACTCTTGATTCAATCAAAGACTCTTGATTCAAACAAAGGCAAGATTCATTCAGAGGCACATGATTGCCCTAGTGCTGAGGAGCACTCCAAAAGAAAAACAAAACAACAAAAAGTCCCACTTTGCTTGCCATTATGGTCAGCTACTGCACTAATAGTAAATTCTTCAACTTGAAAAGGCTACAAGCCAGGAACAAAGTGCAGGGATTGATGGTGCATAATTTTCTGTTTGCAGTTGATTGTGTAGTCAATGCAGCCTCTGTGGCTGTGATGCAACAAAGTTTGGATCAGTTCTCTGCTGCTTGTGCTAATTTTGGCTTAACAATTAACACCGAGAAAACACAGGTCCTCCATCAGCCACCACCACATCATCCATATGTGGAACCATCAGTTACAGCAAATGGTGAAGTTATGAATGTTGCGGATAAGTTCACTTAGCTTGTTAGTGTACTTTCCAGGGATATACACATTGATAATAAGGTTGACTCAGGCATTGCCAGAACTAGTTCAGTGTTTGGAAGGCTCCAAAGGGAAGTATGGGAGAGAAGAGATATTAAACTGACTACCAAATTGAAGGTCTACAAAGCTGTTGTGCTGACCTCATTGTTGTATGCCTGTGAAACCTGGACAATATGCCAGTCCCCTTCTGGGAAACTGAATCATGTCCAAATGAGTTGTGTTAGGGAGATTCTGAAGATCATCTGGCAGAATAAGATACCAGACACTGAGGTCTTACTCTAACTAAACTGCCAAGTATTCAGACTTTGCTTTAGAGATTGCTACTCCAATGAGTTGCCCACATTGT
Organism: Trichosurus vulpecula; assembly: GCF_011100635.1. Lineage (NCBI taxonomy): Eukaryota > Metazoa > Chordata > Mammalia > Diprotodontia > Phalangeridae > Trichosurus > Trichosurus vulpecula. Next base: position 215,606,268 of record NC_050579.1, read on the forward strand.
GTGAATGCAGAATGTGTGCTTACCAAAAAGACTATTTTATGGAGAATTCATACAGGGCAAGCATTCACATGGTGGTCAGAATAAGTGATACAGGGATACTCTCAAGATCTCTCTTGAGAATCTTGGACCAGATTGTGTGACATGAGAAATAAAGGCACAGGACAACTCAGCATGGCATGCCCACATCAGAGAAGGTGCCATGCTCTATGAGCAAAGCAGAATGGAAACAACTCAAAAGAAATGCAGGATGCACAAATTTAGAATATCCACCCCAAATATTCACATGGACTGTTTGTGCCCAATCTGTGGTAGAGCATTCCAAGCTTGTTTTGTTCTGATCAGCCATAGTTGGACACACTGAAACTTTGACATAATAATGTCATTTTGGTTCTCTTTGAGAAAGAAGGACAACAACCAAGAGGATGACAACATCCTCCCGGTTCCTCAGGTTTGCAACCTAGCTGTCATCCTCAAATCTTCACTGTCTCTCACTTTGCCCACACCATATCTAATCTGTTGCCAAAATCTGTCAATTTCACCTTTGCAATATCTCTCCAATACACCTCCTCATCTCCTCTTAACTACTGCCACTCTAGTGAAGAACCTAATCATTTTAAATCTGAATTATTGCAACAATCTGCTAATGAGTCTGCCTGTATGACCTTTTCGTGTTCCAAAGCATCATTTATTTAGCCACCAAAGTGATTTTCCTAAAGTGCAGGTCCAATCATGTCACACACACTCCCACACACTCAATAAACTCTAGTGGCTTTCTATTGCCTCCAGGATCAAATACAAAAGCTCTGTTAGCATCCAAAGCCCTTCATAACCTCCAATCGCCTCTCAGAACACCTTTCCAGTCTTCTTATCTTACTCCTTATTATGTATTCTTAGATCCAAAGACAATGGCCTCCTTGCTGTTCTAAGAACAAGATACCCTATGTCTTGGCTCTTGGCATTTTCTCTGGCTATCTCTTATGCCTGGAATGCTCACTTTTCTGGTTTCCTTTAAGTTTCAACTAAAATCCCATTTTCTGTAGGCAGCCTTTTTCCAAACTCTCTTAATTCTAGGGCCTTCCTTCTGACATTTCCTATTTTTTCCTGCATATAGCTTGCTTTGTATACATTTGTTTGCATCATTGTCTCCCCCATTAGATTGTGAGCTCCTTAATGGCAGAAACTATCTTTTGCCTCTTTGTATCCCCAGCTTTAATATAGTGCCTGGCACATAGTAGGAGCTAAACAAATACTTATTGATTATCTAGATGTATATTCTTTTTATAGATGACTACTGAAAAAAAAACAGGTTAAAACCTAGCTCAGTTCTTTATTGTTCTTCTACGTGTCCAAGTTTATTCTTCTGATTTCTTTTTCTTTAAATTTAAAATACTCCTTTCCTGTTAAGAAGTTACAATTAAATTTCTCCAGGACAGTTTCCAAGCAGACTGTAAGATTGTAACTGAAAACCCCCTGTTCACCAAATTTAGAGTGAATGAGTGAAAATGTGAAAAGGAAAATAAAGAATTTCAATACCTCTCTTACAGATTTCTTTTTTAAGGAAAATTTTCTTTGGTTTCAGTTTACGTCATATCAACCTTGTGAGAGCATACACAAAGAGGAAGGGCAGAGAAGAAATCTGCATAGAGCTAAAGGAATAATCAGATGATCTAATGAGGAAAACAATGCTTATTCTTTATGTTTTTATCTTAAGTACTTAGCACAATACCTGACACATAGCAAGTGCTAAATAAAATGTTTTTTGTTTTAATAAAACTAGGCAATTAATTTATAAAATAACTTAACTAGGTACCACATTGAAATACACTAAAGCCAAAAAGTTAGTAAGGATACTTCTCTTAAATACTATGCACTCTGGAATTCCCTATGTTCAAATGCTATGTCTTCTTACCTATATGATACATAATACATGCATTTTATACATGAAGATGGATATAGCCATTCCTATTTTAATTTTAAGCTTAATTTCATTTTTATGTAAAATAAATATTGTTTCAAATATTTTCTTTCCTTACCCCCTAAAATTCCTTTTCTCCCCTAAATGGGGTGTATGCACTCCACTTAGAGATAGTCACTAGAGTATCAACTCTCTGGAATGGAGGGATGAGAAAAACACTCGTGTTCCACTGATGACCATTGTTATGAAACAATGGCTGCCATAAAAGTTTACTAAAGTAGGCAAGGTATAGAACCTTAGAGTGGGAAATAAACCTTGGCCTCAAATAATTAAACAAAAACAAAAATCGGAGAATTGTGTTGGTAAACAAAATGGGCTCTTAGCACAAAGTTCAACCAAGTGCCCTTGAAGAGTTTGGCCTTGGTTTCCCCAATTAGATTTGGGAGTCCTTGATGATCTCCTTGCCTCAGGGGAGGGCCTAGTTTACACATGAGTTTAAGTGACATGTTTGGGACATCAGAGGCTTTTAGACCACATGGGTTTAAGTCGCATTTTTGTGATGATTTTAGGTCAGGTGGGTGAGTCGCATATGTGACTCACCCTTAACGCTGAAAAAGATATAAAACCAGGGGTTGGCATTCTCTTTTTTGGAACTCTTACCCACAACAGTGGTGACACATGTGACTCTGGGCCAGCCCTTGTTATGAGCTCCCAGGCTGAACCTAGATGTTGGTAACTATGAATTGTATTGGGTCTGTCTGTCGATGTTTGTAATTTGTTTGTATTTGTTCTGAAGTTCAGGGTACTGGCTTTTTCCCCTGAACTAAGTGAATGGTATTTGTATGCTGAATTAAAGTAAGCTCGTTAACCCCTTAAGGTTGCTTTCCTTACTAAAGCAGATCAAAAGAACCTGGGCTTTTGCAGCATGCTGGTAGCATGCTTGTTGTTGGGCTTATGTTGGTCTTTCATCCCCACAACAACTGCTAGCCAGATTGTTGAAACAGGAATGCAGTTAACTATATAAACTATTAGCTACCAAACACATCATAATGCTTTTTATAACTAAAGTGGTACTATATATTTTTTTAAATTGTACTATCAAGTTCTGTTGATCTATTACATTAGTTTCTTGCCAGTAAGAATAAAAGTCAAAATTTCTACATTGCCTTCCCTTTTTCAATCCATTTAATATAATTAAAGATATTCCTCAGGAATCATTCTTTCCCTCTCTGTAAATTATCATTGACAAAAAGAGAGATCATGACTGCTTCCCTAAAAAAAAGCTGGCAATATTTTTCTTGGCAGAAATTGAAGTAATCATATCACCTAGGCAACATTTCCAGATCCTCTTAGCTTCAGAGTTGGTTGCTAAGTCATTAAAAAAGAAAATTCTCATTTTTTACCTACTAAATAGTATCCGGTTGCTTAACTTTCACTCATTTGAATTAACCTAGTTTTAAACAGAGAATATCATCATAAATAGTACCCAGTCATCCAGAGGAGCTTAGAAAATGGGACTCTTTGCATCCTGTAACATGCTTTTTAGTTTGCAATTAAGAAAAAATGCAGAAGGGTATAGACTGATTTTTGCTTAGATATAGCAGGGATAAACAATGTATAATAGTCATAGTTTGTAATATGAACAGTTGAGCCATATAACATTTTATTTTAGCTTCCACACTGTATTAAGCACAGTATGTAAATATATAAAAGCCACATTACTCACTAGTGGTAAGTGTTGACTGATACAGTCCATGGAATCTATTAAATATTTTGATTACTCCTCTCTAAATAATTTCCTTAAACTGTCACTTCCCGGGTTTTGAAGGGTTAAGTGGAAGAAGAGGGTATATAATCCTATAGAGAAGAGTGATCAAAATAACAAGACAGGCACAGCCAGGTGTCACAGAAAGGACACTGAATTTGTATTCTGTAGACCTAGGCTTGAATTATGACACTGCCACTTACTGTTGCTTGTGTGACCATGGGAAGGTTATTTAATTTCTCTGGGCCTTATTTTCCCCATCTGTAAAATTCAGGGTGCAGATGAGATCATCTGTGAGTTTCTCCCTAGTTTTAAATTTCTGTAATTCTATGAAAATCATTCATTTAAGAAATATTTACTGAATTCCTTTGGAGATGTAGTATGCTGCAATGGAAAAGAACTTTTGAGTCAAAAACTTTTGAGTCAAAAGACCTGGGTTCAAATCTTACCTTTGTTATTTATTACCTACATGGCATATTTGGACATGTTATTTAACCTTTCAGAGACACAGATCTCTTAACACTTAAAAGATGATGTTAGAGTAGATGGATTCTAAAGTCCCTTCTAGCTCTAAATTTGTGAACCTGTGAATTGCAAAGCATAATGCTTGGAAATGTTTAACTAAATGTTTAACTAAAGAAATTAGAAATAGCAATATTTCTTTTATTTGTGTTTCTTTGAATTTTTTTTCCACTCATGATATTATGCCAAAGTAAGTATTGGTATTTTTTTTCTTTTTAATTTCTTTTTTTTTCCTTCCAGATACATAATTTTATTTTTGAGGGCAACTTAGAGCATGGAAAGAAGGCAGCCACTTCCTTCCATGCATATTAGTGCACCCTGTGTAATTTACACTCTTAGAGCATTGCCTGAAGCTCTTCAATATGAAATGACTTTTTTTATTATCACATGACTAGCATGTATTTAATACTTCTTTGGACACAGGCAGATCTGAGCATGTCTTTCCTCTGTTCACTAGGGCCTAGCTGTTGCTTAATGCCTCTAAGTTCAATACAAACTTGTTTTTTCATCAAGTCAATATCAAATGGGAATATCTGCAAATCTCTTAGCACAGGCCTGGCACATATATATATATATATATATATATATGTTAGTGATGATGATGATGATGATGATGATGATAATGCTTGGCATTTAAAAACCTTTATGCCCCTGTTCTAGCCTACTTTACTCCTTTTCATGTGATCTAAGGTCCACCCAAATGGGTCATATTGCTGTTCTTTCCACATAAAATGCCATTGCCCATTCTTGTGCCTTTGCATACACTGTCTCCTGCACCTGTCTCCCCTCGCCCCCTTTTTCCATACTTGATATGCATTCTCTTCTTACTTCTGCATCTTGGATTCTCATTTCCTTTAAACCTCAGCTGAAGTACTAGCTCCTATGTGAAGCCTTTACCAATTGTCTCACTTCTTAGTGTTTACCCCTCCTTAAATTACCTTGAATGTATTTGATAGATATTTATATATACAGATTTTTCCTCCTTCAAATTTGATAGCTTATAAAAATTTCAAGGACAGGGACAATTTGAGTTTTCTCTTTGTCTCTCAGCGACCTGTCTAAATATTGATTGGTCAATGAGCATTCACTCTATGACAAATTGCTTAATAAATGCTTGTTGATTGATTAGTGTGTTAGATTCAAAATTTGAACCCAGGCCTTCCTGACTCTAAAACTGGCATTTTATCACTATGCTACATTGTCTCTCCAATTCTTTTATAAGAGAGATTTTGTTTTGCTGTGTTATGCATATGTTATGAGAACTTTCCTTTCCATATTTAATTATTAGTCAATGGGGGTTGAGAGGGAAAGAAAATAAATGATTATTAATTAGAAAAATTATACATATATATGACTATCTTTTTTAAAAAATGATACAGTTACATGACTCAAAAAAGATATAGCAGAGAACTAATCTTTGAGTCAAGTGACCTGACTTTAAGTCCTACATCTCTCACCCACTGTATGACAAAGGGAAAGTTTAGATGACTAAACAAACACACACACACACACACACACACACACACACTCACATACACCTACACCTGGAGACTCTCTTAAGCTATGATTAGCAGTTATTTCCTATCTGCCTTTTTATAGATTGTGTGTCCTCACAATTCACTATATTACTAAATATAGTATTCACTATATTACTAAATTACAGATTTGGGGCAGGGAGGAAACCTAATTATTCCTAGAACACAAAGAAGTGAAATTTTCAATTTTCCTCAATATACTTTTGTATTAGGAGCGCAGAGTTTATAATCTCAAAGAGGATCATAAACATGTCTGAAACGTTCGGAACCGCCGGATATAAGAAACTCTCAAAGTAGAAGGCAGAAGAATCAAAACATTTATTTAGGCTCCACAGTAACCAACCCATGAACCAGCAACCCCATTTTGATATATTGATCAAAAGCTTCCAGGCCCAATAAGTACGCCTTGAAAGAGTAACCAGGAGGCTACAGAGAAGCATGATTGCGTAAAGCAAAATCATGTTTCCCCCTCTATGGTAATAAGATTACCCACTGGACTGAAGTCTTTGTTCAGCTTCCTCCCGTAGGTCAGCTCTGCTACTGGCAGCTCCTGCTTCAGCTGTGGCTGTGGCTGTAACTGTTACTGTAACTGTCGCTGTAACTGTCGCTGTAACTGTCTCTGGCTCCAACCGGAAAAGGAAAAGAGGATCTTCAAGCTGTCCTCTCCCCTCTTATAGAGTTTTTGACATCATCAAGCACCGCCTGAACGACCAGGGCCGATTGGTTCTTGACTTGGCCCCTCCCCCTAGCGTAGCCGTTAACACCTCCCCTCAGCCAGCCCCATGACTCATCACACAGGAAGTTGTCTGCTTCCTGGAATGCTCTTTGGGCTTCCTGCCCCGGAAGAGCAAGCCACAGTGTCCAGAGGCTCAATGAGGTAAGCTGAGTCATTCAAAGAAAACAAAGGCCATTCTGGCTACACTCCACCCCTTGTTATAGGATACATAATCTAATCAGCCATGTATCCTAGAACATACATTGTGATCCAATTACAAAGGAAACTAAAACATATCATTCATTATAAAGCAAAACATATCATTTGGTGACATTCCTAAATATTGGTTTACGATTCAAATGTGATCCACCCCTAGGTCCCAGCAAGATAATCTCTTCAATCAATCATCCCCAAAATAATTATTAATAATTCAAATGTCCACCCCTAAATCCTTGTATCCATTACATAGGATCAATAATATCATAACAATAAAACAACACAGCAAGGATAACACAAAATAAGTAAACAGAACACTATCATCATTTCCACCCCCCTTGAACGATTGGGGCTCAAAATCTTGGGGTGAGGGGTGAAGGTCTCATTTTCCATAGCTTCTTCATGCTGAAATTGGATGTAGAGATGGCCCTGCCCCCAAAAAGTCCCATTCCAGAGGTCATTTCTTTAACAAGCTGGCAGGAATTCCAAGAATGCTACATGCTTAGGCAGTCACCGGAAAGTGCAGGGTGCTTAAGCCTGAAGGAAACAAAACTAGCAACAAGGTTAGCCAAAACGAAGGACAAAAAGAATAGTCTGTGAATCTATTATTATAACCTATTCACGGTAAAATATATGGTTCAGGGGTACGATTTGGTAATTATTTTCCCCTGAATAGACAACTGTTACAGTGTTGTCCTTCCCATGGGCTATAACTTCTGCAGCCTTTGGAATATCATCTGGCTTCCGTTTTACCCATACCTTAGCTCCTGACTTTATTCTATCAATGGAGCAAGACCCTTTTGCCCCTCTAGTAGTTATTTTGGGAGGAGGGTCAGTTTTCACAAAGGGTATTTTTTCACAGGGGATAATAATGACTTGAACCATCCTATCATTTCTACAAAATTGTACAGGTTTTTTACCCATGTTCTGGAGTGTCACAACAATTTCTTTTTGATAATTAGAATCTATCACTCCAGCCAATACATGTATTCCTTGAGCCGCTAATCCTGGTTTAGGTAATATCCGTCCAAGATGATTCTTGGGGATTCTCATACATACTCCAGTAGGGGTTTTTCTTATCTCTTTCCTATTTAACCTAAAATTCTCTATACAATGTAAATCATATCCTGCTGAACCAGGTGTTCCTGGACTTGCTAGTGGGACATCTTCCCTCACAGTCCAAAATTCAATGTTTTGGATCTCACATGTTTGCTGTTCTCTGATCTGCAGATTTGGGGTCATCATTCTGGCTAGAGGTGTACTTCCCCCTAAGGGCCTATTATTCAAATTACGTAAGGCAATAGACAAATTATCCTTCCAATGTCGATATGAATTATTTGAGCTTAATTTTCTCAGCTGTTCTTTCAACAATCCATTCATTCTTTCAATCAGCCCAGATGCTTGTGGGTAATATGGAATATGATATATCCATTCTATATTATTCAACACACAATATCTTTTCACTTCTTTGCCCTTGAAATGTGACCCATTGTCACTTTGAATCTGCATTGGGGTTCCATAATATAAACTTACAATATCTAAAGTTTTACAGGTGTTTTTCTGAGTTGCGTCTTTATAAGGACAAGCCACTAGTACACCTGAATAGGTGTCAACACACGTACATACATATTTACATCCTTTATCCTGGGGTAGTGGGCCAATATAATCTATCTGCCAAATTTGGGCTGGAACTTTTCCCCTTGCTATTTCTCCAGTAACTATCCTAGGAAGAGTTCGTTCTTTTTCTAATTGGCATATACAACACTCCTCTGTTATTTGTTTTAACAACGCATGAGAAATACTGATACCTCGATCCTGTGCCCATCGATGGGTGGCCTGGACCCCTAAATGGCCAGCAGTCTGGTGGACCCATCTTGCTAAGGCTGGGTCATCAGTTGGAGTCGGAGTAGGGACAATATATTCAGTAGCAATCTTTGCTAGTCGATCCGCATGTGCATTGTACTCACGTTCTGGTGTGGTCAGGGTTGCATGAGCATCAACATGAAAAACTGACAGATCTGTAACCAAAGACATGTCCCATATATTTTCCCATAACTCTTTACCCCAAACTTGTTTGCCATGAATCTCCCAATTCTGATTCCTCCATATAGGCATCCACGTAGCTAATCCATTAGCTACCGCCCACGAGTCAGTAAATATATGACACTGTCCTCCTTTCTCTGCTCTGATGGCCTGATGCACTGCCATCAGTTCAGCATATTGGCTACTTCCACCTATCCCAGAACTTTCCAGAGTTCTCCTTGTACAGGGGTTATAGGCTACTGCTTTCAAATGTCTCTTCTGTCCTAAATATTTTGCTGTCCCATCAGTAAACCAAGCATGTTTCTTCTGTTCTTCATTTAGTCCGTCATATCCATTATTCCATTTCACTAAGGATGGTATCATCTGTTGCCTAGATTCAAGGGGCTTTTCATTGCTCTCAGTATCAATGTTCGCCACAGATTCATGTAGAGCAGAAACTCCATTTTTGCCTGCTCTGGACCTATTCTGAATATACCACTTCCATTTGATTATGCTTGCCTCTTGTGCATGTCCAATTCTGTGAGAAGCTGGGGTACTCATTACCCAAGTCATAATTGGAATTCCAGGCCTTAATACCACTTCATGACCCAGAGTTAGTTGCTCAGTTTCTACTAAAGCCCAATATGCAGCTAACAGCTGCTTCTCAAAAGGTGTATATTGCACTCCAGATGAGGGCAGTTTCCTTGACCAAAAGCCTAAAGGTACACTTCGGCTTTGTTGTTTTTGCCACAGACTCCAATTTGCATAGTCATCTTGTACAGTCACTTGTAACTCCACTGGCCCATTTTGCATAGGCCATAAGTCTAGAGCTAATTGAATAGCAGCCTTTGCTTCCTCAAAAGCTCTACTTTGTTCAAGTCCCCAGTCAAATTCATATTTCTTTCTGGTGACTTTATACAAGGGTTTTAAAATCTGTCCCAAATGTGGGATGTGGTGTCTCCAATAACCAAACAGCCCTATGAACTTTTGGGCCTCTTTCTTATTGGTAGGGGTGGGAAAATCCTGGATTTTTTGTCGAGCTTGTGGGAGAATTTCTCGCAGTCCTCTATTCCACTGTATCCCCAAGAATTTTACAGTTTGAGCTGGCCCTTGAACCTTTGCGGGGTTGATTTCCCATCCTTTGCTTTTCATATGGTCAATTAATAATGCTAAACTCTCCTCCACCTCCTTTATATTCTTTCCCTGTATCATGATGTCATCTATGTAATGTGTAAGCTGTACACCAGGTAACTTTAATTCATCCAAATGTTCAGCTACAATCCTGTGGCAAATAGTTGGGCTATGAATATATCCTTGCGGCAGGCGTGTAAATGTATACTGTCGGCCTTGCCAAGTAAAAGCAAACTGATTCCATTGCTTGGGGTCTATTGGGATTGTAAAGAAGGCATTGGCCAAATCAATAACTGCATACCAAGTCCCTTCACGTTTTTGTATTCTCTCTATTAAAGTAACCGTGTCTGGGACAGCAGCATACAAGGGAGGAGTCACTTTGTTCAGCTGTCTATAATCTACTGTCATCCTCCATGTTCCATCTGATTTCGGACTGGCCAGACAGGGTTGTTCCATTGAGTAGTTGTAGGGACTAACACTCCTGCCTCAACACATTCTCTTATAGTGTTGGCAATTTCATCTTGCCCACCTGGCACACGATATTGCCTCAAAGTAATTATTTCAGAAGGTTCGGGCAAAGTGATTGGATCCATCTTGATTTTCCCCACTAAGACTGCATTAATGCCTATTTTCCTCACAGCAGATTGGTATTTCCCTTCAGGTAAATTTAAGGTCATACCCTTCAAAATGTCTATTCCAATGATGTATTCAGGAATAGGCACAATAACCACACTATATTCTTTCTTGGGCAACTGTCCAATTTTCATCATCAATTTAACTTGTCTGGCTGATATTTCAGTCCCTCCTAGTCCTGTGATGGTAATAGGAGTTCCATGGCTGAACTTGTCTGGATTTCCATAAATAAGGGTGGCCTCGGCCCCAGTATCTATTAATGCCTCAGTTACCGTACTTGACCCATTTTTCCAATATATGGTCAAGTTAATGTGAGGTCTGCAATCCAGCTTACGTATTTCCTTAATTTGGGCTGGGGCCTGGCCTGTTCCCTAGTATTCCCTTTCATGTGATTCACTTGGGTATGAAGGTTCAACATCTGTAGCATTTGCAGGAGCAGTTCTGATTTCCCTATCTCTCCTGTTATCAAGGCCTTTATCTCTGTACATTCTATATAATTCATTGGTTGGAATTCCATCTATCATTTCAAAACCTACCCCTGCTCTCAATAAAGCAGTAAACATTTCTTTCCTTGTTACTCTCCTTTGGCGCCAAGTTTGCTGGTTATTCACCCTTCTCTCTCGAGGAGATCTATCCCTTCCCCAGTCACCTAAGTCATGTAACTGTAAAATCTTATTTATCACTGTTGTAAGACGGCTCCCTACTTCTCCAAGTAATAAATTCAAAATTAGTTGTTTATAAGCAGGGGGAGCTGTCCTAATTATTAAGTTCCTATGAGGCAGTTCCATTGGATCATTGTAATATTTGTCTGCAGTTCCTATCATAATGGCAGTCTTCATTACCTCCTCCTTTAGTCTCATGATACAATCTCTAAGTGAATACCAGGGTCTGTGCTCAGTGGGCCACATAGAATCAGTAGCATATCTCTTATTGCATCCCACAGCGGCTAATGCCAACAGAGTAGTCCTGCTATCACCATCTCCTTGCTGATGATGTTCCCTAAAAGCTTGTTGAACTAGAGGATCATGGCTGATACCTATGAATCTCATGCAGTCTGTCCTATCTACTGATATTCCACTGGCCCCTTGATCACTGAGTCTTACCATCCAAGATATCAATGGTTCTCCTATTCTTTGGCTGAATCTACTCAAAATATCTGTGACCTCTTGCGGTGAGAAATCTTCCTGAATTTCCCTTGTAACTGAATCTTCACCTCGGGTTTCTGTCTTCCTCCTTTGTATGGGTTGAGCCCTTGTTTGATCATTTAACCATCTCCTATGCTCTGTGTGAGGCACATCCTGAACCCCAGTAGTGTTTTGTGCCTCAGCCCCTAACATTGTCTCATTCTCTCCCCACTCACTTCCTCTGCCACCATGGCTAGGACGAAGCAGGCAGTCAGGCTCTTTCTGGGCTGGGTTGAAATGCACTCTGGGCTTTTTTGGTCTCCTGTTGCTCTTAGCCACATTAATAGAAAAGTTCTCATTTGAGTCAGTTTGGTCTCCTGCTATCTGAGATTCCCCTTCTTCCTGTGGGGTAGGAGTGCCCCCATGTCTTTCACTTAATCTCAATCTTTCGTATACTAGCCGGTAGGCTGATAACACTATCCAGCTTTGCCTAGATAGTGATGCCCCTGACTGAATCCCAACTTCTCGTAAACACTTTTCCAAATCCCTAGGATCTCCTCTCCGTAGCCTTGGTTCCCAGTTTTCACAGGGTCCAGCTTTTTTAGCCAATTCTTTTGCTAGGGAGGAATAAAATGGATCCTCCCATCCTGGGATATTCATCTCTTCCTCTGGAATTGTTCTGCTTCTAAATAGAGATCTTATACCTAGCGATCCCATCCTGGTCGCCAAATGTATTAGGAAGGCAGAGTTTATAATCTCAAAGAGGATCATAAACATGTCTGAAACGTTCGGAACCGCCGGATATAAGAAACTCTCAAAGTAGAAGGCAGAAGAATCAAAACATTTATTTAGGCTCCACAGTAACCAACCCATGAACCAGCAACCCCATTTTGATATATTGATCAAAAGCTTCCAGGCCCAATAAGTACGCCTTGAAAGAGTAACCAGGAGGCTACAGAGAAGCATGATTGCGTAAAGCAAAATCATGTTTCCCCCTCTATGGTAATAAGATTACCCACTGGACTGAAGTCTTTGTTCAGCTTCCTCCCGTAGGTCAGCTCTGCTACTGGCAGCTCCTGCTTCAGCTGTGGCTGTGGCTGTAACTGTTACTGTAACTGTCGCTGTAACTGTCGCTGTAACTGTCGCTGTAACTGTCTCTGGCTCCAACCGGAAAAGGAAAAGAGGATCTTCAAGCTGTCCTCTCCCCTCTTGTAGAGTTTTTGACATCATCAAGCACCGCCTGAACGACCAGGGCCGATTGGTTCTTGACTTGGCCCCTCCCCCTAGCGTAGCCGTTAACACCTCCCCTCAGCCAGCCCCATGACTCATCACACAGGAAGTTGTCTGCTTCCTGGAATGCTCTTTGGGCTTCCTGCCCCGGAAGAGCAAGCCACAGTGTCCAGAGGCTCAATGAGGTAAGCTGAGTCATTCAAAGAAAACAAAGGCCATTCTGGCTACAACTTTAAATGAGGTTCAATACTCAGAGCTAGAAAGAACCTCACAGGTCATCTGATTGCACTGTCATTCTCATTGTACACATGAAGAAACCTATCTTCCATAGAAGATAATCAACTTACTCAAGATCACACACAGAGTCAAGAACAGATCTTGGATTTGAATCCAGGTTCTCTGATCCTGAAACCCATATTCTTTCTCCTGTTTCATAATGCTTTTCTACATCATGTTAGGACTCTAATTGAGGGGGGACAGAGCCAAGATGGTGGCTTAAAAACAGGGACTTGCTTAATATCTCCCCCAAATCCTTCAAAAAACCATAAAAATGACTCCAAACAAATTCTAGATCTACAGAACCCATGAAATAACAGAGGGAAACAAGTCTCCAGCCCAAGACATCCTGGATGGTTGCCAGGAAGGGTCTGTCACATTGTGCAGGGAATGGAGAGGAGCCCAATGTAGATGGCACCAGAAGAGATCAGACTATGAGTAAACCAGGCAGAACAGGACTTAGGGCCTTGAATCACTGAACTGTGGCAGTCACCAGACTTCTCAACCCACAGATGCCAAAGACAATGGAGCAGGTCAGTGGGGAAACTGCTAGATATAGGTGAGGGAAGTGCACCGTCCAGCCTCAGCCCTAGAGCAGTGGAGGTGGCTGTAGCTGCTACAGCAGTGGCAGCAGCAGCAGCAACAGCAGCAGCAGCAGCGGCTGCTTCTGGCCCCAAGCCCACACAGCTGGGGGAATCAAGTGGTTGATCAGAACAGGAGGGCCGAAATCTCCTTGCTGGCACTGAGGGCAAGGTTCTCTTGCTTTATCCTGCTTGGATCTGGGTCCTGGTCCTGGTTGGTGATTCTTGGTGGAGGAGGACTGCTGGTGTGGCAGAGTTTTGTGATGGCTGTAGAGAGGGAGTCCTCCTGGTGGATATATGGCAGAAAAGAGTACCTGTACTCACAGACCAGAGCACAGGCCAGGAGAGGAGCATCCTACCACTTCAGAATAGAAGTAGCTCTAAAAGCAGCAGTGCAAAATCCCTGAAGCCTAGGACAAAATGCTTTCCACTCTGAAAGAAGTCATACCCTGAGAGAAAGCTCAAAAGTCAAGTAATTGGCTTGGAAAATGAGCAAGCAGCACAACAAAACTCATACTATAGAATCCTTCTTTGGTGACAAAGATCAAAACATACAGCGAGAGGAAGTCAACAAACTCAAAGAGCCTACATCAAAAGCCTCCAAGAAAAATATGAATTGGTCTCAGGCCATGGAAGAGCTCAAAAAAGATTTGTAAAACCAAATTAAAGAAGTAGAGGAAAAATTGGGAAGAGACATAAAAGTGATGCAAGAAAATCATGAAAAACAAGTCAACGACTTATAAAAGGAGATGCAAAAAAATACTGAAGAAAATAGCACCTTAAAAAATAGACTAACTCAAATGGCAAAAGAGCTCCAAAAAGCCAATGAGGAGAAGAATGCCTTAAAAGGCAGAATTAGCCAAATGGAAAAGGAGATCCAAAAGACCACTGAAAAAAAATACCAATTAAAAATTAGAATGGAGCAAGTGGAAGATAGTAGCTTTTTGAGAAATCAAGAAATTATAAAACAGAACCAAAAGAATGAAGAAAATAGAAGACAATGTGAAATATCTCATTGGAAAATCCACTGACATGGAAAATCAATCCAGGAGAGATAATTTAAAAATTATTGGACTACCTGAAATCCATGATCAAAAAAAAAAATGCTTAGAAATCATCTTTCCAAAAGTTATTAAAGAAAATTGACCTGATATTCTAGAACCAGAGGGTAAAATAGAAATGGAAAGAATCCACCAATTGCCTCTTGATCCCAAAGTGAAAACTCCTAGGAATACTGTAGCCAACTTCCAGAATTCCCAAGTCAAGGAGAAAATATTGCAAGCAGCCAGAAAGAAACAATTCAAGTATCGTGGAAACACAATTAGGATAACACAAAATCTAGCAGCTTCTACATTAAGGGATCAAAGGGCTTGGAATATGACATTCCTCAGGTCAAAGGAGCTAGGATTAAAACCAAGAATCACCTACCCACCAAAACTGAGTATAATACTCCAGGGCAAAATATGGACTTCCAATAACATAGAAGCCCTTCAAGCATTCTCGATGAAAAATGAGAGCTGAATAGAAAATTTCAATTTCAAATACAAGAATCAAGAGAAGCATGAAAAGGTAAACAGGAAAGAGAAACCATAAGGGACTTACTAGAGTTGAACCATTTTGTTTACATTCCTACATGGGAAGATGATATTTGTAACCCATGAGACCTTTCTGAGTATTAGGATAATAAAAGGGAATATATATATATATATATATATAGACAGAGGGCACAGGGTGAATTGAATATGAAGCGATGGTATCTAAAACAATAAAATAAAATTAAGGGGTGAGAGAGAAACATATTGGGAGAAAGAGAAAGGCAGAGACAAAATGGTGTAAATTATCTCCAATAAAAGTGGCAAGAAAAAACAGTAACAATGGAAGGAAAGAGAATGAGTGAATCTTGCTCTCATCGGATTTGACTTAAGTAGGGAATAACATACACACTCAGTTGGGTATCTTACTCTACAGGAAAGTAGGGGGGAGGGGGACAAGCATGGGGGATGATAGAAGGGAGGGCAGATTAGGGGAAGGAGGTAATCAAAAGCGAGCACTTTTGAAAAGGGACAGGGTCAAGGGAGAAAAGTGAATAAAGGGGGACAGGCTAGGATGGAGGGTAATATAGTTAGTCTTTCACAACATGACTATTATGGAAGTGTTTTGCATAATGATACCTGTGTGGCCTATGTTGAATTGCTTGCCTTCTCAAGAAGGGTGGGACTGGGGGAGGGAAGAAGGGATAGAATTTGGAGCTCAAAGTTCTAAAAAAAATGTTAAAAAAAAGTTGTTATTACATGCAACTGGGAAATAAGATATACAGGCAATGGAGGATAGAAATCTATCTTGCCGTATAAGAAACTAAGGGGAAAGGTGATGGGAGGGGGAGTGGGTGATAGAAGGGAAGGTAGACTGGGGAAAGGGGCAATCAGAATTTATGCCATCTTAGGGTGGGGGGAGGGTAGAAATGGGGAGAAAATTAGTAACTCAAAATCTTGTGGAAATCAATGTTGAAAACTAAAAATATTAAATAAAATATTCTTTAGTAAAAGAAAAAAAGACTCAGAATTGTAGTGAATAGTTTTAAATTAAAGTCAAACTTTTGGAAAATAAATGAGAAAATATGAACAGAATGGGAGTAACTATAATAATACATTTTTTCCTCAGAGCCCAAACATAATTCATAAGCAAAATTCTTTATTGCATCTGCCAAATTAATTTAGACTGGCTATGTGACTAGGGTAGACTGTAATCGAGCACCAGTGACTAGACTATTTTTACATTAAAATATCTCTAACATAGATATTATGTCAGTTAAGTTAAAGGGCACAACAAATCGTCTTCTGATGTTAGCTAAGACTTTGCTAACATGCATAACATGCTTTAGATGATTGCTATTAGAATCTTGTCAATCTATGGATATTGTGAAGCTGTGCATGCTAAATGACCTCTCTTGCAAATATAGGATATTACTCAGCCTAAATTTATTCGTTGTGAAAATCATTTGTCCTGTCTTTGTTCCAAGTGAGAAAACATAAAGTACCCTGCTGTTGACCAGTTAATGTTAAATACCTTGGTATTTTGGCACCTACTTCTCAACTGAGTACAATGGATCAAAAACATTTGGATGGGCATTTTACCAGATGAACATATGGATAAAATTCTAGGCAGCCAACAGACCATGATATATTCAGTGAATATCCAGCTTGGTTAACGAGGACCAGTCTTTCAGCCAGTAGTTCCAAGCTGCTATCCATACTGAGTTTAAGGTGATGAGCTTTTCCTAATTCAATTTTTGGCTGGAGAGCTTTTTTTAAAAAAAAAAATATTGTTACATGTGAATTTTAACTTTGTGCATCTTTTTTTTTTTAAGTAAAAAATTTATGTGTTTGTATATAAGATCTACACTTCAGTGCTCTATGTGAGAGGGGGAAAAACTTTAAACAAATAGATCTGAGCAGAAGTAGACATCAAATACTATCCCTAACTTTTTCAGTCAATATAGCAATTCATTTTCTTTGCCTCTACTTATTTTTAGACTATTTTCTGAGGCTCTAGGTTCTGTCTCTATTTTTTTTTACCTACTGGAAGATCCTTGCATTCTAAACCCAGACTTAGGATATCCATTAGTTCAGAATTTGATGTCAATACAAATTGGATAAAATCAGTATATCATTTTATATATTAACAGGTTTCTGATTTAGGTATATGAGAGTAAGCTATATATTTGTACCTTCTTATTACAAAGACAATCAACATTAAAACTGAATTTAGAATCTATCTATAGGAGACTTCTAGGGTAGGTAAACAACTAGATGGAGAAGAAAATATTTTCTCCAATCCTTATGGCCTCACAGAATTCTCTAAAATAGGAATTAGGTGCAAGCAATAAAACAATTATAGCTTTCTCCATGGTTAACCCCAAAGACATAAAAACCTGATTAACTAACAGGCTAATTGTTGTTAACATACTCCCTTACACCCCACTACCCATCAAAGGGGTAAAGCTCAGAAGAGAACTGAAATCCACCAGTCCTTCCTCCCAGTGCCAGGGAAAACCAAAAGACACAGCTTGTCTTGACTAGGACAGGATTATAATAGCCCTTTGTACCCCAACAGGGCTCAGATTAAGAACTAAGGAATAGATATAACTGAGGCAGGACACATATATAAGTATATTGTACTCCACTAAGACTGAAGGAAAGAACCTGGAATCCAGCTGGTCAATTTTATTTTTTTAATCTTTTTTTTTGTTGTTCTTGTTTCTAATTACATGTAAAACAGTTTTTAGCATTTACTTTTTTTTTACATTTGAATTCCAAATTTTCTCCTTCACTCCTTCCTCCTTACCATCAAGAAGGCAAGGAATTTGATATAGGTTATATATATGCAGTTATGCAAAACATGTTTTCTTATTAGTTGTGTTGTGAAAGAAAACACAAAAGAGAGAAAAAATAAGAAAAATAAAGAAAGTTTGAAAAATGATGCTTCGATCTACATGCAGATTCCATCAGTTCTTTCTCTGTATTAGATCATTGTATTCCTTTTTTTTTTTCAAGGGAAAAGACAAAGTTTATTAAGGGTTAGCCATATTGGCCTGCCCCAAGAGATCCCACCCTTTGTGATGCTTGTAACAAGCAGGCCAGATCAATCTGAGCTAGATTGGATCTGAGCACCTTCATGGAGGCAAGATGGAGATTAAATACACAAAGATTGTGGGAGGGATTGAGGGGTGGTCTGGGGTGACTAGAGGAGGAGTTCAGGGAGGGACTTGAGGAGAAGTCTAAGGAGGAGCTTGATGGGACTGAGATGAGGTCAGAGATTCCACGGAGGGAAACAGCTGAAGGCTACATGGAGACATACAGACAATAGAGGGCTGGGGTAACAGAGCTAGGGTATAGATATTTTGATAAGGATTAAGTGTGGGGAAACAGCTGGAGGATAGAGGGCTAGGCCAGCCAGAGACTTGGGCCCAATAGATCATTGTATTCCTAAGAAGAGCTAAGTCATTCAGAGTTGATCATCCTACAGTATTGACATTGTGTACAATATTATTCTGGTTCTGTTCACTTCACTTTGTATCACTTCATGTAAGTCTTTCCAGGTTTTTCTGAAGGCATCCTGATCATCATTTCTTATATCACAATCATATACCACAACTTTTATAGGTATTCCCCAATTGATGGGAATCCCTTCAATTTCCAGTACTTCACCATTATAAGAAGAGCTACTAAAACTATTTTTTGTACATATAGATTTCCCGGAAGTACCAGATTGCTTTGATAATTACCACTCTGTCATATTGTTTGAGATCTTAAATGGCTAAACCTCCTTCCTTCACATTGTTTTTCATTTTCTTCTTTTGATATTCTTGACATTTTGTTCTTCTAGATGAATTTTTAAATTATTTTTTCTAATTTTATAAATTATTTTCTTGTTACTTAGGTATGGTATTGAATAAGTAAATTAATTTAAGTAGAATTGTCATTTTTCTTATTTGCTTGACTTATATATGATTAATATTTTTGCAATAGGAATTATTACTTTTTTATTTTGTCAAGAGCTTTTACTGCACATATTGAGATACTCATATGATTTCTATTAGTTTAGTTACTGATACGGTCAATTATGCTAATAGTTTTACTCATATTGAACCAACCCTTCATTCTTGCTATAAATCCCACCTTGTCGTAGTGTATGATCTTTGTGATATATTGCTATAATCTCCTTGCTAGTATTTTACTTAAACTTTTGCATTAATATTCATTAGAGAAATTGGTCCATAGTTTTCTTTCTCTGTTTTTGCTCTTTCTGTTTTGAGTATCAGCCTCATATTTGTTTCATAAAAGGAATTTGGCAGGACTCCTTCTTTGCCTATTTTTCCAAATACTTTATATGGTATTGGGATTAATTTTTTTTTTAATTTTTGGTAGAAGTCACTTGTGAATCCATCTGGTCCCAGTGATTTTTTTCTTTACACAGCTCATTATTCAATTTCTTTTTTCTAAAATATAGTTATTTAAGAATTCCTCTTCTGTTAATCTAAATTATATTAATTCATTTTCCTAAATTGTTAGACATATTGGTATATAATTAGGCAAATTATCTTCTTATTATTGAGTTAATTTCATCTTCATTGGTGGTGAATTCACCTTTTCAGGTTTTGATACTGGTATGGTTTTCTTTTTTTAAAATAAATTTAAACAATGGTTTGTCTACTTTATTGTGTGTGCTGTTTTTTTTTTTTAATAAAACCTGTTCCTAGTTTTATTTATTAGTTCAATTGTTTTCTTGCTTCTAATTCTATACAACTCTATTTTGATTTTCAGAATTTCCAATTTGCTGTTTAATTAGGGATTTTTAATTTGTTCTTTTTCTACTTTTTTGTTGCATGCCCAGTTTCTTGATCTGATATTTTACTATTTTATTAACGCAAGTGTTTTAAAATATAAATTTTCCCCTAGGTATTGCTTTGGTTGCATCTCATAAATTTTGGTATGTTGTCTCATTGTTGCCACTCTCTTTAATAAAATTATTGATAGTTTCTCTGATTTGTTGTCTGACCCTCTCATTCTTTAGGATTAGATCATATAATTTCCAATTAATGTTTATGGCACTTTTCGATTGTAATTTTTATTCCATTGTGTTTGAAAAAGATGCATTTAATATTTCTGCTCTTCTGTATTTGATTGTGAAGATTTTATATTCGAACATGTAATCAGTTTTAATGCAGGTGCCATATACCACCGAGAAAAAGATATATTCCTTTCTATTCCCATTTATTTTTCTCCAGAGGTCTACCATTTTTAACTTTTCCAAAATTCTATTCATCTTAATTTTTTTAGTTTTATTTAGTTCTGAAAAGGGAAATTTTGTTCTAACACTACTATACATTTATGGTATATTTCCTCCTAAAACTCATTTAACTTTTCCTTTAAAAATTTGGATTCTAAAAATCTGGTGCATATATGTTTAGTATTGATATTACTTCATTGTCTGCAGTACCTTTGAGCAAAATGTAGTTTTGTATCTCATCTCTTTTAATCAGGTCTATTTTTACCTTTGCTTTGTCTGAGATCATGATTACTACTCCCACTTCTTTTTTAACTTTTAACTTTTTTTTAACTTCACCCTGATTCACAACAGATTGCTCCAGTCACTTACTTACCTTTACTCTATGTATCTGTTTCAAGTATGTTTCTTATAACCAACATATTATAGGCCTCTGGTTTTTAACCCACTCTTCTATCTACTTCCATTTCATGAGTGACTTCATCCCTTTCATATTGCCAGTTATGATTACTATGTATTTTCCTCCATCCTACTTTTCCCCTGTTTATCTCTCTCTCTCTCTCTCTCTCTCTCTCTCTCTCTCTCTCTCTCTCTCTCTCTCTCTCTCCTTAAAACTATTTTGCTTCTGACCACTGCCTGCCCAAGTCTGCCCTCGCTTCTATCAGTATATTCCTCTTCTTCTTCCCCCCTTCCCTCCTACTTCCCTGTAGGTTAATATAGATTTCTGTACCCAGCTGAGTGTGTATGTTATTTCCTCTTTCAGGCAATTCTGATGAGTAAGGATTAAGTGTTGTCCACTTTCCCCACCACCATATTCTCCTCCACTGTAAAAGCTCTTTTATACTTCTTTTATGTGAGATAAGTTGCCCCATTCTACATCTCGCTTTATCTTTCACCCATTACATCCTTATTTATCATCCCTTAATTTTATTTTTTTCAACATCCTTCCATCATAATCAACTCACACCAATTCACTGTACTCCTTACAACTCCCCTAAAAATGATAAAGTTTTAGGAGCTGCCAATATCATCTTCCCATTTAGGAATGTAAATATTTTAAAGTCTTGAGTTCCTTACGAGTTCCCTTTGTTGTTTACATTTGTATGCTTCTATTGAGTGTTATATTTGAATGTCAAATTTTCTTTTCAACTCCACATTTTCATCAGTAATGCATGAAAGTCCTCTATTTCATTAAATATCCATTTTTCCCTCCAGGGACTTTGCTCAATTTTTCTGGGTAAGTGACTCTTGGTTGTAATCCTAGCTCCTTTGCCTTCTGGAATATAATATTACAAGCCCTTCAATCTTTTATAGCAGAAGCTGCAAAATCTTGTGTGATCCTGGCTATAGCTTCATGGCACTTAAGTTGTTTCTTTCTGGCTGCTTGTTGTATTTTCTCCTTGGCCTGCGAGCTCTGGAATTTGGCTATAAGATTCCTGGGAGTTTCTATTTTGGGATCTCTTTCAGGAAGTGATAAGTAGATTATTTCAATGGCTACTTTACCCTCTGCTTTAGGCTATCAGGGGAGTTTTCCTTGATAATTTCTTGAAAGATAATGTCTAGGCTTTTTTTTTTATCATGGCATTCAGGTAATTCAATAATTCTTAAATTATCTATTCTGGATCTATTTTCTAGGTCATTTGTTTTTTTTTTAATGAAGTATTTCACATGTTCTATTTTTTTCACTCTTTTGTATTGTTATCTTAATTTCTTTTTTTCCCATTTTTTCTTCCTCCCTCAGTTGCTTTTATATCTTCTTTTCCATTTGGCAAATTCTGCTTTTTAAGGAATTCTTTTCAGTAAATTTGTGTTCCTCTTTTTCCATTGGCCCTATTCTGTTGTTTTTTTTTTTAATGGTGTTATTTTTCTCTATTATTTTTATGCCTCTTTTAGCAAGCTGTTGCCTCATTTCTCATGATTTATTTGCATCATTCTCATTTCTTTTCCCAATTTTTCCTCTACCTCTATTATTTGATTTTTTAAACATCCTTTTTTGAGCTCTTCCAGGACTTATTTTTTTGTTGTTGTTGCCTGAACACAATTTACTTTTTTGTATGAGTCCTTGCATGTAGTTGATTTGATTTTGTTGCCTTCTTCTGAGTTTGTGTTTTGATATTCCCTGTTACTAAGAGGAACTTTCTATGGTCAGGTTCTTTCTGATTTGCTTGTTTTTGCTCATTTTTCCAGCCTATTTCTTGACTTTTTACATTATGTGAAATCTGGGCTCTGCTCCTTGGATGGAGGGGTCACTGTCCCAGCCTTCAAGTTTTTTGTGCTCCTGTTTTCAGAACTAGTTCTGGGGATCTTTATGTTTTCAGTTTTTCTATAGTAGTGTGATTAAGGAGAGGTGTGATCACTGCTCTTTTTGCCTGTGCTCTGGTCTGTGAGCAACCACAAGCACTCTTTTCTGTCCTGGACCTGCAAGCAGGGTCCCAGTTCTTGTTAGTGCTCTTCCCTCACCCTGGGACTGAGACCCAGAACCACATATGGGTAATGAAAATGAGTCCTGCTCCTAGTGCCAGGAAATGATTCTCTGTATTCTCCTTCTGAAGAGTTTTAGACCTCTTACCATCTATGGGCTAAGACCCCCATAATTCACCCCCACCATTGATTCAGTTGGCCCCAATATCTGCTGCTGGTTTACTGGGGTATGACTTGTGCTGTTACAGCCTATGGTGGACTGTGCTGGACTGTGTTCCACTGTCACTCCAGTGAGATGGACCTTTCTTGCTGACATTCTAAGTTGTCTTGAACTGAAAAATTCTTTCACTCTCTCCTTCTTTTAGTGTTGCTGCTCCAGATTTTGTTTTGAGGCATCATTTTGATGTTATTTTGAAGGGAATCAGGGAGAACTCAGATGACTCCTTGCCTTTACTTAGCCATCTTGGCTCTGCCTCCTTTTTCAATTCTATTCTTACAAAAGTCACTTGCAGTGGAGTCTGAGGCCAGTGAAATGTGACTTACCCAGTATCAGTGTAGGGGTGGCTTTAGATCTTACCCCCAGGGAAATCTCCATCAGTAGTGAAGGAATTCCAAACAATAAGGGAAACTAATTAAAAAGAAAAAAATCCTGATATTACCAATAATCTCATTATATAGAAAATTCAATTAAAGATCTTGAGTATAAATACACATACTATTAGGGAATATATTAGTAAGAGAAAGGAAAATGGCCTTAAGATGGCAAAAACACTCCCAACACCAGTGAATGAACATTACAATACAAGGAGAATTGAATCAGCGACTAATGAGGCAGAGTCCCTTGTAGATTTCCAAGAGAGAGAGAAGCCACAGTAGCAACATTATCCTGAAACAACTAAACAAGAAATAGGAATCTTTAAAATAGTATTTATAGATTGAATAGCAGAAATAATTGGCATAATGGAAATACTTGAATCCATGGTGTCAAGTCTTTCCAAAGAAACAAAAGAAAGATGAGCTGACAGGAAACACAAATACAGAAACATAAAGGACAACCTGAAAGATGAGAAATAAAAGCAATACCATTAAAAGAAAACAATTTTCATAGAAAATCTGATCTCCAAAGCATATTGAAGAAAGGGTGCTTAGAGAAAACTTAAGGATTATAAGTCTCCTAGTATAACCAGACAGGTCAAAAAATCTGAACACCACACTAAAGGAAATAATTTTTAAAAAAACCCTACCTATGTCTTCTGATCAAAGAAAACAAACTATCTTCTCCAAAAAGAATACCCAAATTAACTCCAGGAAAAAACAAACAAACAAACAAACAAAAACAGAAACCTTTGTTGTAAACTCAAATACACATAGTGGTTAAATTTCACAATTCCAATGACAAATGAAATATTCTGTAAGTAACCAGGGGAAAGACCTTCAAATACAAAGGAAAAGAAATTCAGATAACCTAAGTATATTCAGTGGTTACTTAAAAATGTATAAGAGTATGAAAGAACATATTCTGAAGCAGAAATGAAGAGCTTAAGATATAACTCAAAGTGTATCCTAAGGGTGACTTACCCTACAAGGCTGAGCCTTACTATTAATGTGAAGAAAAAAAACCAAGAATGTTAAATTAGAAGATGCATTTGAAATATCCCTATAAAGAAAGGCCCTCCTGTATCCCAAAGAGATCATAAAAATGGGAAAAGGACCCATGTGTACAAAAGTATTTATAGCAGCTCTTTTTGTGGTGGCCAAGACCTGGAAATTGAGAGGATGCCCATTAATTGGGGAATGGATGAACAAGTAGTGGTATGTGAATGTAACGGAATACTATTGTGCTATAAGAAATGATGAATAGATGGACTTTAGAAAAAATTGGAAAGACTTATATGAACTGATGCTGAGTGAAGTGAGCGGAACCAGGAGAACATTGTATAGAGTAAAAGCCACAGTATGTGATGACTGACATTAGCAGATATAGCTCTTCCCAGCAATGCAAGGACTTAAAACAATTTCAAAAGACTCATGATGGAAAATGCCATCCACATCCAGAGAAAGAAATATGGAGCCTGAATGCAGATAAAAGAATACTATTTGCTCACTTTTTTTTGTTTTGTTTTTTTCTTTGTCATGGTTCCTCCCATTTGTTCTAATTCTTCTATACAGCATGACTAATGTGAAAATATATTTAATAAGAATATATAGAGAGAGCCTATATCAGATTGCATACCCGCTTGGAGAGAGGTAAGGGGAGGGAGGCAGAGAAAATATAAAACTTATGGAACTGAATGTTGAAAACAAAATAAACAAATAATTTTTTAAAAGAAAAAAGAAAAGAAAATCCCTCTGTGTGGTCAGATTGAGGAACTTAACTTTCAGTGAATTTATTTTTTTTTCCATGTGGAGACCAGAATTTAGAATGGAAGATCACATGTCACATACCAGTGATCAATTACTGTAGCATAGTACCCCACTAACTCCTGAAAATCCTAGATTCTCATTTTAGCCTATGTGTCATTCAAGATTGTAACTTCTGTGAGGAGAAAGAATATTTCAGTTTTATCTTTGCATGCCCAGTTCTTAGCACAACACCTGTCATATTATAGATGCTCAATTGTTGAAATGAATTAGTTTTTTTTTTTTTTTTGGTTCTCACTTGTTGGATTAGCAAAATAAGGTTGCTGAATAAAGTTGAACTTAATTCTTCTGGCTTCTTCTTTTATTTGTGTTAAAGCTATAAAATGTAAATTTTTATTGCTACATGATTACCAACCATGCTTCCGCCACGATGAACATCGTGTTTGCATTCTGATTCAGAAAGATCACTGCCAGAATTACATAACCATTCTTGGTCTCTTCTCTCTGTTCTGGGCTTTGTATAATCAACAGTTTATTGAACATTTCCCAATAATGTTCTATAGATACATTAAACTCAACATATGTTTAAAAAAACTCATTATTTCTACCTGCCAAACTCAAGGACCTTCTAAATTTTTCTGGTTTTAGCAGATATTACCATCCTTCCATTCACCTAGGTTCATAATGTCACAGTAATAGCTGACTCTGCACTCTCACTCTTTCCACATATCCAATTACTTTAAAAATCTTGTTGATTGCATCCCCTCATCAGCTGCTTGCAGCCATACCCTTCTTTCCATTAAACCACAACATAAGTTCATGTCCTTATCACATCCATTCTGGACTGTTGTGATAGCGTTCTAATTGGTCTCTCTGCCTTCATTCTTTTCTTTTTTAAATCCGTTATCTACAAAGCTGCCAAAATAATATTCCTATAGCACACGTCTGACTATGTCACCCCAGTGTCCAATGAATTCCAGTAACTATGGCTAAATTTAAGTTCCTATGTTTAGCCTGTAAATTGCTTCAAGAGTGGGCTCCAACCCACTTTTATGGCCTTAATGAATCCTACTCTTCCTCACACGGTCTTCCATATAGCCAACCTGGCATTCAGCCTATTCTTCAAATGCATTATTCTGTCTTCCTATCTCCATACCTTTGCATAGGCTAGCCCCCTTCTAAAAATTTATCATTTCTTCCTCACTCCACCTCTTCAAATCCCTAGTTGTCTTCAAAGTTAAACTTTGGTCACCTCCAAAATGAAGCTTTTTCTGATCCACCCCCAGATTTCAGTGTCTCTCAAATAAGATAACTGTGCTTGACATATAGTAGGCATGTAATAATAAATACTTCTTCCATTTCTTTCCCCTTTCCTATCTGAATTATCTTGCATTTATTTTGTACCTATTTTGTATATATTTGTACATTGTCTTTTCCAAGAGAATACAAATTCCTTGAGGTCAGCAGCCATTCCTTTTTTTTTTCTTCCTATCCCTGGCATCTAGCCCATTGTTTCATGGATTGTAGGTATTTAATAAAAGTTTTTTGTTTTACTATTGACTATCCATAACCTTTTCAAACTTTTCATTCCTGAGCAACATCAAACTAATTTAAATCATTTTATTTAGTCTGTTTTTTTTTATTTAATTAAGTTTTTCTCAGAGGGGGATGGCAGGGCAATTGGAGTTAAGTGACTTGCCCAAAGTCACACAGCTAGTAAGTGTGTCAAGTGTCTGAGGCTGCATTGAACCCAGGTCCTCCTGACTCCAGGACCGATGCTCTACTCACTGCATCACCTATCTGCCCCTATTTAATTAACTTTTAATAAGATTTTTAGAGATGGATAGGCAATCAGAGATTATATAGATCTATTTCCTTCAAAGTCCTTCTTATTTTTTAAAATTTGATTGCCTCTTTGCTTTTGCTAACTGATTTTTCTGTTTGTGGAAAAGGACTTCAGCTTTATATACCTCTAATTGAAATAACCTATTTTATATTTTAGGAGTACACACACATATATGCAGATAGATAGATTCCCTATTAAGAATTCTTTATATTCCTTATTTACTTAAGAATTCTCCCCTTAGCTATAGTTGTACAAGGTACTTCCTTCCATTCTTCTCTCTCTACCTACCTCTGGTTTTCTCAATGTGAATGAGAAAACACCTGGTTTCTCCTTTTAAAACTATATTCATTTCAGGATATTACTTTTGGTATATTTCTTTTTCTTTTGGCCTTGATATATTTTGTTCCAAACTTTCTTTCATTTTTCATATTTGCTAGATTATTGTTGTTAATCCTTATTATCTTATTACATAATCCCTTAGTTCCTGGCTTGCAGTATTTGTCTCCTGGTTATAGTATCTCAGGGAAGTTTTCTTTCATGATTTCTTCAAATATAGTATTGGGGTTTTGGTTTCCTTATGGATTTTAGGGAAACCAATAATTCTTAAATAATCTGTTCTCATTCTGTTTTCCGATCATTTTTCTTTCTGTTAGATGATATAATATGTGTTTTAAGTTTTTAGTCTTTTGACTTTGTCCTATTGTTTCTTGTTCTATCATGGAATTTTTTTAGTTCTATATTATCATTCTATTTGTGTGTGTATATGTGTGCATGTGTTCACTATTTTGGTAAGCTCTTCCAGTTTCTGTTTAAGTTGTTCATTCTGTTTCATGTTTATGTTCTTTCAAGTTTTTTTTCCCCCAAGAGATCTAATTTATTTTTTTTTGTTTGTTTATCATTTCAACTCTTCATGTATGCTGCTGCTGCTGCCTCTGATTACTGGTTCTCCTCATCATGCCCAGACTGCCAGTGTAGAGGCCACTTACAGTCAGGATCCTAACACTAATTTACAAAGACATTTTAACATGCTCTGTTTGTCAAATTTGGCAAGTTCACTCATTTTTAGGTAGCCTTATGGCCCTCTGCTCCTGATGTCTTAGCATAGTGATGCCAGATATTTCATTGATCTATCCCATTGGGCATCAGAATTTCCAAATTTAAGGAATCCATAGACCTCAGACTTTCCAGCATTAAGCATGCACCATAACATCTGGCATTAGATTTCTTTTGGTAGGACATTTATTCTTTCATTTTTTGGACCTTGTCTTTCTTTTTTTTTTTTTTTCACTGGTGCTTTACTACAGTTGGGATCCTGTATGGTTCAGGTAAGCCTCACTCAGATTCTCATCTCTGTGACTTACATTCCTGGAAGGGGTTTCCAAGCTAGGATCCCAGTGGTCTCTGGGCTCTTTTCCTTCTGCAAATCTGAAATTGGATGCTAATCCAGGACCAAGCCCTGACTTCCACCAGTCTTGCATTGAACTACCCAGATCACACAATGCATCCACCTCAATCCAGGGTGGCTATGGAGAGAGGTTCTGAGATTTGTCTCTTCCTATAATCCTAGACTGGAATTCTAATCCAAGTTAGGCCCTACATCTGTACCCTTTCCCAATCCTGGATTGAGGGCATAAACTCTGGTTCTGCCTTCTCCCACAGTAATAGAAAAGACAGAGCAATGATATATTGAGCTTTCCTGAACAGGGCAATGAGTTAGAAATTATGGTTTCAGCATTTGGCACCCTCCCATAGTTCTGGATGGAATTGTCAAATGGGGGATGTGATGGGAAACCCTCAGGACAGATTCAGATCTGTAGTTTATTACATGACCCATTTGTACTCTCTCTCTCTCTCTCTCGCTCTCTCTCTCTCTCTCTCTCTCTCTCTCCCCCCCCCCTCTCTCCCCCCTCTCTTTTTTCTCTTCCCCCACCCCCTTTCTCCTCTGTCCTCTCTTCTCTTTTCTCTCTTTCTTGTGGAGATTACCCACTTGTATTCCTCTTCAATCATCTTTCCTGATTGTCAATTTTCTGCTTTATCTAATGGTGTTTTACATTGTTCATGAGGCACTGCTAAAAAGGCTTCTCTTGGCTGAAAGCTTTGTTGGAAGTTCCAGCTTTTTTAATGTGACAAAACCATTTTTGTATCCCTTTATGTTGAGAGAGAAGTTATTTGGAAGAAGCGATATAATGTTGACCTCTAGTTTTGAAGGTTCTTATAAATAGTTGCATGGTTCCATAAATTTAATTATTAGCAAAAGTCCAGCAAATTTCAGAAGCTTATTTAAAAAGTCCTACTCTTTAAGTGCAAATGTTATGCCTCATTCTTCTTTGGATCCCTCTCAGTTCTTAGCATACCATAGCATACTCTCTAGAAATATTGATTGTTTGATCCTGTACGACCAGAAAATTGATGGTAATATCTAACATGTGGAGTTAATGGTATCATCATTAACTGTTTTAGTGAACTCTGCACAAATGAAATTTACAAATTTATTTTAAGATTTTCAATAAAATTCACTTTAATAAACATAACTGAGTACTGACTAAATGTGAAGCAGTAGGTTTGGTGCTGAATTGTTTTTTACATTAAAAAATGATGCAGTGTAAGTTCTTAAGGAGTGTATAGTCTAATGATTGTGGAGGAATTTTCTATGTATACAACTATGTATTATATAAGGTAAAACGCACTAACAATAAAAAGAGACCAAGCAAAATACTCTAGTATAATTTGTAAGAGAATTACATTCTGTGAGAATCATGGAAGATTTCATTAAGAAGGTGGCACTTTAGTTGATTTTTGAAGGAAAATATCAACAGAAAAAGATAAAGAATCTGTGAGTCTTCTCTCTGAATTAAAGGAATGAGTTAGAGAGCATCAGATAGCATTAACTAGGGGGGAAAGAAGAAGTCTTTCCTCTTAGGGAAAACATTCACTAGAATTTTCATGGAGTACATCCAAATTCAGGTATACTTGCAAAGGTCTCTCCCCTAACTTGCATAGTACAGGAGAATTTGAAATTATTTGTCATATATTCTTTTCACCAACAAGTAAATGTAAGACAAAATGCAAACATCACCAAAATTATTCTTTTTTTTGTTTTGTTTTTAGGTCATGTAGAGTAACACAAGTGCTGCCATTTGAAGTATGATTGTTCTTCTAAACATGATGGGGAAGAGGCCAAAAAAATTACCCTAATCTAATTAATTTCCCAGTGTTTTTTTCATGAAATTTCCCATTAATTGGAGAAAACATTACAAATATTATTGACAGGTTTTTCATGGTGTAGTAAGTGCAAAAAAATCTCAACCATCATTCAAAAAATCTAGACAGAAACAGTATAGATAAGATTGTGGTAAAATGTGTCACTATGTAGAAGTTAATTTAACTAAATATGTCCCTTCAGAGCATTCCCTAGACTCTAGGGAACATATGCTGGCTTTTATTCATTGGATCATAGATTAAGAGCTAAAAGAAACCTTCAAACTATTATAAATCAACCCCTTAATTTAAATAGGAGGAAATTGAAGCATGATGTGAAGTTTATGTGTATTTACCCAGTGTCACCCTGGTAGTAAGTGACAGAACAAGGATTCAAAACCAGGACCTCTGCCAAAAAAATCCATTAGTCTGTCTACTATTCAACCCCTTTATGAGTATCATTTCTGCCTGATACCTTTGGAAAAGGAATGTTGGCACAATGGCATAGTTGGTATATTGATCAGGAGTCATAAAGACGTAGAATCAAATGTTACCTTGCACACTTTATAGCTATTTGACCTTGGATAAGTCACTTTTAAGCCTCAATTTCTACATCTGTAAAATGGAGATAATACCTATAGCACTTAACTCACTAGGTTGCTGAATGGATCAAAGGAGATAATCTATTTACAATGTTTTGCAATTCTTAAGGTGCTATTTATATAGCCATTGTTATAGTTATTCACAGTTTTGGCTACTGCATAAGGTAAAGACTATGGTATTTAAGTCAGTCACCTTAACTTCATTCACATTCCCTTCAATTAGCAAAACTGAATCTTTAAGGGAATTAAAGCTGCAAGACTTTTCCAAGTCTGCTTAGCTTGAGGTAGACTGTCATGCAAAAACTATATGGTTCTTCTGATTTCCTTTTACTCTCAAATAAAAAGGAATTCAGACAAATGGTCTCCCATTGTTCAGTTTATGAATACCCACTGGAGAAGCTATATGATTTAGTGGACAGAGTGCTAGGCCGGGAGTTAGGAATACCTGAGTTCTAATCCAGCCTCAGCACATACCAGCTGTGTGACCCTGGGAAATTTAGCTCAAATTTGTATGCCTCTGTTTTCTCATCTGTAAAATGGGAATAATAATGGCATATACCTTTCAGCATTGTTGTGAAGATTAAATGAGATAATACTTGTAAAGCATTTAAGACAGTACCTGGCGCATAGGGGTGTTTAATAATTTCTCCCTTCCTTCCTTCAGAGAACTGAATGGCAGTGTGGGGTAGCATTAAGGCAATACATGATAAAAAGGTAGAAAAGAGGAGGAGATACCTGTATGTGCTGGTGAGTTTAGTATTATATAGCTACCTTCAAAAATGAACTAAGCCAAGTAAGCCTTGCCGCATGTGACAACTTACAGCACTCCCTAGGTTAGGCAAACACTGCGTGCCGAATAAATATATATAAAATTTTTTACATCTACTATACTGTACACTATATATATATATATATATATATATATATATATATATACACATATATATACATATACATATATATACTATATATGTGTGTATATATACACATATATGTATACATATGTGTGTACATGTATACACAGATATGCATACATGTGTGTGCATGCACACACAAAAACACACATTTAGTATCCACTGTGCCACCTACTACCTCTAAGTTCTTTGATAAATCCTTTAATTTATCTGGGACTCATTTTTTCCTCTTAAAAATTAGAAGACTAGGGGCAGCTGGGTGGCACAGTGAGTAGAGCACTGGCCCTGAAGTCAGGAAAACCTGACTTCAAATTTGTCCTCAGACACTTGACACACTTACTAGCTGTGCAACCTCGGGCACGTCACTTAACCCCAGTTGCCCTGCCTTCCCCCCTGCAAAAAAATAAAATGAAATAAAATAATATTAGAAGGCTTGACTAGATGGCCTGTAAGTTGGCTTCCAGTTTTAGATGTTTAAGCCTGCGTTCCTTCTAAGTCCTTATGGTATTATATATGTCAATGCCAGATACTTTGGATCTAAAAGTCCAAGGTCACAATATGCTGAAAAAAATTTATTCAGAAACAGACATGGGATGGAGCTGGAAGAGACTTTAGCAAATTTCTTTTAAACTCTTTAATTTAGAGACAAGAAACTTGAGGCCCAGAAAAGTGAAATGATTTGACTGGGTTCATACATCTTGGTGGTAGTAATCTGAACCACTCTCTTGTGCTTTTCCATGCTGCTTCTAAGGCAATAGTTTTAAAACCATACATATATATTTTGTTGACACTTAATAACACAACAAACAATCATAACAATGGATAAAATCAGCTTTCTTTTTCATACAAGACAGAAAAGAAATCTTTCAGAGATTTTAATGAACTTAGAGAGTAAAAGATAAATCAAGCAAAATCCAGCTGGTGAAATATGTCACCTTAAATATTCATAATAGTGTTTAAAACATTAAATTAATTCCCTTGGATTAAGTCATTGAACTTTCAAGTCCAATAGTTCTTGGCTATAGCTCTAAGCTTATTTTTAAATGAACTGGGGTGGGGAGGGGTGGGGAGAATGCCTCTATCTACTTGTTAAATATTCTACTTAGATGGGAATTTCTCCTTGTCTCTTGAAAATCAGCTTATAGTTGGAGGCATAAAATTGTGCTCACTTTTATCTCAAACTGCGTAATGGTATTAGGAAGGATAATTACTTGTTTAGATTTTTAAAAGAGGAGAATATCTTTAAAATTCTAGGCAAACTAAAAATAGAAAGTTTGGGTGAATAAATTGTTGGCTCCCAAGAATTTAAAATGATTGTCACTCAGTAGGGAACTAGAGAGATGTATGATGAAAATGCACTTCCTACAATATGTAACAAATAAGGAACTATGAAAAAGAACTGGAACAAAAGACATCATCAGAGAAATGATTTAAGTGATTCATAAAGGGGATGAACTAGTGATTTGGTGAGAGCTGGGATGACTGATCCAATATGCATTCCACAATGTTTTTCTCTCTATGTCAGAAGAAAGAAAGGATGACCACCTGGAAATTGTATGGAGATAGTGAACTTCCATTTTCCATTTGTGGTACAAAAGGGACAAGAGTTTCTCATGATTTTCAGACACATGTGAGTTGACATCTGAAATGATAAAAATAATTTCCATATCCATGTGATTACCACATAATCTGAGGATTTGATAGTATGAGAAATACTACTAATAGCTAACCTTATCTAGGACTTTAAAGTTGCCAAACATTTTACATGTATCTTCTCATTTGTTCCTCACTATAATCCTCCAAGATAAGTGCTGAAAATATCATTATCCCCACCCACTTTACAGATGAGAAAACTGAAGTTTAGAGAAACTAAGTGTGGCTTGGCTACACAACTAGTAAATCTTGGAGGCAGGATTCAAACCTAGGTCTTTCCTGACTCCATGTGCAATGATCTCTCTATTACACTGTTGAATTCCATTTAAATTAACAAATATTTATTATGGGCTTACTATGTATAAGACACTGTGCTAGCCACTAAAGATGTGGGAGGTGGGGGAAGGGGGAGAAGGGAAGGAGATAAGCATTTTTACAGGACCTAATATGTGCCAGGCACTGTGCTAAGTGCTTTATAAACATTAACTCATTTGATCCTCAAAACACTGGAAAGTCAGTGATATTATTATCCCCATTTTATGGTCAAGGGAAGGGAGGCAAGTGTAGGTTATGTGACTTACCCAGTATCCCACAGTTAATTAAGTATATGAAGGGGAATTTGAACTCAAGTCTTCCTGATTCTAGGCCCAATGATCTATCCACTGAGCCATCTTACTGTTAATAACAGGCAAAAAGGAAACATTCTCTACCTATAAAAGACAGGGATAAAACCTGTAAACAGATAACTAAATATTAGGTTTATATGGAGTAATAGAAAGAAATTTCCAAAAGGAGGAAGCACTAATAACTAAGAGACTCAAAAATGGCACCACATAGGAAGTATCACATAATTTGTGATTTGACTGAAGCTAGAGACTCTAAAACATGATTTTGAATGGGAGAGTATTAGTGGTATGGAGGACCACCGCTGTAAAGGCATGCTACTATTTCCTCTTTGGGAAGAGCTGATGCTATAATGCCTATTAGTTATTCCCATTTCTATTCCACACTGTATTTCTATAGATAAAAATATTGGTTAGCAAGTTTTCAGAACTTTATATTTTCACTAAAAAACCTTTTAAAAGAGAAGCATAACCTGAATTAAAATCTATAGACTTCCATATCAGCCATAATTGAATTCTGTGACTTTTCACATCTTTCATTTACTATTTTTATTACATTGTCACAAGTTAAAGAAAATGTATTATTATGGAACCATTCTGTCCTGAATGAATCATTACTTTTAATGTATATTTTCATTTCATTACTTCTAAATATGTATAGTCAAATTTAGCAGATGTAATTTTTTTTATAGAAATAGTTTCTGAATGTCCCATTAACTTCCTGTCTGAATAATATATACTATTACATTTTAGGGTTGAAACACCAAGATACACCTTTTTCTCTAACCCAAGGAAATCACAGAAACACTGGCTAAAAAAAAATAATTCCAATATTCAGTATACTGCTTGATTTCTACCATGGCAATGTATCATTAAATCCAATATTTACTCATCCTGTTTTTAGGTATCATTATTAATGAAAATCTAAGTAGTACTTTATATACAAGAGAGTTTATGACTAGACAGATGTAGAATGCTTGAATTATTATTGAGATTTACTGAGATTTGGTGATTCATTGTCAAAATAAGAGGAGGAAAATGTAATCTGCCTGTCTTTCCTTTATTTAGCCTGGGAGAGAAGAAGATCACTGCTAAAACATAGAAAACCAAAGCTGAATCTGCAGATTTGCTGATTTTTTTTTCTTTATTACTGCACATAAGGATTTGGGAATCTGAAAATAAATGTCATGATGCAATATGCTATTAAGGTGAATGGGGAGTTGGGTTTTAAAAGTGGACCAATTGAAATGTTCAGTGATCTGCTATAACTATACTCTATAGAGCTGATCTTTTTACATTTGCTCATGTAGATTATTGTCTCCAAAGTACAAGGTGCTATTTTGGGCAAAAGTGTAAAATAGATATACATGCTGATTATCAAAAGTTCTCACCTAAAAGACATGTTTTGTAATTTTTAAATTTATTTTAAACTTAAATATAAAATGAGAAAAGAAAAAAAATTGCCGTGTACACAACAGAACATATAACCTAAAACAAAATAAATTTCCATTTCAAGAAAGTCTGTATAATAGGTTCTACACACTGTTTTCAAAGCTGCCCAGCTTTTCTTTGCTTCCTTGTAGGTTTTCTTTTGTTCTCTGCTGTAACCTTTTTGCTTTATTCTCCCCTCCACCCTAAAAGAAAGTTACAATTAAGCACAGATATAGATTGGTGGATAGATAGATAGATAGATAGAAATATACACATATTTCACATATGTATTCATGCAGACATATATATAAGACTGTACTATGCTTATTTCCACTTCTCCGTTTCTCTGAAATTGGATAGCATTATCCTTCATAAGTCCTTGTCTTTCTAAAAGATAACTAAATTACTAAGTTTTGAGCTGGTTTGAACATAAGCAAAATCTAAAAGTATATATTCTTCAAGGAAATATTGTTAAAAAATACATATGAATGCTATTTGATGTAGAGGTTTAAGGTCTAGTATTCAAAATCCAAATACACCTTTTGTCTGAAACTTTTTTCTGTTGCATGGATTGGTTCTTAGGTATACACAAAGCAGAGCCCATTAAGAGGTAGGTATTTGAGAGGAGATGAAATGTTTAAGGAATTAAAAAGTCCTGCTTTCATGGAACTCATAGACTTAAGAGGGAATATGAGAAATATACAAATAGCTGTAATTACTTGATAAGCACATAAGAGGGGTGGATACTAGGTACTATGTGAGAATGATTATGAGAAAAAAATAACAGACAGATTCCTGGATATTTGTAATATGTGAGCTGCTCTCTAAAGGACAAATAGAATCTCAAAAGGAGACAACATAGGAGAAATTTCATAATTAGGGAAAAGCACTGGTAGAGCCACAGAGACTGGAAAGTGTGTTAAGAATATGTGGGAAGAAATGAAAGTTAGTCTATGCTAGTTAGATTTTAGAAGAGTATTCATGGAGATGGATATTATGAGAGAGAAGACTGAAGGCAAATTGGTGCCAGGCTCAAAGAGCCTTGAATCCAGGAAAAGGACTTTCTATTTACATGGTAGGCAATAGAAAACTATTAAAGGGTTTCAACTGGAGGAGTAGGTGACATGGTCAGATCTATGCATGCTGAAGATTAATCTGGCAATTTTTGTATAGTTAAGAAGCTGGAAGAGTGAAGGGAAAAGATGTTTGGAGGTTATTGTAATAATCCAAGGAAGAGAATATGGGGGAAGACTGTACTAGTTTAATTAAATTATAGAGAAGTAATAGGTACAACATATTTCCAAGGTATTTTTTAGTTTAACCTTTTTAAAATTTTTGAGTCCCACATTCTCTCCCTCTCTTAAGGCCCTCCCAGACCTATTGAGAAAGCAAACAATATGATACCAATTCTACATATGAAGTCCTGTAAAACACATTTCTATATTAACTACGGCAAAAAAAAGGAAGAAAAAAACATATCAAGTGAAAAAGTATTCTTTAATCAGCATGCAGAGTTCATCAGTTCCCTCTCCAGAGGTAGATGGCATTTTACGTGATGGGTTCTTTGGAATTGTCTCAGATCATTGTCTTAACTGAGTAACTAATTCTTTCACATTTCAATATTACTGTTACTATGTACACTCTTCTCCTGGTTCTGCTCACTTCACTTTGCATGAGTTCATATAAGTCTTCCCAGATTTTTCTGAAGCCATACTGTTTATCATTTCCTATAGCACAATAGTATTCCATCACAATCATATACCACAACTTATTCAACCATTCTCTAATTGATGAGCATCCTTTCAGTTTCTAATTCTTTGTACTACAAAACTAAGTGCTAGAAATATTTTGTATATAGAAGCCCTTTCTTTTCTTTTTCTTTGATTTCTTTGAGGTACAGACCTAGTAGTGTCATTATTGGGTTAAATGGTAAGCACAATTTCATAGACCTTTTAGAATTTTAGAATTTGTTCTCTGCAATAGTTATACCGATTCACAATTCCACCAACAGTGCATTAGTGTCCCTATTTTCCCACACTCTCTGAGGCATTTGTCAGTATCCTTTTCTTTCATGTTGGCTAATCTGATAGGTATGAGATGATACATCAGAGTTGTTTAATGTGCCTCTCTCCAACCAATAATAATTTAGAACACTTTTTTATATGACTATTGAGAGCTTTGATTTCTTCTTCTGAAAACTGCATATTCATATCCTTTGACCATTTATCAATTTAGGAATGTTTTTTTTTTTAATTTGGCTCACTTCCCTATGTATTTGAGAAATGAAGTCTTTATCAGAGAAAATTTCTAGGAACCACCCCCCACCCCAGTTCCAGTTTTCCTTCTCATTTTGGCTGTGTTGGTTTTGTTTCTACCAAAACTTTTTTTTAAATTTCCTGTAATCAAAATTATCCATTTTACTTCCTATCACACTTTCTACCATTTGTTTGGTCATAAACTCTTCCCTTATGCATAGAGTTTGTATTGACAGAACTTGGAACTTATATGGATATTTAAGAAGAAGAAATTTTCAAACACAATACTAAGATTTGGAAGAACAGGTGAATCAGTGTCAGTAACTCAATGCAATGTCAAAAAAATAATCAGTTTGAGAGAAAACACAATAAGCTAAGTTTTGGACAGGCATGCTGAGTTTGAGTTGCTAGTGATATATCCAATAGACACATCCTAAAAAGAGTAGGGGAGAAAGGTTGATGCTAGATATATTGATTTGGGGCTAACTATATAAAGACAATAAGAATAGGAATGAATATAATTGGCAAGGAAAAGAACATAGGGAGAAAATTAAAGAGATCCCTGGATGAAACCTTGAGAAACATGTATCAATGTGGTCTGGGAGGGAGAAATGCAGGAGAGAGAGACGATGATCACTAAAGTAGCATATTAATGTGTGGGCTGTCTCAAAAGCCAACAAAGAAATAACACCTGGAAGAGGTCAGCGAGGTAGCATAATGGACAAAACCCCTGACTTGGGAATCAGTAAAACATGAGTCTGAACCTTGCCTTAGATGTTCATTAGTTGTATGACCTTGTTCAACCTCTCTCTGAGGTTAATTTTCTTCAACCACAAAATAGGGATAATGGTAGTACCTACTTTAAAGAATTGTTATGAGGATCAAGTAAGAGAATACATGAAAAAAAAACTTTGAAAATCTTAAAGAAAGTAAACTATCATTGGAAAGCCATAGTCAAATGTGGCAGAAATAGACAAATGTAGTGAAATGGAGATGAAGAAAAATTCATTGGATATGCTGTCAAAGAGGTCATCATTCAAAATACAACACTAATTCCTATTACAAACACTACAGAGTGAAGGAATAAGTGGAGTTTTCCTGGAAAATGATAAATAAATAAATAAATAAACAGAAGAATGAATGAATGGATAGATAGATAAATGAATGAATGAATAAACAAATGAATGAATGAACATATAGTCTAGATAAATAAATATATAAATATAAACTAGATAAATAAATGAACAAATGAATGAGGGAAGGAATGAATGAATGAATAAAAACAATTTGTCCTTAGCTTCAGCTCATTCTTCTACTACCTTATTGAAGGTGTCTCTAATATCCCTGACATTTTAAAGTTTTATGTGCCTATGATGTACTCCATTTGAATCTGACTCCATGAACAAAAAAGAACTGTTTCTTTTACCAGTCCAAAAGACCTAATCTAGGTTATAGGCCTTCTCATATTTCTCTGGGTATCACCTTCCCTTTTCTATCAATCTTGATCACTTTGGTCCTCAAAAATTCACATTGTATTATTGACCTATTACTCAGTGGTCTGGCCAGTTTATTGAAATGAACTCACCAGCTGGGAATGGTCCTATTCAGTTCACTAAGTGAAGCTTAGTTTTTTTTTTTTCACATGTTGTTCTAGAGTTCTTGGCTCCATCCTCTCTGTAGGTCACCAGGGCTGAGAACTAGGCCATTTACCTGAGGCCATTATTATCATCATTGCAAGAGACTTCTATAAGTAGAATTCCTTTTCCCATTCAAAGAATAAATGTCTCATTGGAACTTTTGTTTCCAGTATGTTTCTGGCTTCCAACTCAATGGTAGAACTAGAATAATAGATATAATCTGAGACAATGAACATTTTGCACCTGTCCCATCCCATCTGCCAGCTCCTCCTAGGTAGCTTATTTTCCATGTTCCCAACAACCAATTTAAATGAACCTTTGGAACATGACTAATTTATAAATTAAGGAATGTTTTAAATGGAAAATGTCCTTTAACTTAAATATTCATTATATGCAGACATGATTTAACTACATCTTGTTGACTGTAAATTCTAATTTCTAGTTTATATGCATACATATGTGTGTGTGTGCATACACAGAGTATTAAACTACTCAGAAAACAAACTTAATTAAATCAAGCTAGCCCTTAATGAATAGAAACCCTTGAATGTTTGCATCTTTCTGGCTAATATTTAGTTCAGCAGATTCTTTACAATGTTTAGATTTCTAAATGCTCAAAAAAAAAAAGATTGTTGGCTTGCTTTCTGTTTTTTTTCCCTTTTCTATATCTCCTCTTTTTAAAAAAATACAAATGAGACATGGCAAGATTGTGATGAGAGTGGACAATTTTAAGAATTGTGCTGTGAAAATATGGATTGTGTTTAATTGATAATGAGTTTTGACTTATATCAGAAAATCTAGAATCTTGTGGAACTTATATTGAATCGTAAAATCATAAAAATCTCAGAATAACAAAGACCATGAGAAGCCACCTAATCCAGTTTCTATTTGACTAAAAGTGATCTTTACAAAATTGTTCACTAATGGTCTGCTAGAATCTGCTTGAAGACATATTGCCTATGTTGAGAATATGAAAAGAATTATCCCCTGGTGTTGAACTTTTGTATAGGTATAGTTTTTGGAAAGTTTTTCTTTTAAATGTATTTTTGATCCTGGATCTACTTTGTCCTGACCAGACATGTTAAATCTTCCCTTCAGAATTATCAGGTACCCTAAGAAAGTTGTGGTATAACTTTCTCTACTCCAGTCACCTCGAGGTCTCATTATGTTCCCCCATTGCTAGGGGACAAGTGACTCTTACAGCAGTTTCATTCAACTATTTGATATTGATTAGCTTTTTCTAAAAAGTTATAAACAAGAACAAATGTGCATTTTCCCCTACTACTGTGGGGGCATTAATCCCTACCATACCACTTCAGTCTTGGAGGGGAGGGGTGATTAGACTGGAAACTTAGCTCAGTTTGTACATGACATTGGTAGCACTACATTCCTGTCCAGGTTAAGACTGTGGATTAAAGCTTTCTTCTGGGTTGGAGTATTGAAGCTCACTTGTGAAGATTGTTCCTTCCTCCGGGTACTTTGATTTCCCAAACTATGAAGTCCAGATTAACCCTGGAAGTTACGAAAGGGCCCTCTAGATCTTTTGAACTCACAAAATTCTCAGTTCCCTCCAATCCTATCACTGGTTGACAAGGTCCCCCAAGAGTCCTGTGGGAAAGAGGGTATAACTGAAGCTGATGGGACATTTTGGTTGCCTCCAAATCACTTACAGATTGTCTATGTATGGCCACAGTTTGTGTCTCTGAGGTACTTCCCTTACAACTCCTCATTAGTCTCACAGAAACAGATCCCTAGTGTTCTCCATTTGGAGAGATGCCATCTTTTCCCTAGCATCCTCCAAATGAAGAAAGCATCTGAGGCACTCTGGGCATATGCCCAATAATCATTATACTTATGGTTCTAAGTCTGCTTATTCCATACAAAAGTTCCTAATTCTCTCTTCCAGATCCAAGCAAAATGTCTATTCTTCCATACAATAGCCACTTAAATATTTAAAGATAACTATCACATTCCCTCTAAGTCTCTTCTCCATTCTATACATTCTTTATCTCATCCTCAAAAGACATGTGCCCCATTACTCTCACCATCCTGGCCATTTGCTGCTAAATATTATCCTTTGTCAGTGTCCTTACTAACATGTGAGCCCTAGATAATTTCACACAATACTCAATATGTGCATTCTGACAAGCTTATAATAGAACAAAACTGCCATCATGCTGTTTCTAAACACCATACCTTTCTTTATTTTTAATTTTTTTTAAACTTTAGACAAATACTGAAACTTAAATACTTAATAAGAAAAGGATGAGAAATATCATAGACTTAAATATTAAACTTAAATATAAAATAAAATAAAAAATGTCATGTGCACTGCAAAACATAGGAGATGATTTAGAATATAGAGAAATAACTTTTTATTTCAAGAAAACCTATATATTAA
Organism: Trichosurus vulpecula; assembly: GCF_011100635.1. Taxonomy (NCBI): domain Eukaryota; kingdom Metazoa; phylum Chordata; class Mammalia; order Diprotodontia; family Phalangeridae; genus Trichosurus; species Trichosurus vulpecula. The sequence continues at coordinate 215,648,061 of NC_050579.1, forward strand.
ATATTGTTCTTATGTTGAAAACTGTTCATCTTTTCTTTGCTTCCTTGTAGGTTTTCTTTAGTTCTCTCCTATACACTTTTACTTTGTTCTCCTCACTCCTACCCACCACCCAAAGGCTACAATTGAGCATGGATATATTTCTATGTAGGTATTGATATGTGCATATACATATACATTCATACACATGCACATACATGCATACATATGTAAACATGTAATTTCCCTGAGAGATTCTACTCCTAATCTTTGTTTTTATATTTGTGCATATCTCTTTTTTCCTATCTTCTAATTCCTCTACATTACTTCTGCCTGCTACCTTACCCTCCTATCATTTAACCTACTGCCATTCCAGCAATCCCTTCCTTATCCTTCCATTCCCCTAATCTAAATATCCTTCTACATTCCCCTTTTAACCTATTCCCTCACCTTACCCTGTAAAAATCCCTCCTTTATCCTTTCCCCACTCCCTATCCCCTTAGTTTTCTTTCTAAATTTATAAGACTTTTATACTCTTCTAGATATATATGCATTTTCCCCTCTTAAACACAATCCCAATGGAAATAGGTTTCCAGAACTAACAGCCCCCCTTCCCCATCTAATTCCTCTGTATTGAATCTTCCTCTTGCACCTCATTCATATGGGATAATCACTCTTTTAGCTGCTCTTGAATGGTTTTACTTTTTGAAATCATAGCATACTCAGGTCTACCCCCATCTTCTTATAAGTGACCTAATTACTAATAACAATCTTAAGCATAGGTTTAAGGTAAACATTCTTTTCTTATTTAGTCCCTTGTGATTGGACATTGAAATTTACCTTATGTTTCTCTTGGCTATTGTATGTCAAATCTTCTATTGGGTTCAGGGTTTGTTTTTTTTACAAAGTCCTGAAAGTCTGACAGTTGATCAAATGTCTATTTTTCTTTTCATTCAGAATTATGCTTAGCTTTGCTAGGTATGATATTTTTGGCTGGAGGACCAATTCTTTTGCTCTTCCATAAATAGAGTTCCAAGACCTCTGGTCTTTTAGTGTCACCGATGCTAGGTCTTGTGTGATTCTAATTGTGGTACTGTCATATGTAAATTGTCTTTCTTTTGTTGCTCATAATATTTTGTCCTTGCTCTTGAGGTTTTGGAATTTGACTATAATATTCCTGTGAGTTTTCCTCATAGAATCTCTTTTGGGTGGTGATTTTTTTCTATTTCTTCTTTCTCCTATTGTTCTAATGCTTCAGGACAATTTTCTTTAATTATTTCTTTTTTTATTGTATCAAAGCTCTTTTACTGATCAAAACTGTCAGGTAGTCCAACTATTCTTATGTTTTCTCTTCTTGATTTCTTCTCTAGATCTGTTGTTTTTCTTATGAGATGTTTCATATTCTCTTCTATTTTTCATTTTTATATTTTGCTTTTTTATTTCTTCATCTCTTATAACTTCTCTGGCTTCCCCTTGCCCTGTTCTGATTTTCAAGGAGTCATTTTCTTCCTTAAGATTTTGGATCTCCTTTTCTAATTGGTTGACCTTCTTGGCATAATTTTTTTGTTTTTCTTGCATTACTCTTGTTCTTATTTTTAATTTTTCCTCATCTCTCTCACTTGGTTTTTAAAGTCCTTTTTAAGTTCTTCAGTGGATTCTTTTTAGACAGGTGACCATTTGACATTCCTCTTTGGGATAGAAGAGGGTTTCTTTACTTCAGTACCCTCCTCTAAAGAGGAATACCAGTCTTCTCTATTCCCATAGTAGCTCTCTGTCGTTGGATTCTTTCTCCCTTTCCTGTGTATTTTTTTTGTAATAATTTAGTTTTCATAACAACCTCTAGTCCTGTTGCATGGGGATAGTCCCTCTGGCCTCTGATTGTCTTCAGTTCTCCTCTCTGACCTTGAACTCAAACCAAGCCCTCCAGCTTCCTGTCAGTGCACACAGCCAACCAAGTTCCACCCCACTGCTTCTGCACTCACCAGGTATGTGCTGATTCCTTCTAGCCCCCTGCAGCTCTCTGCAACTCAGCTGCATCTGGTGTTCCTTGTCAGCAAAGGTTCCCTATCCCTTCCCCAGGTCAGATGCCCGACTCCCCTCACTATCCCAGGGGTAAAAGTTCCTGTGGCAGAGGGAGGCAGCCTCCCAACCCAACTAATCCCACGGCCTGCCACTTGTTGTTTCAGTAGCTTGCCACTTGTTGTTAAAGTGGACTTTAGCCTGTTTACTCTTCACAGGGAGGAAATCTAGTCATGAGATTTTTCTTCAGATCTTCTCAGATTGTCCCAGGAGGACCCATGTTCTGCCCCTACTCTTATTTGGTTTTGTGATTCTATGTTCCCTAAAAGGCACTGTTTTATCTGTTTGGTAGAGGAAAATCTTGAGAGCTTGAAATTTTCTGATCTATTCAGCCATCTTCCCAGAATCCTCTCCCTGAACTCTATGCCTTTCTTAATGCAGCTTAAGATAGCATTAAGAATTTTTTGGCTTCCCTCTCACTCTGTGGATTCATGTTGATTTTAAAGTTTACCCAAATTCTGCTCTTTCTCTTTTTAAAGATTAAATAGGAATGTGATTTTATCTCTTTGAGGTTAAATATTCACTATAGTTGATTTAGCACAGTGGCTTATCAGGAAATAAAGGAAGATATATTTTGTCTTGTCAAAAGTTATTCCCATCCTTCCTAAGTGCTGCAACAAATTTATAATAGCTTCTTAGTTTTCAGAGCTGAAAGAACCTTAGCGTTCATCTATTCTAATGCCTTCATTTTACAGATGAGGAAATTGATGCCCATAGAGGTAAATGTGATTTGCCAAGTTCAAACAGGTATGAATTGGCATAGCCTGGACTAGAATCCAGATATTCTGACTCCTAGATCAGTCTTTTCCCACCATATTTATATGTATTTATATGTATATTATATATACACACATATGTATTTAGTTTGAATTTAATATGGCACACATTTTTTAAAGCACCTACAATATATACAAAACACTGTGTTGGATTCTGGGAACATGAAAATAAACCACTGCCCTCAAGAGGAGTTTATATCCTAGGGAATATGCTACAAGAATAACAATGATGATGATGATGATGATGGTGATGATAGGTGACATTTATACAGCACTTATTTTGTGCCAGGCACTGTATAAGCACTTTATAATTATCTCATTTGATCCTCACAACAACTCCAGGAGCTAAGTGCTATTGTTATCCTTATTTTACACATGTGGAAACTGAAGCACAGGTTAAGTGACATACCTAAAGTCAACATGCCACATTGGTTAGAACACTGGCTCTGGAGTCATGAGGACCTGAGTTCAAATCTAGCCTCAGACACGTACCATAAATGAATGAATGAATGAATGAATGGATAAATAGACAGACAAATAAATGAATGAATGAATGAATGAATAAATAAATAAATGAATGCATGAATAAATGAATAAATAAATAAATAAGAAGTGGTGAGTTCACTTAGAGGTATTTAAGTATATTCTCTGTGACCACTTTTTGAGTATGTTATAGTGAGGATTACTTGAAGTTATGAATAGGATATGATGACCTCTTAGGTCCCTTCCAATTTCCAAGTTCTGTGATTCTGAAACTGTAGAATTTAGAGACGAATATGCATTTTTCCACTGTTCAATCCTTCAGCAATACTGTATCCATAAAAAAAGGTGAAGGACCAGACCTATGATTTCACTGATATAATAAATTCCCATGTGAAGAAACTACTACCAACCAAGTTTGATACTTCTACAAACTAACATCTTAGACAGTTACCTAAAGTACTTAGAGATTTAATGACTCACCCAGAGTCACACAGCCATTATGTGTCAGAGGATTACTTGGAAGCTAGATCTTGATAGCTTTGTGACCGACTTTCTGTCCACAGCTCCATGTTGTATGCATGTGTCATGCTAATTATTTTCTAATGCTATCACAAAATTCCTGAGAAGCCTTTTTAAAACTTAAAATTCAGTTCATAGGCTTAAAGTTCTACCACTAGCTAGCCAGATGCTATACTATTGCATTGATAATGAACCATTATACTTTCTCAGGAGCTTAAGTAGGCTAATAGATGGATTCTGATCAGACATTTTTCTCATTGTCTAATGAAAATGTTTCTAGGCTCCTTCTAAAATAAAAAGTTATTAAACGATAACATCTACATAGAGCTTATGTAATCAGAAACAAATTAATATGTTTGACAGCCTTGAAGTTCAAGGAGAAAGAGGAAAATCAAGAAAAAGAAAAGAAAAAAAAATTTACATTGTCAGAAATCATAATTGCCAGGCATGATATCTAATATAAATGTCCATAATAGAAAGAAATGATAGTGAACTCATTTAATTTTTCATCATTCATTAGAACTACAAGTGCATCTGTCTGCCTGGTTGGGAAGGAACATTTTGTGAACATGAAGTCAATGAGTGCAGTATTGAGCCTTGCGAGAATAATTCTAACTGTACTGATCTTTTCAATGGCTACCGGTAAGTAATATATTCCCATCTTATCTAGAAAATGACTTAGTTTCTTCAAAGACCATGGTAGGCAGGTAGCAATTATTAGTTTTCTTTTTATGTTCACTTGACAGAAATAATGATTCAGTGGTAAATAGAAAAATTTTGACACGAACCTCCTATTTCATTTCTTATCTATTCATGTTAAGCCCTCAGAAAACAATGACTTACAAATGCTAATTGAAATGAACAAGTAAGTCCCAAATGCTTAACTACAAAATAAATGCCAAACTTTGGTGCGGGTGGAGATTGTGGAACATTTTTTCTGTATATATTTTAAATATGGGAAATGTTTTGGGGTCCTATGTATGGAGTATAAAGTATATGCAATAAATTATCATGTAAAGAGGTCATGTCATAGAAGATGAAGATGGGTTTGCCATATTGTAGATAGCTAATATGGTATAATAACATTCACTGAATGTGAAAAAGTGGTGACAAGTTAATTGATAGAACAATCATAGTTACACATAGTTATTTGAAATAATTTCTATAGCTTTTTTAAAAAATTTAATGAACAGCTTTTTTGCTCATACCCTTTTTCTTCTAAGTTCTTACCCACTGTAAGTAATGTTTATAAAAACCATCTTCGGTCATTTATATATTTGTTATTAGAACAGAGTTTGTCTTTTAAGATGAAGTTTAAAATTAAGCTTTAATCTGTGACAGTAACATTCCATATAAGAAAGGATTTTTGTAAGGTTACTCTCCTTTAACTTCTGGAATTTCCTTCTTTGCATTTTTTTAAAAGGATAAGTTGTCATGGAGAGATAGTGCGCTAGAATATACTGCAAGTCCATTGGCCAAGGAACCAGAAGATCTGGGTTCAAGTTTTAGTTTTGAAAGATATTAATAATATGACAGAAGGCAAGTTATTTTACTTGTCTGAGCTTCAATTTCCTTTTCTCTGTGCATATACTTCATCCAATACTAATGAGAAGCAAATGAAAAAACTGTGACTTTACACATTAATATGGAAAGTGGTTTAGTGTTTTTTTTCCTGGACTTAGAATCAGGAAATCATGAATTGAAATCCTGACTCTGATGGTCATTACCTATATGAACCTGGAAAAATTCCCAAATCTCTATGTCTCTAAGACAACTCCAGAAGATTTGTTATTTAACAAGTCATGGGATGGGAGGAGGCTTATTATCTGTGACAGTGAAGGGGTTTTTCATACAAGAACTTTCCCATGGTGAGAAAATTTTAGAGTATATGTATAATCATGTAAGTATAATCTAACTGAAAAGTTTCATATAAATGTGAACTATTGTACTTTGGGGAAGCTTTTAATAAAATGTCATCAGTAAAACTAGTTAACCCCTTCCCTTGTGTCATCAATGCGGATTTCACCATCCCTCTCCATCATGTTTTGAGTTTCTATAGTCTATATATCATGAGGTTGAGAGGAACCTGCTTTAGTAAGAGTCATTAAGTGTCTGGGTGATATAAGAAGAGTAATAAAAACAGAAATATATATATACATATATATGTAACATGTACACTTTTAAAAAGTGTGTTAAAATGTACCACATTAAATGGCTTGAGTCTTAAAATGAACTTACAGTAAAAAATAGCTTTTCTATAACTAAGAGGTTCGTAGTGAGTGTTTTGCTTAAAGGTAACATGGAAGACATTTGAAAGTACAGGAGTTAACTGCTTATAAGAATTATTCCATATGAGAGGTAAACAGAGACCTCAAAACTCAGAAGTAAAGGGAAAAAGAGATGGGGAGGTAGCTGGATAGCTGGAAAGCAGGCTTGGGAACCATAGTTTCTATTTCCACTTGGCAAAAATGGTATAACTGGAACTTGTTAACATGATTAGAAATAGAAGTGATGTTTTTCTTTTATTTTTTATTTTTTTAATTTATTTAACATATTTAGTTTTCAACATTGATTTTCACAAGAGTTTGGATTACAAATTTTCTCCCCATTTCTACCCTCTCCCCCCACTCCAAGATGGCATATATTCTGGTTGCCCTGTTCCCCAGTCAGCGCTCCCCTCTGTCACCCCACTCCCCTCCCATCCCTTTTTCCCTTTCCTTTCTTCCTTTCTTTTATGCCCCACTGCCTGTGTATCTTATTTTCTTGTTGCATGCAAAAACATTTTTGTTTGTTTCTGAACATCTGTTTTTAAAACTTTGAGTTCCAAATTCTCTCCCCTCTTCCCTTCCCACCCACCCTCCCTAAGAAGTCAACCAATTCAACATAGGCCACATGTGTATCATTATATATAACCCTTCCACAATACTCATGTTGTGAAAGACTAACTATATTTTGCTCCTTCCCAACCCATCCCCCTTTATTGAATTTTCTCCCTTGACCCTGTCCCCTTTTGAAAGTGTTTGTTTTTGACTCACCCCCATCTGCCCTCCCCTCCATCATCCCCCCCCATTTTTTTCTATCTTCTTCCCTCTTCTTTCCTGTGGGGTAAGATTCCCAATTGTGTATGTATGGTATTCCCTCCTTAGGCAAAATCTGATGAGAGCAATATCCACTCATTCCCCCCTCATCTGCCCTCTTCCCTCCTCCCACAGAACTGCTTCCTCTTGCCACCTTTATGGGAGATAATCCATTCCATTCTATCTCTCCTTATCTCTCTCTCTCAGTATGTTCCTCTCTCATCCCTTAATTTGATTTTATTTCTTTTAGATATCTTCCCTTCATCTTCAACTCGCTCTGTGTCCCCTCTCTCTCCCTCTCTCTCTCTCTCTCTCTCTCTCTCTCTCTCTCTCTCTCTCTCTCTCTCTCTCTCTCTATATATATATATATATATATATATATATATACATACACACATAGATATATACATACATACACATTCACCCATATATATGCATAAACATATATGTATGCATATTCCCTTCAGCTACCCTAATACTGAGGTCTCATGAATCATACACATATACACATCATCTTTCCATGTAGGAATGTCAACAAAACAGTTCACCTTTAGTAAGTCCCTTGCAATTTCTTTTTCTTGTTCTTTTTCTTGATTACCTTTTCATGCTTCTCTTGATTCTTGTGTTTGAAAGTCAAATTTTCTATTCAGTTCTGGTCTTTTCACTGAGAAAGCTTGAAAGTCCTCTATTTTATTGGAAGTCCATATTTTGCTGTGGAGCATGATACTCAGTTTTGCTGGGTAGGTGATTCTAGGTTTTAATCCTAGCTCCATTGACCTCCAGAATATCATATTCCAAGCCCTTCGATATCTTAATGTAGAGGCTGCCAGATCTTGGGTTATTCTGATTGGGTTTCCACAATACTCAAATTGTTTCTTTCTGGCTGCTTGCAGTATTTTCTCCTTGATCTGGGAGCTCTGGAATTTGGCGACAATATTCCTGGGAGATTTCTTTTTGGGATCTATTTGAGGAGGTGATCGATGGATTCTTTCAATTTCTATTTTGCCCTGTGGCTCTAGAATATCAGGGCAGTTCTCCTTGATAATTTCTTGAAAGATGATATCTAGGCTCTTTTTTTGATTATGGCTTTCAGGTAGTCCAATAATTTTTAAATTATCTCTCCTGGATCTATTTTCCAGGTTAGTGGTTTTTCCAATGAGATATTTCACATTATCTTCCATTTTTTCATTCCTTTGGTTCTGTTTTATAATATCTTGATTTCTCATAAAATCACTAGCTTCCACTTGCTCCAATCTAATTTTTAAAGTAGTATTTTCTTCAGTGGTCTTTTGGACCTCCTTTTCCATTTGGCTAATTCTGCCTTTCAAGGCATTCTTCTCCTTCTTGGCTTTTTGGAGCTCTTTTGCCATTTGAGTTAGTCTGTTTTTTAAGGTGTTGTTTTCTTCAGTGTATTTTTCGGTATTTTTTTGGGTCTCCTTTAGCAAGTCATTGACTTGTTTTTCATGGTTTTCTTGCATCCTTCTCATTTCTCTTCCCAATTTTTCCTCTACTTCTCTAACTTGCTTTTCCAAATCCTTTTTGAGCTCTTCCATGGCCTGGGACCAGTTCATGTTTTTCTTGGAGGCTTTTGGTGTAGGCTCTTGCACTTTATTGACTTCTTTAGGCTGTATGTTTTGGTCTTCTTTGTCAGCAAAGAAAGAATGCAAAGTCTGAGGCTGAATCTCGGTGCGTTTTCACTGCCTGGCCATATTCCCAGCCAACTAACTTGACCTTTGAGTTTTCCGTGGGGTATGACTGCTTGTAGACTAGAGAGTTCTATGTTCCAAGTTTGGGGGGGAGGTGCCAGCTCTGCCACACCAGCACTGCTCCTTCCCCAACCCCCAACCCGGACTGGGCTTAGATCTTCAGCAGGCTGTTGCACTCCTGCTCTGATGCGCCACTTAATTCCTCCCACCAGGTGGGCCTGGAGCCGGAAGTAACAACAGCTGTAGCTGCCCCACCTCCGCTGCCCCCGGGCCTGGATGCCTAACCATGAACTCCTTCTACTCCCACAGCTTTTCTCACTAACCTTCTCCGCAGTCTTTGGTGTTTGTGGGTTAAGGAGTCTGGTAACTGCCGCAGCTCACTGATTCAGGGCGCTAGGGCTCCCTCCGCCTGGCTTCTGGTCTGGATGGTCTATGCTGTTCAGGCTGGGTTCTGCTCCACTCCGTTCCCAGCTCCCAGCTCTCAGCTCCGTGTGGGATAGACCTCACCCAGAGACCATCCAGGCTGTCCTGGGCTGGAGCCCTGCTTCCCTCTGCTGTTTTGTGGGTTCTGCTATTCTAGAATTGGTTCAGAGCCATTTTTTATAGGTTTTTGGAGGGACTCGGTACGGAGCTCACACTAGTCCCTGCTTACCAGCCGCCATCTTGGCTCCACCCCCCTCTAGAAGTGATGTTATTAGCAACAAAGAACATTATGTTGACTATCAAACCATTGCAATTACAATTTACACTTAAAAACAATATAATTCAGAAGAAAAAAATAAACATATTATTTTCAACACAGTGATTTCAGTTGGATTACCTTCTCTTTTAAACCAGTTCCATACTTATGAAAAATGACAATACTGAAAGTAAGAACAATTAAATGGGAAAAAAGTGCTGATATATAAAATATCTATCTATTCATAAACTTTAAAAAAATAATCAATTATTCATATCACAGTTTTATTATGAGATACATGCCAAACAGGGTTTATAGTTTACCTGCTGCCGTAAACTATGTTTGAAATGCGCTAAGGGAAAAAAAAAATCTCAAGTTCTTATTTTCCAAGTCTTTTAAAGGTAAACCATTTTTATTTCTGAAAATGAAGCCAGAACATACAGGATTTATCATCTAGGCCAAGCAGTCAAGCAAACCTATTGTCATCAGGATGTTTTATTCTATGCAACAGATGCAGATAATTAGTGCCCAAGTACTCATATATAGTTGATTATCTTTCAGGAAAGATTCTAAATGATTTCAGCGTGTCCTCCCCAAAATGACTCACATGCTTACATTTTCCATATGCTTTAAAAGATGTTTAGGAAGAATTCTGACTCATCTCAAGTACAAGTAATTTTCTTTCCAAACATCAACTGTATCTCTTTTTTTCATGACTAGAGCATAATAATTCTGATTTTGTTGGCCAGCAGCAATCTCACAATATTGTATCATTCAATGAAAGGGGCTATTGCAAAGCAGCTGGCAGAGTCAGATGAGTATATCTGGGAACAGTGTGAGGGTGGGAACCTAGCTCTTTTTTTGGCTCAACTCTAATACTTATAAATGTATCTCCTCATAATATAGAAGGGGCACCCTGTCCCCTTTAAATGACCTGTCCAGTCTCAGACTAGAAGTTTTGAATCATGTGCCTTACACAAATGAATATCATAGGAATTGCAGCATGTAGAGATAATAGTGCCTGATTGCTCTGATTGGTTAAGCTTTTATGTTCAACTACACTGTAATATTCAACCCTATTGGACTATTTGTCAGTGCTATTACTAATTAATGTAATGGCAGCTAAGAGGCATAGTGGATTGGGTGTTGGTGTTGGAGTTAGGAAGACCTGTATTCAAATTCAGCCTTAGATGCTTATTAGCTATGTGACCCTGGGTAAGTCATTTAATCTCTATTTGCCTCAATTTTCTTAATTGTAAAATGGGGATCACAATAGTACCTACCTCACAGGGTTGTTGTGAGGATCAAATGAGAAAGATGTGTAAAGTGCTTAGCACAGTGACTGACACATTGTAGGTGCTTAATGAATCCTTATTGCCTCCATTCTCTAATATATTTCTGTTGACTTGTGGGTAGTACCTATTTTATAGAAGACATAAATAGAAACATATTTACATGTGTGTAGATACATATATGTATATATATATATATATCATATGTGCACACACACACACACACACACACACACACCCATATTACAAGTAAATTGCCCAAACCTAGAATCATGTAGAAACTTTGGTAAAGAAATATTTCAGAACATTATGCATAAAAAGTGCTAACCTTAAAGTGATCAAAATCCATCTCTACTACTAGCTAGTGGTATGACTATGAGCAATTCATTGAACCTCTCAAAGATTCACTTTGCTCATCTACAAAATGCTCATAATAATAAGCCCTAAAGTACCTCTCCCACAGGGTAGTTATAAGGCTCAAATGTGATAATGAATGCAAAGGAGATTGCAAATTTCTGGCTATAAAATAGTAATGCATAAAATGCAAAGCATACTGAAACACATACCTGATTAGGAATTTTAAAGAATTCAAGCAAAAAGATGTCATCAAGAAAACTCATGATCAGCCACATGACAATAGTGATGAATGATAGAGAACCAACCAGAGGTTTCAAGTGGTTCCTTTTTGATGTCTGCATGCAATGAAAAAGCCCTCTACCTCATTGGATTGACTCCCAGTTGTGGATTTATGGGAAGACACTGATGAAAGTCACATAGGATCACCAGGCAAGATGGACTATGTGCTCCATCATCAGAGGGAACTTCAGAATCAATGAGATCACATATGCATTTGAATATTTGAGGATGTTCCTTTGTATACCATATTTCAGAGGAAGGACTATGCCCCAGAAATGACATATTTTTCCCTTGTAGTTATCAATAAATTGCTTATTTCAATCATTAGCAAGAAAGTGTTTCCTGCCAACTTGTTTACATCCTGTTCTGCAAATATCTTCTTTAAGAAGCCAGTTCCACAGTCTACTGTGGTATACTTTCACATCTAATTTGGTGTGGAGCATAATATTGTTCCACAGTTATACCACCTACATGAAAAAGCAATGTCCTTCCTAGGAGAGCAGACCTTTCCATTGTGTTTTACTAGTGTCTGACTGTCCCTGATGATGTGAGTAAATGGGACCAGTCAGTCATTAAACATTAATTCCTTCTTTGTACAAGCACTGGACTAACCATAAAAATACAAGAAAGAAAGGAAGGAAGGAAGGAAGGAAGGAAGGAAGGCAGGAAGGAAGGAAGGAAGGAAGAAAGGAAGGAAGGAAGAAAGGAAGGAAGGCAGGAAGGAAGGAAGGAAGGCAGGAAGGAAGGAAGGAAGGAAGGAAGGAAGGAAGGAAGTGATGAGGGCACAGTCTCTGGGAACCACCTTGAACCTGGAGTACAGTCTCTGGGAGCCCCCTTGAACTCTCCTTGAATCTTCCAACTAGATCTGGCCTTCCCCTAAGACTATAAGCTTTACATTATCATTAGGCCCAAATCTCCATCTGGCCTAGCCCTCTATTGTCCAACTGCTTCCCACCCTTAATCCTCATCAAATTATCTATACCCTAGCCCAATTACCCTAGCCTTCTGTGGTCTTTCATCTCCAGGTAGCCTTCAGCTATTTCCCCACCCTGGAGTCTGACCTCATCTCAGTCCTCCTTGTGTCCTCCTCAAGACCCTCCTTAAACCCCTACTCTACTCACCCTCAATCCCTCCTACAATCTTCGTGTATATAATCTCCATCTTGCCTCCATGAAGGTGCTCAGATTCAGTCTGGTTTGGTAGATTGAATCTGGCCTGCTTGTGAAAACAGGTGTCACAAAGGGTGGGATTTCTTAAAACAACCCATTATGGTGAATCCCTAATAAACTTTGTCTTTTCCCTTGGCTGAGAAGGCTTGAGTTGAATTCTTTCAGCAGGACCCGGCTTGTAGGTACTTTGGGGTCTCAAGCACCCCTAAAAACCTATGGTTCCCTACTGTTCAACATTTTTTTAAACCTCTTCAGAAAGAAGGAAGGAAGGAAAGAAAGAAAGAAAAATCCCTGAACTCAAGGAGATAATAATCTGATGGGTGAAGACAAGTCAGAAAAGAAAGCTGAAAGAGTGAGAGGGGGATAAAAGAAGGTCCCCATTGTCAGGGAATGTAGAGAAATCCAAAGGAGTGCAGCTAGCTGGGAAATTAGATGGCTTTCCTCAGTGTTCGCCTTAAATGGAAGTTCTGGGAAGAGTTCTCAACCCTCCATTTGAAGGACTCTTAGGTGTATAGGGTTTTGTGACGTGAGTACCAAGGCTGAAGTGATCTAGCAGGATTACTATGTTCTTGAAGGCATTATAGAGATGTCCCTAGGAGGGCAAGCAGGTGGGAAACAAAGGAGATAAAAGACCAGGGAAATGATAGAAAGTACATAGAGCTGGAAGTGATGAAAAGATTTGGTAAATGTAGCGCTGAGCAGAGTTCTTTAAAAAGACAGATGGGATTACTTAGTGAGATAGTGCTGAAGCCATGCTGTATCCCCATGTAGCACATCATGATTAAGAAATTTCTTGTCACCTTGACTGATTGAAGTCTCCATTTGTTTTTCTTGAACATCTGGGAAAGTTGATGGCTCTCTGAAGGGATTGAACTTGATGATAACTAAAGTCCCTTCCATTTTAAATATCTGATAATGTGATTTTCCTAAAGCAATTCTAAGTGGTAGCAAAATGTGATCCCAAACTGTAATAGTTATGAAATGTTACATACGACTGATAACTTCACATTTTAAAAACCCTAGACCAAATGTAGAGGAATCTTGCCAAAGGTGAGAGGGCAAATACTTGCCCGCTGTTAGGACAAATTCCCAAATAAAAATGACAAAAACGGCCTTTAATCTAGGGAGAGCTTTTTGCTGTCCCTACCTATATTTACATATCATGATCAAAAATTTCATTGCAAAAGTAAAAAATCAAAACCAGTACTTTGTAGCTACACTGCTTTACAATGCCCAAAGTTGTTTGGGTATTATTTTTTTCAAGTTCATTAGAATTACAAAAAATGAGAAAAAGAATAAATTGTTATAAATTATCTTTTATGAAGTGTTTTATAGGCTTCATATCTGTGAAGCAGGTTTCGATAGGGACTCTGTAGAATCACACCTAACTAACTAGCCCATAGTAAGTGAGAATGCATCATAATACACTTGCTCACATATTTTTCTACATTAGATTTTTCTAATTCTAATATTAGATTGAGTGAAAATGATGAATATTGCTTCATTAGCCAGTGTGATAACTGTTTTTATGGGAATAAACTGTATGTTCCTTGATATATTTAAATAAAAAACCATAAATAGAAAGTCAAAAGAAGCTCAAAGTTTTCTCATATTCTTTCCATGAATGAGAGAGAACCTTTTCACAGTTCTCCTGGCAACCATAAATGAAGTCCAGTAGTTCAGAAAAGGCAAACATAGAATCATAGATCTAGAGATTAGAGATCATGTAAGAGGTCACCCTCTCATTTTACAAAAGAATAAACCAAGGCACATGGGTGTTAAATGACAAGCTGGAGTCTAATTCAAAGCCTGTATCTTCAAGTTCATGCTCTATTGTGTTGTATCAATGATGTAAACTCACACACACAAACACACACACACACACACACATACACACACAATATCTTTTTTTTCTTTACCCAGACTACAATAAAGTCTTAAAAAACTAGAGAACTTACTTGATGGACTGTTTTTAACTTTCTATGAATCATTCATTGCCTGCTTCAGTATAGAACATCTTTAACTTTGACAGCACAGTACTAATACTTACTATTATACTTGACCAGAGTCAATGCTTTTCCATATGACTTTTTAAATGATGTCATATTCAGTTTATGTTGTTCTTCTGGTTATTTTTTTTTTCATTTTCACACCATATGAATGTCCTTTTGTTTTTCTGATTCATATACATTTTTTTCTTAGTAAATAGTAATATTCCATCACATACCTGTATCCTAATTTGGTCATTCTCCACTTATCATATACCTGTTGAGTTGAGGTATATTTCTTAGGGAAAAACAGATCTAGCTGAAAGTATCCTTCACTTAAATTTAGGAATTTTAAGAGTACTGGTTTTAGAGTCAGATCTGTTCAAGTCCCAGTTTTACTGCTTACTATGTATGACCTTAAGCAAATAACTAAACTTTTCTGGCCTCAGTTGCCTTAAATATAAAATAGAAAGATTACTCAGATTACTTCTGAGTTCCCTTCTACATCTATAGCTGTTTAACTATTACACTATTAGGATGAATATTTTAAATTTTACCAATGTTTTATCTTTATCAGCTTTGATTATTATCATGAGAAAAGGACTCACTGAGTTCCCTCTTGTTTTCTGTGGTGAACATGCTGTGTAGATTACATTTGTATATTTAAATATCATTTTAAATCCTTTTTAAAAATCTTGTCTGTTCCTCAAATGCCCAAGATGGGACTCAGTAATTAATCTACTTCAAATTGAACTGGGGATTATAGATACCAAGACCCCTACTCCTGAGAAATAAGTTAATAGCTCATATATCTTCATCTACACTCCACAAGATGAGTACTCAGAAGCAGTGAAATGTTGTTAGTCATAATCTGATGAGTAATGAAGAAAAATAATATTCAGTTGAGGTTTCTCAAATTGTAGACTCTTTCCCTGTATTTTCATTTGAATTATGGCTTCCGCATAATCAGAAAGAAATTCAAGGGGTTTTCCATTTCATTGACTTTTTTGAGCAGTATGAAGAAAATAAAATCATGGGAATGGTTTCCTCTAGAGTAATGTGAATTTTAAAGTAACTTCCTTCATTGGTCATTTTCAAATATGTTGAAGTGTGCCATCATATGGACCATTGCATGCATGACATAAATTATATGTGTGTATCTATGTTGTATATATGTGAATATATACACATACATATATGTATATTTAAAAAGTAAAGTTACTTCTTCATATCTTTGACCATATGTTCACATTCCTTAAGAAAAATGTTAATATAATGAACATCTGTTACAATACCAAATCTGTTTTAGGGATCTGTGAATTCTGTGTTTCTGAATTACCTCGATGTGCTCATCTATAAACAACTGGAGTTAACACAGTTTGGTGTTTACACAGTTTCAAGACATTAAAAAGCAAATTGGGCTAGGGATGTAATTTGAATGCTGACTTCAACCTGCCTTCTGCTATTCCTGGCACAGTTTAGATTTTAACTGCCTTCTTTATTTCTGATTTTTCTTCCCCCAAAGCAGAGTCAACAGCTTTAGCTACAGATGGGGCTCTGTGTGGCAGTTATTGGACCCAGATGTCACACTCTGGAACATGTTTTGCCAGCAGCATCTGGCTCTGTTGTTGTCTCTTTAATTGGCACTTGTGTTGGCTCTTCCACCTGCTTTTCTGCTGGTCACTACAGAGTGGTCTTCCAGGCAATTTTAAGATTTTTCCACAATATTCCTTTCTTTCAGCTAAGGCTTTGTGTAAAGATTCATCATGATTTCCCTCAAAGATAAAATGCTAAGTATGTACTCATTTTAAAGTATCATTTTAGTCTTTTTTTACTTTTATTAACATCTTTTTATCTTTTGCTTTTACGTGATCTTCATTTTCTAGTCTATTTCTTCTACAATTTTCAGAGTTGTATCTTCTAATAAAGATTTTTTTTAAAAAGTTCAGAAAAGATAACATATCAATCAAGTATTATGGTATATGTAACACATTGCACCCATACTACCCAACTTGTACAAAAAGGAAGGGATCTTCATTCACATATCTCTTTTTAAGGGCCAAGCTTGATTTTTAAAATTTCGGAGCATCAAGTTGGTTTTGTTGTTGCACTCCTCACACCTATTTACTTTATAGTAATCATTGTGTGTAGTTTTATTTTTTATGGTTCTACTTACTTCATTTTGTATGTTTTCTCATATCTTTCTATGCTTCTTTGGAGTTTCATAGTCATTATTTTATATGGCACAATTTCTTTAGCCATTTCCCAGTCAATGAACATTTCCTTTTTGTCTAGTTCTTTACTACAACAAAAAAACATTGCTATGAATATTTTGGCATATATAAAGTCGTTCTTTGTATAACTGAAATTTGGGGTGGGTTTATGGGCTAGGTACCTAACAGTAGAATTTCTGGATCAAATGATTTAGGCAATTTAGTCATTCTTTTTTTTTTTCAAAAAGTCTGGACTAAAGACCAAAAAAGGAGCATTCACATATATACAGTAGAACCACCTCCCCCACAAAAAGGATATCATAAGCATCTCTGAATCTCCATTTCATAGTGCACATCTGTTAGAAAAGCATATAATAAATTCTGCATACTGTTTTTTGCAAGGCAATCAAGGTTACATGATTCACACAGGGATCACACAGCTGTAAAGTGTTAGGTGTCTGAGGCCAGATTTGAACTCAGCTCCTCCTGACCCTAGGACTGGTGTTTTGTCCGCTGTACCACCTAGCTCTCCCTTGTGTACTTGTCTTAAAACTATCCTACTTAGCTTTGATTTTTCTTCTGTACTTCATTCTCTACTATTCTGTGCATTAAAAAAACCAATAAGTCTCTTTTCTTTGGCATTTCTATTACTAATTCATCTTCCCCTAGTAATTAGTCACCCATTAAAAACTGAAAGAGAGGGAAAAAAAAAAACCTATCCTTCCAACAACAATAGCAAAAGAGCATGCACAAGCAAGGAAAAATCTACCCAATGTCCATGACCCCCCAAAAAAAATGTATTTCTCTGCATCTTGTGCCCATCAGCTTCCTATCAGGAGATGGTAAATATGCTTCATCATAGATGCCCTAGAAACATGGTCGGCCATTGTATTGCTTGTAGTTCTTAATCCTTTCGAAGTAATTTTTCTTTGCAATGTTGATCTCCTTGTATAAATTATCTTCCTGATTCTGCTCACATTCTGCACAAATTCATAATAACTCCACATCTCTCAAATCTTTATTTCATAATTTCTTAGAGTACAGTAATATTCCATTACAATCATATGTCACAACTTATTTAGTAACAATTAAACTGACTTCTGTGTGTGTGTGTGTGTGATGTATGTATATTCAACATTCCTTCATCCATTTCAGATACAAGTTCATCTTATGTATATTTCCCTACCTGCAGTTCCATGGTTGTGGAAGGGGAGTCATGGAAAGAGTGAGAAGGAATTAAAGAATTTGGGAAAGCCACTATGCAGAGTAGACAATAAGTTAATGAGGGAAATATAGAAGGGTTATTTAGAAGAAGTGAGGGCCAAGTTTAAGATACAACAAAAATTTGTTGTGCACTCAGTCAAAGTGGTTGCATGGTTTTCTCTACCTTTGTGCAGCAACACGTTTGTAGGAGTGAAGGCTGGTGGTAGGAGTGATCCAAAGCTGAATTTTGGCAGGACACAATCAACAATATGATTAGGTTGGCAAGGGCTCAAGAGAAGAGGACAATGGAGAATTGAATTGGTTCACAAAAAGATTAAAATAGGGAAAAGAGGAGGGTTGGTATAGGAATGACCTAGGAGAAAACTGAGGGGTCGAGGGATGAGAAGTCATGGTGGGAAAAAGAAGTAGAGTTTGGTAAGGGAACATAGAAAGAGAGGTGGGAAACTATATTGATATCAGGTAAGGGAATTTTGGAATTCTTGAACATGGTGGTATATTTCTGAGTGATGACAAAATCAAGGATATGATCATCTCTGAATGTGGATCAAGTAGATTGTAAGAAGAGGTCACTGGAAGTGAATAGGTTGAGGAATTGAGTATTTTCAGGTATTTTGTATAGGTTAATACATGATTTATATGTAAATATGTTTCTATGTGTACACATATGTATGAACATATACATATATGCACGTATATGCCCATGCATATGCATATATGTATACATGTGTATGTATATGTTATATGCACATATGTGTATATTCATGTCTGAATGTCTATCACTCTATCTATCTATCCAAAATTCCCATAGGGCAGGAGTTGAGGAAGAAAGATAAATTGTGAGCCATATACTGGACTCATTAAGGAAGGATAGACAGTGGCCTGGAGTTCTATAGATACAAGCCATTAGGATTTTGATTGGATAGTAGATATGGGTTTCATGAACCTTGAAAGAGGAGTGGTTACTGAGTAATGGAGGTAGGAGGAGAAGCTGGAGGTGGCCATGGAGAGCAAGGAGTATTCTAACACTCCTGCCTTGAATAATGAGCCAAGGAGAATGAATAAAAATGTATCCCGTAATTAGAAAGGGTGTCCAGGGAAGCTGTGTTATCAGATTTTGATTAGAAGATGGAAGGAGTGGGAGAGAAAACTATTTAGGATAAAATAGTCATTATACGGGATATGGTAGAAGGGGTAAGGTCATATATGGTTGGGACTTTGTGGTAGATTTGAATGACATGGGAATCAGCAATTGGGAGATAGAGAATGAGGAATCAGGTTTGAATGCTGACTTATAGGGTTTCAGAATCAGTGTGATATGCAATGTATGACCTGATGTGAACATGTTCATCCTTGAGTAGAAGCATCACTTCTGGTAGCACAGTGACTTGAGTGCTAGATCTGAAGTCAAGAAGACCTGAGTATGAATCTGACCTCAGACACTTACTAGCTATGTGACCTTGCATAAAGTCGCTTTATTTTTTTTTTGCCTCAGTTTCCTCACTCATCAAATAGGGGTAATAATAGCATATTCCTTGCAGGATTGTTGTGAAGATCAAGAGCTTATTGCATAATAGGCACTATATAAATACTTATTCCCTTCCCTTCCACTTCCTTACCCCCAGCAGGCTGTAAGACATGCAGGAGATAAGCCCAGTATGACATGGAAGGCACACAGTTTTGAAGGTCTATGGTCAGACAGAAGACCCCTTTTCACTTCTTTTCCCTCATAAGGTAGAAGATGAGTCAGGAGATGGCACAGCAGGAGACTGAGGGCTTGAAGTTAAAGGAAAGCTTGCTTCTCTTCACAGTGAAGGCTCTATAATGTGGTGGGAGGTGGGAGATGGGACATGGGAGATCAGGTTTGTGGGCAAAGCATGAGGTTGAATTTCATTCTTCTCACCTGAGGCTAAAGATCATACAGACTGAGCAGAAGGTAGAAGTCTTCTGTGTAACAGGATGTCACGGTGACACAGATAAAAGTCAGACAGGCCTCTTGCTGCCTTCCCTCAGAGAATATGGACAGCAGCAAATGAAAAGCATGTGACCTTCTTTCCATTATACCATATTCCTTTTACCATCCCCTCTTCAAATACTCAGAGCAGGACCAATATAACTTCTTGGATCTTTGTTTTCTTGTTTAACTCTTGCAACAGACGTTAAAGACATTAAGGTTTTTAAATGCCCCCCCTCACTCTGGATATTTGAGATTCAGAGTGCTGTATCTTCACAGCACTTTCTCAGGTCCAAGTGTTAGAGACTTCAAAACCCCTGAGCTTGGACAGTCAAGATCTGAAAAGTATAGCACTGAGATGTTCTCTGCCCAGTGCCACTATCTGATATTTTCAGATAACCTCCCACTCTCCACCACTATCCCAGAACTTTCTGAAATCCCTAAGGTTTTCTAAGGGAAAGCCTTTGCCCTTGATGCCTCTTGACATAGCCATTCAAAGATGCTTGTGCCTTGTCTCTGGTCATACTGCAAGGCTACTCTGCATTAGAGACGGCTTTGCTGGAAGGGTCCCATTTGCATCACCCCCTCATCTTCTGGATGCCTTTTTGGGCAATTCTAGACTGAAAGACCACACTTACTGTAGTTTCTGATTTTATTTCTTGATCACCATTCAGTTTCATGTGAATTTTAGGGTTTTAGTAAGGTAGGTATGTGAGAGTTGGCAGTTGTGCCTCCTGTTTAGGCAGCTGAGTTGGTATGAAGCCCTTATCCCTTCCCCACCATTTTCCAGGCATAATTCAAAATTGCTTTCATAATGGTTGGACCAATTCACAACCAGACCAACAGCACATCAATATAGCTATCTTCACAATCATTAGGAGAAATGAGGAAAAATGTCGATGTAACTAGACTAAAGGATGCTAAGATTTCCATTTACAATTATAGTTTTAAATTTTTTGAGTTGTATATTAAATGCGATTCACATTTATATAACCTCTTGAGTTTGAAATATATGATACTATCACAACAACCCTGTTAGGGAGGCAGTTATTCTTCCTACTTCGCAGATAAGGAAACTGATGCTCAGAAGTATTTGGTGAATTGTCCAGGAGCAAGGGAGTGGCAAAGCTAGTTTTCAATCTAGGTCTTTGGATTCCAAGTCCTATGTATTTTCTGGTATAGTATGTATTAATGGAAAACAATGACCTTTGTAATGGATTTTTAATAATTTTGTAAACTTCCTTGTTAACTCACTTTATCTACTGCTTTCCATTACATCTTCCAAGGAAACCATTTTGTAGCCATTTAAAAGCTAGATGTAACCAGTATTTTGTATACATTTTGTTCAAATATATTTAGATTGTTCAGAGAGCAAAATAAAGGATTAGAGAGGAAAACTGCACCCTTTCGAAAAGCCTCTAGCAAGAAACATCGTGCTCATGGAACATGATTAAAAGACTTTTAGAAATGAGAGTTCCATTCTAGGAAGCTAGATTGTGAAGTGCATAGAGAACTGGTCCTGGAGTCAGGGAGACCTAATTTAAAATCCTGCCTCAGACCCTTACTGGCTGTATGATTCTTGGTAAATCACTTAACTTCTGTCTGCCTTAGTTTGGAAGATAGGGACAATAATAGCTTCTAGTTCCCAAGGTTTCTGTAAGGATCAAGTGAGATACTGGTAAAATGCTTAGCACAATGTCTATTACAGAGTGGGTACTTTATAAATTCTTGTTCCCTTTTTTCCTCCCTTCCCTTCACATTCTATGTAAAACTAAGTAAATATTTACTGATTCTGGCTCCTAAAACAAAAATCATAGTTTAAAAAAACACTCTTGAATGAAAATGAATTTACCGATCTCTAAGCTACTCTTTTTTTTTCATTTTCTATCTTTTTTTGGCTCAAACTAGAATAAGAGAGTGCAGAAAATCCCCAAAATAAAAAGGTGCAGGAATGTCAAACTAATTGGGAATGGTCTTTCTGGTAAAATAAATAAAGTAATACAACACATCTTCAGTGGATGACTTCTGATGCTAAGAAGAACATCAGGATAAATTCTACTTATTCTTGCTAACAATAGTTGGATTTAAATTGAACTCTGATAAATAACTATTTTTCCTAAGTGTTTCCTATTTCTTTTAACCATGGTCTTTGTTAAATTCCTTTGATTACAATTAGCAATTAATGATCACTTAGATATTTTATCAACAAAAATATTTATTAGGTTTTTTATTTATTGATAAATAATAAATTTAACATTTGAAATAGCTTTTTAAAATTAAATTTACTATTTAGTAGTTTATAACTAAAATAGCATGAGACTAGATTTTATCTTCACCTAAGCTTTTTTAACAAGCATTTATCAAAATTTCAGAAATTGTGGGGGAAGGGAGGAAAGAAGGAAAGTAATAAGGAAGGAAGGAGGGAAAGAAGGAACTAAGAAAGGAAGAAAGGAAAGAATAAAGGAAGAAAAAAAGAGAGAGAGGGGGGAAAGGAAGAAGGAAGGATGGATTTTTGAATGTTTACTAGGTGCCAGATACTGTGCCAAAAAATGAATTTACAGAAACAAAAACAAAGACAGTTCCTGCCTTCAAGGAGATTACATTCTTTTTTTTAAATAAAATTGCATTTTTTTCCACTTACATGCAATGATAGTTTTAAGTATTCATTTTCATAGGATTTTGAATTCCAAATTTTTCTCCCTCCCCATTCCCCTCCCCAGATGGCAAGCAGTCTGGTATGTTATACATGTGCAATCATGCTAAGCATATTTCCACATATCATGTTGTGAAAGAAGAAACAGAACAAAAGGGAAAAAAAACATAAAAAAACACAAAAAAGGTGAAAATAGTGTGTTTTGATCAGCATTCAGATTCCATAATACCATTTCACATCATGAGTCTTTTGGAATTGTCTTGGATCATTGTAGTGCTGAGAAGATCTGAGTCTATCATAGCTGATCATCACAGAATATTGCTGTTACTATGTACAATGTTGTGGTTCTGCTCACTTCACTTAACATCAATTCATGTAAGTCTTTCTAGGTTTTTCTGAAATCTTGCTTCTCGTCATTTCTTACAGCACAATAGTATTACATTCATATACCACAGCTTGTACAACCATTCCCCAACTGATGAACATCACCTCAATTTCCATTTCTGTTCTACCACAAAAGGAGCTACTCTAAACATTTTTGTACATGTAGGTCCTTTTCTCTTTTATTATGATCTCTTTTAAGATACAGACCTAGTAGTGGTATTGTTGGATCAAAGGGTATGCAGAGATTGGTTGCCCTTTGGGCACAGTTCAAGAAGCTTAAATTCTTAAGGGGAAATGCTCCATTCCAGAAAGTTAAATGATGAGTTTGGCCATTTTTTGTGGTTTTGGCTTGGAATGTCCAACTCTTTGTGAACTCATGTGCCATAGCACACCAGGCTCTTCTATCCTCAACCATTTCTTGAAGTCTAACCAAGTTCATGTTTGTTGTTTACATGATACTATCTATCCATCTCATTCTCTGACATCTCCTTTTTCTTTTGTCTTCAACTTTTCCCAACATCAGGGTCTTTATCTATGAGTCTTGTCTTCTCATTATTTGACCCAAGTATTTAAGCTTCAGTTTTAGTATTTAACCTTCCAGTGAAAAACCTGAATTTATTTCTTTAAGTATTGACTGATTTGATCTCCTTGTCATCTAAAGGACTCTCAAAGGTCTTTTCTAGCACAAGAGTTTGAAAGCATCAATTTTACAGTGCTCAGCTTTCCTTACAGTCCAACTCACACAGTCATACACACACTGCTAATGGAAAAATGATAGCTTTGAGTAGGAGGATCTCTGTTAGTAAGGTGGTATCTTTACTTTTTAGTATGCTGTACAGCTTTGCCTTAGCTTTCCAAGGAGCAAGTGCCTTTTAATTTCATGACTGAAGTCACCATCTTCAGTGATATTTGAGCCCAAGAATGTCAACTAACATACCCCATTCAGAAACAAGGACAGAATTGGACAATAGGCAATGGTTCGGGAGAGGCTATAGTAATTAAGAAATCTGGGAAGGGAGCAGTATCTATCAAGTAACAACTGTTAAGTATACACTGTGTTCAGAAGATTTCACTTGGTCCTAGAGAAGATAAAAAGTCTTAATACAACATTATTTATGCCAGTTTGAAGTTCATATCATATTAAATTTAAAAAATCAAACATTTTTAGTACTTCTCAAAGGAAACCTAAATAGATTCTTCCTTTTAAATGAAGGCATCTGTACTACATTTGGGATGTATACAGAAGCTTAAATTTTTATTGATGCAGCTGAAGAAAGCTAAATTTACACCAGGATTTGACTCAACTTCTACTCAAATATCACCAAAGGCCACTCAAAAGATGATTCATTTTAATACTACATATGAGTTTGCATTTTAATTCCCCACATGGGAATAAAAGGTTTTGTTTGTAAGTAGGAACCATTGTAATAAAAAAAACTACCTCTCTCATCACTTATAATTATATATTTGTGTTGCAATAAAATTCATCATCAATAATAAAATATATCTAATAACAAAACAGAAAAGCACAACATCCATTATTTTCCAATGTCAACATAATGTCAATCTCTTAGATATACATTAGGGGGTGGAGCCAAGATGGTAAAGTGAAAGCAGGGACTTCCTTGAGTTCTCTCGCAAATCCCTCCAAATACCTATAAAAAAATGACTCTAAACAAATTCTAGAGCAGCAGAACCCACAAAATGACAGAGTAAAACAAATTTCCAGCCCAAGACAACATGGAAGGTTGACAGGAAAGATCTATTGCACAAGTCTGAGAGAGGAGCACAGTCCAATGTAGGCTGAGCCAGCACAGACCCAGCCCTAGCAGACACAGAGCAGGCATCAGGGTACTGAATAGCTGGCAGCTATGGCAGTGTCCAGACTTCTCAACCCACAAACACCAAAGATAACTTAGAAGGTAGTAGGAAAGATCTGTGAGACCTGAGTGAGAGAGGAGTATGGTCCATCCCTAGCCCCAGCCCCAGCCTGAGGGTAGTAGTGGTGGCAGCAGTGGCTGCTACCAGAGCTCTTGGCCCACAGACTGTAAGGGGATTGAGCAGCCAATCAGAGGGAGATTGGAGGGATCTCTTGCTTTGACATGCTTGGATCTTGGACGCAGTCCTGGGTGGAGATCCTGGGGAAGCGAGGAGATCTGGTGTGGTGGAGCATGTAGCAACAGTGGAAAGGCAATCCTCTTTATAGTTCCAAGCAGAAAAGAGTACCTGTGCTCACTCACCAATCAGAGCATAGACAAGGAGAGGAATAACCACCTCCCCTTTGATCATACGACCTTGGAAGAACTAAAAACTTACAGATCCCTAGAAATATATCAAAAAATAGCTGTGCAAAACCCCTGAAACTTGGGACAGTGCAATCTTAACTCAGGAAGCACAGTTCTACCTTAACAAAGAGCTAAAAAGTCAAGGAATTGGCTCGGAAAATGAGCAAGCAGCAGAGAAAAAAAATCAGCCCATAGAATCTTACTTTGGTGAAAAGGAATATCAAAACACAACCAGAGGAAGACAACAAAGTCAAAGCTCCTACATCCAAAGCCTCCAAGAAAAATATGAATTGGTCTCACACCATCAAGAGCTCAAAAAGGATTTGGAAAATCAAGTAAGAGAAGTAGAGGAAAAATTGGGAAAAGAAATGAGAGTGATGCAAGAAAATCATGAAAAACAAGTCAACAGCTGGCTTAATGAGACCCCCCCCAAAAAAAATGTGGAAGAAAATAATGTTTTAAAGAATAGACTAACCTAAATGGCAAAAGAGGTTTGAAAAGCCAATGAGGAGAAGAATATCTTAAAAAAAAACTGAACTGGACACATGGAAAGGAGGTCCAAAAGCTCACTGAAGAAAATAATCCCTTAAAATTAGACTGGACAAAATGGAAGCTAATGACTCTAGGAGAAATCAAGAAATTACAAAACAACACCAAAAGAATGAAAAAATAGAAGACAATGTGAAATATCTCATTGGAAAAAAACAACTAACTTGGAAAATAGATCCAGGAGAGAGAATTTTAAAATTATTGGACTACTTGAAAGACATAACAATAATTAAAAAAAGAGCCTAGACATCATCTTTCCAGAGATTATCAAGGAAAACTGCCCTGATATTTTAGAACCAGAGAGTAAAATAGAAATTGAAAGAATCCACCAAATACCTCCTCAAAGAGATTCCAAAAGAAAAAACTTCCAAGAGTATTGTAGCTAAATTCCAGAGCTCCCAGGTCAAGGAAAAAATATTGCAAGCAGCCAGAAACAATTCAAGTATCATTCAGCCACAGTCAGGATGACACAAGATATAGGCTCTACATAAAGGATCAGAGGTCTTGGAATTTGATATTCCAGAGGACAAAGGAGATAGGATTACAACCAAGAATCACTTACCCAGCAAAATTGAGTATAATACTTCAAGGAGAAGAATGGATATTCAATGAAATAGAGAACTTTAAAGCATTCTTGATAAAAAGACTAGTATTGAATAGAAAATCTGACTTTCAAATACAAGACTCAAGAGAAGCATGAAAAGGTAAACAGGAAGGAGAAATCATAAGGGACTTATTAAAGTTGAGTTGTTTACATTTCTAAATGGAAAGATAATATCTGTAACTCATGAGACCTTTCTCAGTATTAGGGTAGTTGGGAATATCTGTGTGTGTGTGTGTATATGTGTGTGTGTGTGTCTGTCTCTCTGTCTGTGTGTAGACAGAAGGCACAGGGTGAGTTGAATATGAAGGGATGATAACTAAAAAATAAAATTAAATGTTGAGAGAGGAATGTACTGGGAGAAGGAGAAAGGGACAGATAGAATTATCTCACATAAAAGAAGGAAGAAAAAGCTTTTACAGTAGGGAGGAAGATGGAGGAGGTGAGAGGGAATGAGTGAACCTTACTTCCATCAGATTTGGCTGGAGGAGGGAATAACATACACACTCAACTGGATATGGAAATATACCTTACCCTATGGGAAATAAGGAGGGAAGTAGATAAGGGGGAGGGTGACAGAAAAGAGAGCAAATGGGGAGGGCTAATCAGAAGCAAACACTTTTGAGGTAGGACAGGGTGAAATGAGAGAATAGAATTATTGGAGGGGCAGGATAGGATGGAGGTGAATATAGTTAGTCTTCCATTCCACAACATGACTATTATGGAAGTTTTTTGCGTAGCTACACATGCATAACCTACATCAAATTGCTTGCCTTCTCAATGAGGGTGGGTGGGGAGGGAGGAAGGGAGAGAATGTGGATCTCAAACTTTTAAAAATGAATGTTAAAAATTGTTGTTACATACAAACTGGGAAGTAAGATATACAGTCAATGGGGTATAAAAATCTATATTGCCTAATAGGAAAACAGAAGGGAAGGGGATAAGAGAAGGGATGAGGGGATGATAGATGGGAGGGCAGATTGGGGGAAGGGTTAATCAGAATGCACACTGTCTTGGGGGGAGGGGAAAGAGGGGGAGAAAATTTGGAGCTCAAAATCTTGTGCAAGTGAATGTTGAAAATTAAAAATAAATTAATTAATAAAAAAGACATACACTAAAAAAAATACATCAGGAAAGTAAATGGGATTACATTTTATCCCTTTCTTTCTCCACTTCCTGTACTAAATTTTCTTCACGAGAACTTAATTATTAAATGCAATTAGTCATTATTTTTAAAGAGAGACCTGATTTGAGTGTGATTTTAGAAAAGATTCATCAAATAATTTATTTCTTTTTTAATTTTTTCAAAGACATTATTTTGTTTATTGATATAGTCATCACTCAAAATGGCTACTCTTTTGTAATGTCTGCCATCTACTTTAACACTATTATTTCTTCAATTAATTCAGTATCATGGCATTAAAAAAACAGAATACTGGAAAAGAACTCTAAATTAAAATGCTGGAAACCTAAGACTAGAAGACTATTTCCAGGAAGTTCTGCCAGTAACTAGCTGTGTGACCTTGGGAAAGTTATTTAAACTTTCTAGGCTTTACAGGATTAAAGAATCACAGCTAGACATGACCCAAGAGTTCATTTAGTCCAAACCCTTCTTTTAAAAGATGTGGAAACAGAGTCCTAGGAAGTTTAAAGGATTTGTCACAAGTCAAAGAAAGAACAAGTATGATTTAAACCCTGTCTGCTCAGTCCAGAGTCTATGTTCTTTATAATGAACATTCTATACTACCTCTAGCTTATTTTCAGTAAGCTACCTTTCCATATAGTCCTAGAAATTGAAACATTTCTTCCTAAAGAATTATCTTCTCTCAGGGGTAAAAATGACACCATTGAAAATGGTCACCTGTTTTCTTCAATTCTAAACAAGCAAGCACAATCCTAAGCACACACACACACACACACACACACACACACACACACACCTATATTGCAGATGAGCTATTTCTAAGGTATTTAATTCACTCCCTGACCCACAGAAGGTGTTCCCTCCTGTCTCTATAGGGATTGCCACCCCTCTACACACAAACACACACACACACACACACACACACACACACACACACACACACAGAGCCCTATACCACAGATGAGCCATTTCTAAGGCATTTACTTCACTGCCTGACCCACAGAAGGTGTTCCCTCCTCCCTCCATAGGGATCACCACCCCTCTACACACACACACACACACACACACACACACACACACACACACACATTTTGTTGACCTGTTCTTAATTCACAGGATACTGCAAAATTTACATTTGAGAAATATAGCTTTACCACTTTAATTGACTGGAGTTGTTATATACATGGAAAAGAACATTTTGACAGTTGGAATTTAAACTCTTGAAGTTTTCCTACCTGTAAAATGTGTGGGTTGAGTTAGCTATCTGTAAAATACATTCTACATCTATTCTGTGAGTATATTATTACAAATAAAACACAGAGCATAAAAAGTACAGAATGTATGTATGTATACATGTAAATAGGTATATAATTCATAATATATTGAAACATTATATGCATCACTCATCCAAAAATCAATTATTCAGTAACTTAAATATCCAAAACAGAGCCAAGAAAGATGAAGGATGCAAATATTTTTTTTAAAAGTCTGAGAAACCATAATAGATAAAACAAGTCAAATAACACTTATTAAGAGCATATTCTGTGCCAAGCACAGAATAACAAAATCTATACTATAAAGCCCATGGAAACTACTCATAGGATAATCCTTTGGGTCCTTATTCCTAGCATATTTTCTATGAAACTAAGAACATGAAGAGTTTTTTTTTTTGATCCTTGGAAAACTGTACGGCAATAAGAAGTATGTGGCAACTTCATTATTTCAGCTATAGATCTGTTATATATCTATAGCCGATGACAACACATAACAACATCAATTTTCTATGTACTTTTGCCCTTCATTCAATGATTTTTTGAAAACAAGGTGAATATTTTTTACACAAAACTCAAGAAAAAAGGAAGTTTAAACAAATAACAAAATGACCCAGGCATTCTCAAAATGGCTTATTAAAAAAGAATGGAAAACCATCCGTCATTGTTTTCTACAGATGAAATGTTTCACGCATGGGCAAAGACTATGGCATACACCAAGAATTTAGAAAGGATTATGGGAATTACCACTCACATTCTGGCTTATTGAACCATGGAAAATGGGTAATAAGCATTTTCACACAAAGTGACAGAATGTAGATTAAAGTCTTCCTTAGCACAAAATCCACATTTTCTTTTTTCCCATAAATCATATAAAAACAAAAAAATCTAGAATAATCAACTTTGTGATGTTTTTAAGATAGTTGGGCCATATTTTTCTGATAGTTAGAATAAAAGCCTTTACAAGGCTACCAAAAATTCACTTTTGTTTCATATTGGATCCATTTCTCCCTAAAATAAATGAAATTTTTATGAAAACCTGAAATGATTTTTATGTCAAAACAGAGAGCACACAGAAGCCAATTTTATATTTAAAATGACATTTTATATATTTTCATTAAATGTCATAGGATTTAGGACTGGAAAAGAATAAATTTTATATCTTAACCTCCTTCATTTTATAGACAAGGAAACTGAGGCTCAAAGGGGGAAAATATGAATGTCCTAGTAGAAATTTCCATAACAAAAATTATTCATTAAATGGGATATGTGTGTGTATGTATACACACACATATTATATAGTATAGGTATAATTTATGTGTAACTATATATATGCATGTATGCATGGAACATAATATTTTGCAGTGAACACATTTGTTTTCCTTGAATTTCCACTGGAAATTGAAAGACATTTCCTATCTGGAAAAAAAAAAAATACTCCATGAAAGCATCAATGGGGCAGGAAGAAGGAGAGGTTGAAGGGCTGTTCAGGCAAGATATACAAAATACATTATGTATATATATATTGGATATGTGCATATACATGAATATGCTTGTATGTGTACAATTACATTTATGTATCTACATACACATACAATACACATATTCATATAAGATGTTCCAAACATCTCAGTGCATTTTAGCTAATAAGTTTATATATATAACATATATATACACATATTAACTTATATAAATAATATATGAGTTTATTCTATGCTTAATAAGTTTAAATAGTATATAGTAATTATATATATATGTATATCTTAGAGATTTCTTATAAATTAGTCTTATTCAACTATCCATTTAAATTATTGCATTATTTTTGCATTAAATCACTGCATGTTAACTCAGAAAGTTGTGAGTTTATATCATCATCAATGTCTATCAGAAATGCTAAATTTTGTCTTGGGATACTAGTTGTCAGAACATCTTGTCAATATTTACTATTCTGTTTTCTATCTTTGAAAAACACCTTTATCATTTTTAATATATTAGTATGTTAGGATAATTGATTTAGCGCTAGAAGGGACATCAAAGGCCATACAGGCTAAACTCCTCATTTTGAAGATGAAGAAACTGAAGCCGAGAGAGGTTAAGTGACTTGCTTACGGTCCCATGCAGGTAATTGTTTCACTGACAAGATTTAAGTCCAGTATCTCTTACTCCACAGCTAGTATTCTGTCTAATGTAATATGGGATTGATGGGTTTTTTTGTTCAGTCATTTCAGTTGTGTCTGATTCCTCATAACCACATCTGACTTGGCAAAGATAGTAGAATGTTTTGCCATTTCTTTTCACAGCTTATTTTACAGATTATGAAACTCAGATAAACAGGGTTAAGTGATTTGCCCCGGGTCACACACAGCTACCAAGTGTCTGAGACTAGATTTGAACTCAGGCAAATGAGTCTTCCTGACCGTAGGCCCAGCACGCTAACCATTGTGCCACCTAGCTGCCTAGATTGATGATAATAGTATTATGATCATTGTCACACTTGAAAATTTAAAAAATATATATTTTTTATCAGTAATTATTATTACACCTCATAATTCTTAAATATCTAAGTAGATTGTTTCACACTTATAAAAATGTTCTTTTAAGTATCTGCTGTAAATAGATTTCTCTATTTAAAGTTTTCTTTTTGCTTTCATCAATATGTGCCTTCCTGAACACATGGTTGAATCCAGAAAATACTCATAATGTTTTGTAGTTTGGATATTTAAATTTAGGTTTTCATAATCTTAGCACTTTCATGTCCATGAAATGTCTTTGTCAGTATCTTAAGTAGAGATCACCTAAGGCTATAATTTTTAAGTGGGTTTCTAGGAGATAATGACAATGTATTTTTATGTGACATACAATATTAGCAGATTACTGATTTATTATTAATATCAATTTTACGCAGTATGTAGTAGCAGATCAAGAAGCTCTGCCTTGAAGGCCTGCTTATGAAATATACTAGCTATGTGATCAGGAGCCAGTTTCTTAAAATTTCAGTGCCTATATGCAAATTGCTTAGATTATAAATTCTAAATAAATTCTTAATTAGTATCAGTGGATTAAATCCCAAACCTGCAGTTCTCTGCATTGATGAAATCTCTTGGTAAAACGTGGAGGTTGCACATTGCCGGATGATGGAAGGATCAAGGGTATAATCATCTTTGAATGTGGCTGAAGTAGGGTGGATGAGTAGGTTGTGGGAACAGAGGAGTTTGAGGAACTGAATGGTTAGGGAATTTGAAGGATAGTTAATATGTATGTTGAAATCCCCTACTATGAGGGCAGGAGTTAGGGAAGAGAGAAAAAAAAATGAGCCAAGTATGTCACTAGTTTCAGACGGGTGGGAAATGACCTAGAAGTCTATAGACAATATCTATAAAGATTTTGATTGGGGAGTAGATATTCATTGCATGAACTTCAAAGCAGGAGAATATTAAGTGATGAAGGTAGGGAGAGAACCTGGAGGTAGTAATGAAGAGTAAGGGATAATTTAATTCCCAACCTCATCACTGAGACAAGCAGGATGACTGAAAATGAAGTCAATATGGAAAAGGTACTCAGGGAGGCTGTGTCATCAGCAAGGAGTCATATTTCATTGATTTCTATAAGATGGAAGGAGTAGGAGAGGAAAATATTTAGGATGAAGGGAAGTTTGTTGCGTTAAAAACAGGAATTCCAAAGTGGAAGGGGTGAGTAATGTTTGTTTGAGGCTTTGGGATAGGAGTTTTGAGGCGGATGGGAATAAACTAGTAGGTGGTAAGAGATGGGGAATAGGATCAGAGGGAAGGTTTCTCTTTTCTGCACTAAAGTCTCTGTACATGGGGGATGCTAGAGATCAGGCTATCAGGGTTAGCATAAGGTGATGCTTGCCTTGCATTGGATGGAAGTCTTTCCAGACCAATCCCTAGCAGTCCAATGTAGATCAGGTGGGCTCAGCCTGATCTTCCCTCAGGAGACATCAACCAAATCATTGATACTCATTTTTCCGTCTTACCTACTACTTATGTAAAAGTTTGGGAAATTATTTGTTAATGTTTGTTAAAAAATTTTGTTAAAATTATCCCCTCCCCAGTCCCAGCTGCTGTTTCATCTGAGCTTATTCCTCTAAGATAGGTCACTAATTTCTCCTATGCTCCTGGGGAAGAGAGGAGACAGAAGCCAAGGGAGGGACTATGAAGTTCAGACCACTCCCTACAGAACATAGCCCTGGATTCTTATGGAGTCAGCAATGGTATTATAAAGTCAGGGAAGAAAAGACAGGACTTACATATCTTAACTGTGTAAGGACCACTTACCTACCTTGCTGCCTAAGGAATATTATATGTGACAGACTACCTGTTACGGGCTCCCTAAGCCTCCCAACTATGCTCGGGATTCCCCCCAAGCCCCAGGCCTTTGCCTAAGCAAAGGACCTGATCTTGTGGACAATGAATGGGGCGGGAGCCGAATGATAGTGAGTGACTCCGTTTATTATTTCAGCAAGCAGCACATTGACGTAGGTACATTCTTTGGTTACGCGGGTGAAGGACAGCTAAAACTCAATACACCTGGGTCCTAAGGACCGCCCTGACTCCGCCTACTCTCCTCCCCTTCTCTTCCCGCGCTAACCCCACGCTCCCCGCGGTCAGGCAGTAACCGGAAAAGAACCGGAAGTTCCACGTGCTCTGGTAAGCCCAGACAGAGAGCCGGAAGTTCCATGTGGTCAGGCAGGTCCGGGCAAAGACCTGGAATTGCTAGGGAGGCAACAAAGGCGAGACCCCTCCTCCTGGCTCCACCCACATCCCAAAGCCCTGAGTTTATCTCAGCAGGCCCCTGGGCCTGGAGGTCTGAGGAGGACAGGGTTTGGCTCTAACTCGGCCCCTAACAACTACCCATTGAAGATAAATGGAAAAGGGTAAGCAGTAGCTACAAGCAATAGTAACAAGTGTGCTAAACAACTGGTCTTTTCTTAGTTCTAGTTTTCACAAATCTCAACAAATTGTTATGCCCTCTTGTAATCTATTCATCCTATTTTGGAGACCCTTGACATAGGAGACTAGGATAAGGAAACAAGAATTTCTGCTTTGAATATACTTCCCGTAAGATCATGGCCTTCCCCTGTTTTCCCTTTTTTAGTGTTTCCCTGCCATTAATGAATAGCATGCTCTAAAACCAACTTATTTTCAGGACAGTGTAAAGGAATCAGAAGATACAAAAAGATATACAGTTCAAATAAAATATAAGGACATAATTTTATGTTCAATTCAATTAAACAAACGTTGTTAGTTACTTCAAGCATTATGTTGTTGGTGATACAAAGAAGAAAAACTAAATCGATGGAGGATATCAAATGATCTTAGTTTTGATGGAAAAGAAGTAATTCAGTAGGTAGAGATAAAGATGTGATGCATTCCTGGCATAGGAACTGGATTATGCAAATGTCACAGAATGGTGAGATTAGAATAATATTGGAATACTTGAGAGACAGATACATGGAAAGATGAAGAGATAAATATATGGATAGCCAGGTAGACAGAGAAAGGAACAATAAAACTACAAAACTTGAAAAAAGACTCTTAGGAAAACAAATAAATAATTGATTTTAAATCACATTTCAGAATTTTATGAATGTTATTTATTTACACTGAACTTTGTGATGGAAATTATTGGGCCTATTTTAAAGATAAGAAAATATTAGCACACTTAAGAAAAGTTGCTTCAAGGTACATTAAAACTCAGTGATAGATCTGAGATGTGTTTTGTTAAAAAATTTCCATTTAGTTTTATCTTATTTTCACTCCCAGATTCTCTAATTCCCCCATCTTGTCCCTCACACATTGAGAAGGACAAAAAAATGTCCAAAAAAAATTCAGACTTAGAGTCATATTTTAGTTCTCAAAGTTCCTTATTCCAGCTAGTATTTAATAAAGAACCAAAGAATTTCAAACTCGTCCTTATACTGCTAAGCTACTCTCCCTTCACAATAGATTAGCATCATTTAAAAGGTTTCCTTTTATAGTTTTTACTGATACTTATGAATTTCCTTGATAGAGACAGTGATCAAATATCAAATAAATTTTAGATGATGCCATAAATTAAAAATACAAAACGTACTTTGAAGAATTTTCAAAAATACTGTCTTTCCTCTCCTCAGAAGCTCCTTCAGTTCAGTTATTCAGTGTCTGTAATTTGATGCTACCACAAAAGATTCCTGTAAGGAGGTGAGGCAATGTGTGGGGGTGGGGAAGGAATTTTAGCGTGCTATAGAAAGGTTTATTTGGTGACTCACTCAGCTTAGCTTCAAAAATCAAGATGAAAACTAGATGAAAATACTAAGTGGCATTATCTCTGATAGTAAAATAATGGTCTAATTAAGAAAATGTTCACGCTTAATTATGTCCATGCTAAATTGTATGAAAAGAGATTTTTATTCTTTGTTATTCATGAAATTCTAAATAAATGACAATTGAAAACCAGAACCTGATATTTTATCAGTTGAATCGTAGAATAATGATACTGAAGATTTATACATTTTATTTCAGTTTTATGTGGTATGATTTGAAAGGTGCCAAAAGTTCTTCTATTAAAAAAAAATTCCCTTATTAAACTTCCATAGAGGCTAGATTTTCTACTCTTTTGAGTGAAAGCACTGAAGGGCCCTGCTAAATTGAAAATGTTCTCTGTGAGGTTTAGTATGTTAATGACCCTCTCATTAATGTCAGCATACATTCATTTTTCAAATTAAATAATCATTCTCCTAGCTAGATCCTGAGAAATGGAAGACAGAATGAGTAAGATTTGATTGGAAGGTATTCTGGAAAGATGCAATAGAATTCTTTAGTGAGAAGCCCTGGATAGAATATAAGGACTTTTGGCACTCCTGTGGAAAAGCAGAAAAAAAAAGGAGAAACAAAGGAAAAGGATTATTCTGGCTTGTGACTAGATTCAGAAGGGTAATAGTATTAAAACTTTCATATTTCTGTATAACAACTCAGGGCAATTCCAGGATTATTTAGCAAGCATTTATAATGTGCAGAATATATATGGACAATGAGTGGAAGGAGGGGACAAGGGAGGCCAGCTAAATAAAATATAGTCACTCATGCTCAGTAAGCTTACAGGTGAATAAGACATAGACAAATCTTAACACAAAGTCAAACAGGACAATCTGAATTTTTAGAGTAATCCTATGTGAAAGGAAAGAATTTGGAACAAAGGATATGAGGTGGAGATCTATAGCCTTGCAGTAGCTCCTCCTAGACTACTTATTCCCTAAGTCTCACACACTTGTATGCCCCTTTATTTGCAGGGAAGCTTCTAAAGATCTGGAGCCTGAGAATGGCATTCCAGGCCCTGGATATATATGGTGATTAGCCAGGGGCAGCTAAGTGGTATAGTGGATAGAGCTCCAGGACTGGAGTCAGGAAGACCTGAGTTCGAATCTGGTCTCCGATACTTCCTAGCTGGATGACTCTAAGCAAGTCACACAATCCTGTTTACCTCAGTTTCTTCATCTGTAAAATGAGTTGGAGAAGGAAATGGGAAACCACTCTAGTGTCTTTGCCAATAAAATCCCGAAATGGGGGACAATGACAAATTTGCTCACTCTCTATCTCAAATGCTTTGTTCTAAATAAATGCCTGCCTTTCACAGGCAAATTGGCTATCTACAAGAAAGAGAGAGAGAGAGAGAGAGAGAGAGAGAGAGAGAGAGAGAGAGAAAGGGAAGAAAGAAAGAAGAAAAGGAAGAAAGACAAAATCCTGGATTTGATCTTTCTTACCTATATCAATAAGGTTCTTGGGAAAATGAATTTAGACCTGAGTTAGAAAATGTTTCTTGGAGAAGTAGGCAACTCTGGAAAAATGGTACAATTTCAACTTGTAAAAATAAGGGGAATGTCGTTCTGGGCCTATGGCATGAGGAGAAGTACAGAAGCTGGAAAGTACAGAATGAGCAATGAGCAATCCAGTGTGGCTGAAGTGAAGCATGCATTGGAAACAACCTGGAAATAAATTGAGTAGTGTTTATATACCCAACTGCTTTGAATTTTCAGCCTTAACACAAGTAACTTTAAAGGGAAAAAATCTTAGAAAAGGCTTCTTTAGGTTTCAAAATCTAGATGCTGTCCTGTCTATACAGCTGCACTAAAGTAATGCTCACTGACTGATAGCTTACATATGCTTGGCACTCAGAAACACAGCACTAAAAAATCATTTGTTTTTATTTACTCACAACCAAGCACCAAAAAGCAAAAATGCCCTTTCAGCAGCTTGATATGGTCAATTTTCTTTACTTCAATACCACATTTGTCAAGTTTTGGCATTTTTCTTCCTTAGTATAACTTTGCTATTGCAACTAGTCAACTTGACTTGGCATTTACTCATTCCTGGAAGCAGTTCCAATTGGCAACTTACTCATGCTATTATCACACAAATGCTTTATGGTAGAAAAATTTGCATGGCTTTATATGAGGGATTACAAAAATAGATAGGTAGATAGAAAGATAGATAGATAGACACATACATACATATGCATACATATATGTATATATATGTTTATATTATATATGACACTATATCTTTAAATATATATATATATATATAAAGATTTTATCAGCCATAGATTTACAAATTGTTTTAATAACTAATTATATGGGTTCCTAAGTTTAAATTAATGTCCCACAGAATAGAAACCCACGTGGTAGCCACAGTACATATAAATTGCTAAATCTGGAATCAGAAAGACTTAAATTCAGATATTGACTCAGTTATTAGATGTGTAACCCTTGGCAAGGCAGTCTCAGTTTCTTAATTTGTAGGGAAGGGAAGAAGCAGCTATATAATGCCTACTATGTGCCAGACACTGGGCCAAGTGATTTCTAAATATTATCTCATTTGATTGTTGTAACAAAAGGTATGTGCTAATACTCCATTTTACAGTTGAGGAAACTGTTCCAAGCAGAGGTTAAGTGACTTGCCCAGGGTCACTCAGCTATTAAGTGTTTGAGGGACAATTTGAACTCAAGTCTTCCTTACTCTAGGCCCAGCGTTCTATCCACTATGCCACTTAAGTGCCTTCTGTACCACCTAGCTGCCTATCTCTTGTTACCAATCTGAGGCCAAGTACTACTATCTATTCTACCTCCATTACAACTCTTGCTTATGCTACCATCTTGCCCCTGACATTGCCTTGGGCCTGGCTCTCATCACCATATGCCTGGATGAAGATAGTAGTTTTGATGTTGGTCTCTCTATCTTAATCTCTCCCCACTCCTCCCTTCAGCTATAAAATTGATGTTCCCAAAGTGTAAGTCTGCCCATGTCTCCTCTCCATTCAATAAATTCTAACAGCTACCTATTACCTTCCAGATAAAATATAAAATCTGATTTTTAAAGACCTTTGTAATATCACGCCTTCCTATTTGTGTGGTCTTCATACACCTTACTCTTCTCCATGTATTCTGTAATCTGATGATGTATCTCTTTTGTTCCTCACACATGACGCTCCATCTCCCAATTCAGGTAATTTTAAAACTTTCCCTGGCTACCTCTTATGATTGGAATTCTCTCCCTTCTAATCTATCCCCTTCCTTCTCTAACTTCCCATTAGGTACCGGCCAAAATCCCACATTCTGCTTAAAGCTTTTCCCATTCCCATTAATAATAATGCCTCCCTTCTATGATGATCTCTACTTTATCCTGCATATATGCTTGTTTGTATACAGTAGTTGACATGTGGTTTACTCCCATTAAAATGTGAGCTTCTGGAGAGTAGGGATTGTTGTGTTTGTTTCTTTTTGCTTTTCTTCAAAGCCTTAGCTCTTAGAAGAGTGCTTAGTGACAAGGGTGGGGAACCTGCAGCCTGGAGGCCACATGTGGCCTTTCTAGGTCTTTGGGCATGGACTTTTGCGTGAGTCCAAGTTTTACAGAACAAATCCTTTTATTAAGCGGCTTTGTTCTGTAAAATTTGGATTCAGTCAAAGGGCAGCACCTGAAGATCTAGAGAGCTATATGTTGCCTTGCCTCAGTCATTTCTGTACTTTTTTGCTTTTCCTTGAGAAGATGTTTATGATCTTCTTGCTATACATTTAAATAAATATGCATTCCAAATTGGTAGTTATGAAAAGATATCCTTGGCCTTTTTTTTTAGTGCCAAAATATCTATAGAAATTATTATGTTAAAATATTGCCTGAGTTCAAAGTTTGGGTAGATTTTGCAAGTTTCAAGGAGGCCATGATTGAAAAGTACCTTTGATGTGTCACCTGAGACCATTTAAAAATATGTATGTATGCCTGAATTGATAATTAATAAAATTACAAAAGAGGGACAAGAACACCCAGTT
Organism: Trichosurus vulpecula; assembly: GCF_011100635.1. Lineage (NCBI taxonomy): Eukaryota > Metazoa > Chordata > Mammalia > Diprotodontia > Phalangeridae > Trichosurus > Trichosurus vulpecula. The sequence continues at coordinate 215,687,037 of NC_050579.1, forward strand.
CTTTGGGTACTCACCAGAAAAAAAGCCCGAGCGGCATTGGGAAATGCTATAGGAATCACACTTTAATAAGACACAGAGACAAACAAGAAAAAGTGGGATGGGATACAGAGGCAGAGAGCTTGACTGGGGATGGGGGATTGGGGTGGTGACAGGAAACAGCATGGGGGAGGAGAAGAAGTAGAAAGTAGCACTCATATAACCATGGATTAGACTTGGGTACACTAGGCAGCATGGACTGGATGGAGATGGAAGAGTGCTAGGAGGGAGGAGGGAAGGAGTTTGAGGTCTCATTTTTACAGCGTTTTTTGGGGGAAATAGACCAATTCTTATCTGTGCCACCTTGGTGTTAGTTCATTAACATATCCAAAACTTCTCAGAGTTATTGGTAAACTTTGAATTCATCATCTCAAAGTTGCCAGCACCTTTTTGATGTTCTGCTGATCTGGAACTGTGGAGGTCTGGAATTTGTTTGGAATTTATACATCATAGGATCAGAACATTAACAAGCAGAGCCTAGATGGTTTCCCCTGATTTGACACATATTATCAGTATGTGAATTTTAGTTAATATATAAAACAATTTTTATCTTTGGGACAGTTTGTACATAACTTCCAGGTTCCACTTTGCAGTCTTATTTCCTGCTGAAACTTACTGTGCTGACTAAAAGGAGGGGAGGGATTATGGAGACCAGAACAAGATACAATTTTAAAACAATCTACTCCCTGGTCTTCTGATCACCATTATTCACTACTATGTCTATAGAGTAATCTAAACAAGATGATAGCGAGCGTAATAATTACAATAATCTCAGAAGTCCCCAGGAATCCTGCCCAGTTGCATGGAAAAATCCAGAAAAAGAGATCAGTGAAAATAGCAGCCCTGATGAAATATTTATTATGTCTGTGACCACTGTGGTATTGAAGTCTGCCAAATTAGTCCAAGTTTGACCATATCTTCATCTGGAGATTCCCTGTAGGGTTAGTACTTGAGCAATTTGTGACACCCACTGACTGGTATTGCTAGGAATGTCACATGGTCTTGTGCTGTTGGGCTGAGGTAGCCCATGGGGAATGCCTGGCTGAAAACTGAAAGGTGTTATTCTCTCAACTGTCTGCAAAACTTTAAGGAGATTAGCAGGAGTCAGCTGTGGTAGTAAATAACCCACTTCAAATTCTGGTGGGTCATAGCATGGCCAGCACTGGATGAGGTTCTGTGTGGAGGCAGATGCTTTAGCCATTGCAGCATGTAGATTGCTCTTTGAAAGAGAGCACCTATAGTGGGCCAGCCACACGGTGGGAGTGGAGTTGGGGGGGTGTCCAATTTGGCCTTTTCAGCACATTGTAAGACAAGTTCAGCAAACTGCAAGAAATTGACATGATTCAGGGGTTCACATACCTTGTCTAGCTCTGTGAGGTGCTGGCAAAAATCTTTGATCACCCTTCAGACCTTCATCGCCATGCCTCATGCAGGGCAATACCAGTGCCCCAAGTAGAAGGAAGAAGCTCCTTAAATGTGATTACCCTGATCATTGGTATCTTTGGGGGAACTCATAGGAGGCACAGGCATCATCTTAAAGACTGGAGATGCAATAACAGGAAGAGCAGAAGCTGTTGGAGGAAATGGAGCTATTGGAGATGCAGTAGCTAAAGTACGACAGCAGGAGGTACTGCAGCTTGAGGCACAGCGAGTCCTTATGAGTAAGTGGATGGGCCTTCAGCTCTGCCCATTGGGCTGCATGTCCTCTGCTAGCAGTTCTTAAAGAGGTGACAGTTGTGTGATGGAAGATTGCAGCTACTCAGTGAAGAATCTCACTGGAACCAGAGGAACTACCACCTGTGAAATAAGCCTCACCACTATCATCATTTGCCAGCTAATCCTACTGTGGTCTCCACTTAGCAAGTTGGTCAAGCAGTGGGGAATGGTGTGTGTCTGCTGGGACAAGTGGTCCTAATGGGCTTGTGCCACCTGCTCATGTAGATTTTTGAGTCCCTCGTGGCCCAGCTTAGCCCTGTCCTACAAATACTATTTCTATTTTAATAGGGTGGCATAAATGGTTGACTGCAGCTTCCTAGGGGTGTTTTCCCCAACCCAGGACAGTATGAGTAATTTGGCACTTAGAGTAACAGGACCTATGCCTATCAAGGACTCTGTGGCTGTCAAAGTCCAGCAGGTGGCCAGGACCTATCTCTCGGGTGGTGAATACTTGGTAGCAGTGTATGGGAGCTTCTTGCTCCAGAACCCCATGGGTGGTCTCTTGCTACTATAGTGAGTTCATAGACTCCAGGAGGCATGGGTAGATGTGTCTGAGCCCTCTATCTTGAAATCATCAGCTGGGGGTACTAAAAGCAATGCTTGACTGACTGTCAGCTTGATTATACTCAGAGCTTGCTGTTGCTCTGGGCCCCACAGGAGGGATTGAAACATAGATGGAAGCAAATGTGGCTGTGAGGTAGGGAATGTGTTGTCTCCAAATCCCGGATACACCTACTAGATGTTATGCTCCATAAACATCAATGGGTGCTTTGAGGGAGAGTAGTTTTTCTTGGACTTAGGGAGAGATGTCATTGCCTTTATGTGTCCATGTGTACCCTAAAATTTCACACTGTGAGGGACTTGTATTTTAGGGGAGGGGGAACTAGTGCCCACCCCATAACTGTCAGATGTCCAACAACAGCTGTGAGTTGTGCGGAGTGGGGCAGAACCTCAAATCATGAATGACATCCACATATGGGAAAGTGATCAGGGGGATCAGAACAAGATACAATTTTAACACAGTGCTCATATTCACAAAATGAAATTTTTGTTATAAAATATATACATATGTGTATAAATTATCCCCCCAATTTGCTTCCAATGTTTGAAATCATACCTAGGAACCTTAATTCACTAAAATCTAGGTGCCTAGGGCTATATAGCCTGATTTCTAACTTTTCACTTTTCCCATATTGATGGAATTTCATTAAGGATATCTCCTATGCAAGCCCATAGTTGAGTTGTAAGAAATATGTGAAATAATTTAATGAATAATAAAGTAAGAAGGAACCTATGTTTCTCCTCTCTTCTTTCTATTTCTTATAACCATTGAATATTAGCAATTCATACTATTTTGCATCCATATTTTGTTTTCACTCACAACTTTTGGTAATCATAATAAAAAAAAATTCACTTTTATATAGTACTTTTTAATTACAAACCTGTTTCCACAAGTTATCTCATTTTGATGAGGTTAAAGAAAAATGCTGAGTTAGGGAACCATATGTTTCTAGGGCTGCTTGAGACCCCAAAACACAGACATGCCAGGTCCTGCTGAATGAATTTGACTCAAGCCTTCTCAGCCAAGGAAAATCAAAGTTTATTAAAGATTTGTCATAATGTATAGATTCTTAGGGAGTCTGAGCATTTGTGACACTAATGACAGTGGGCCAGATTAATCTAAGCTGAGCTAGATTGAATCTGAGCACCTTCATGGAGGCAAGATGAAACTTATATACAGAAAGATTGTGGGAGGGATTGAGGGGTGGTCTTGAGTAGTCTGGGATGATTAGAGGAGGGGTTTAGAGTGAACTGGGCTGACTGGGATGAGGTCAGACTCCAGGGTGGGAAATAGCTGAAGGCTAACAATAAAGGGCTAGGGTAACAGAGCTAGGCTATAGATATTTTGATGTGATCAAAGGTGGAAAGCAGCTGGACAATAGAAGGCTAGGCTAGGTAGAGATTTGGGCCTAGTGATGAGGAAAGGCTTATGGACTTGGGCGACCAGATCTAGTGGGAAGATTCAAGGAGAATTCAAGGGGGTTCCCGGAGACTGTACCCCATCAGTTTCAAGGGGGCTCCCAGAGACTATACCCCCATAAATTTGATCTATAAAGGAATCCTGTGACTTAGGCAGAACAAGTGATATCACCATTTGGTAGATGGGACTGTAAAGTTCAGAGAGAGGTATTGTGACTTTCCCAACACCATATAGCTTAGCAGTGGCAGAGCATAGAGTTTAAACTTAGGTTTTCTGGATTTAAGGCTGTTGCTGTACTATGTCATCTATTGGTGTTCCAGATAAAAAAGCTGACTTGCTTTGAGGTTTCAGACTTTTATTTACAAACAAAAATGGTGAAAATGTATTTATTTGACTATTTCAGAAATATAAATTATAATTTTTAAAAAGTACTTTGAAATTTATATTTTAAAAAATTCAAGGCTAATTAATGCAAGTTTACAGAGGCAGTATTATGTAGTAGTTAAATCACTGAGTAGCCCAGTCACTCTGGGAAAGGCACTTAATCTTTTCTTAGCTCAAGGCAACATCCTAGGACTTACCTACTAGATAATAGACAATAGACGTATTGGGATCTGTTTTGCTAGAGACAGTTCAAGAATACAAATACATCTAGAAAAATATATCCTACTGTAATGGTAATCAAGACGGTATTTTTTGCTGTTCTTCTCTTAAGTGCCTCTAATGATTCTTGCCTTTCAAATGTAATGGTAAGCAAAATGGGACTTTGCACTGTTCTTTGTTTGAATGGGGCAGGTACAGTGGGATCTTTTGCCTTGGAGTGTTTCTCAGCATTAAGACAATCTAGAGTCATTGAATTGTGTATGATGTGGTGCTGGTGGTTGGAGCTTTCCCACACTGGTTTCTCACTCTCTAAATGGTGAGCCTCAAGTGCCCCAGGGACCTGAGAGAGGTACATAAGATCCCAGGCTGGGCTTTGTGACCCAAACAGATAGATACTGGTGCTTCTCTGATAACAATGAATTGTGATTTGAATCAGACAAAGTCTGTCTGTTGATGTTTGTAATTTCTGTTTGTATTTGCCTTGAAGTTCAAGGGGTTGATCTCTTCCCCTTGAACTAAGTGAATGACATATGTACATTTGATTAAAGCAAAATTGTTAACCCCTTAAAGTTCCTTTCCTTAGAAAAGCAGATCAAAGAACCTGTCCTGGCAGCTCTTATTGCTGGTCTTGTTGGGTCTTAAACTCCTACAGCAGCTGCTAGCCAAATTGTTGTTACACCTACTACCATAATATTGTGAGAAATGATTTATCGCACCCCTGTTTTGTTTCAAACTTATCTCCAATCAGTATTAATTGGTTCAGTGTGATTCCATAAAGGTAGCAATTATTACTAAATTTTAGTATTACACTTCTCTGTTACCGTACATTTAGTCAATCTAAGACAACTAATATTAATATAGGAATTACATATATTAACATATATTTTACATATTTAGGGATATTAGATACGTTCTTTCCTCTAATAGGCCCTCTCTATATAAGCTTACTAGTTTGTTATGAAGTTCTCTTGCTTAACCATAGGAAGGTAACTCAAGGACCTCCACTCATTTTTTCTGGATGAGTAGGTGACTAAGCCCAGTGTGGAGAAGAGTCAATGCTGTGGAAAACCCCTCAGCTATTTTTGATTGTTACTCCACCTTATCATCCCCTTGTTGCAGAAATGTCCCTCTAGCACTTGGACAGCAGGCCTATGAACATTTGACCAACAGGTAACCCTATCAGCCCTCTATTGCCCAACATGGGACAAGCAAATAATCATTAGCTCTGCCCATTTTTGGATGTCTTCTACCAGTCCTTGATTGTAGGCATGAACTGAAGGTTCTCCTAGAAGGTCAAGATATAGGTCTAACCACCAAAGAAATGCTGTATTTTATTTTGCCCCTGCTGTACCATCTGGGTATGAAGCACTGTAAAATCAAGGCCCTGAAGGAAGGGGGCATCTCAGATCATTAGGAAGATCTGGGGTCCCATTAATTAAAGTTGGTCATGTTCCTTTAATAAATGGTTATTGGAGAGCAGTGCTCTGCCTCAGTTTCTTTTGTTATAGATTGCACATATTTGAACCCCACAACATATAAAGACAAAAAGCTACTTTTAATATGTCATTTATGTCATTTTCTGCTGTAGATTTTATTATATACTATGATTTGTAAAACTAAGCATATTGTGGAAGGAAAATGTTTATGGAAAAAACATTTATTGCCCAGCTATGACCAGTCAGATGTCCAAACATAGCCATGAGGTGAGCTTGCCCAGAATGATTGGGCTACTCAGTGTTCTACCCATTACATTATACTGTCTCATTAGGTTCCTTCCTTCAAGTCTTTCCCAACTTCTACTTCTAGGACAGAATGCTAACTACTCTTTTGCATTTAGAGCCCTCATAATCTTTTCCTAACCTAGCATTCCAGCCTTATTCCACATTACTACCCTCCAAATACTCTAAGGTTCAGCCAATATCACTTTGTTAGCATTCTTTATAAATAGCCATCCATTTCTGGTTTTTAATGCCTTGCACTCGCTCTCTCTCATGCCTGGTAAACATATCTCACTCATGTCCACCTTTTAAAATCTCTAGTTTCCTTCAAGAGTCAATCAATTCCAACATATTACATAAAACCTTTCCTGATCGCCTCCAAAAGTTTATCACATTGCAGTCATTTCGTATATAACTAAGTGTGATCATATTGTCTCACTAAATTATAGATAAGCTTCTTGAGGGCAAGGACTAATTTTTTTGTCACCTGAGCAGGTAGCACAATGTCTGCCATATAAATAGTAGCTTGATAAATTCTTACTAATTGATAACCAAGATTATGACAAATTTGAGCCTTTAGTTTTGATAGATTGAATTGCTTTACATTTATATCATTTATACCTGTTTTTGTTGAAGAATGTATTAAATGCAAATGAAATTCCAGGTGCCATCTGTGAAAAAAAGAATATACCTCCTGATATGCTGCATTGAAAGTCAGATGACTGCCACAAGGGATCTGCATGCTTATTTAGGCTCATAACCTTTTTGGAAACTTATGAAAGGTGCTGTGCCTTGCTGGGCATTTGAAAAATGGTGTGGGAGTAGAGTGACTTCTGAAATAGCTTCATGGTACAATCACACAACCGGATTGAAGCTATCAAATGAAATATTACACTTCATCCATCAAAGGCCAGTTTATTTGACATATTACTGAAGCAGATTATAAAGTCATAGACCTTATTGGTATTTTTTTGCACTAATGGTGTATTTATGTCTTGAGACTCATGTTTCAATATAGCCATCCAAAGCTTTAGTGCCTTACACTGGCACCAACCCTACTAACATATGGTCACAGGCTGATCTAATGATTTGGACCTTCTAATAGCACTGTAGGTAGTCTGTGAGCCACCTGTCATGATTGTGACAAAAACAAATACTATGTTAAATATTCACATATTTCAAAGTTTTAGTGAAAGCTACATTGAAGGAACTATGTTGAAATGAACTTTAGACACTTTTGTGACTCTCTGGAAGAAATGACCTTTCCACAGGAAAATGTTTTCATAGGAAGGTATTATTTTTCTTACTTTTTTCGTACAAACTAATGCTAGCATTTATTTTATCAGCTTTAGTTTCATGACTTTCTATGTTTAAACACCAAGTACTTTCAAGGTGAAACACATACGTAATAGACATAAGAGATTAGTATAGAAATTATGACTCTAGGTAATAATGGTATGAAAGTGATTGATGAGTGCCTAAAAACCATGTCTGTGCAAATTCTGGCAAGTTTTATTAATCCAGAAAGATTTTGAGCATAGTCCCATGAACAAGATGGACATCTATTGTACAAGGATGAGCCTACAGGCTCATTACAAAGATAGTGACAAAGTAATGATTTTTTTTCAGCCATCACAATTATATGTAGAACGATAGAAAAAAGTGTAGAATGATTGTAATTCTTAGTGACAGACAAACCCACATTGATAAATTCATAGATCCTTGAAGTAATTATCTTATGGGTAAACCATTTATTTCATGGGGAAAAAAATATATATCATGTGTTCTGAATAGAGACAATTGATAAGATTCCCTTTCATTCATTCAAACTAAAACTCATTCAGCATGACCTATATGATACTCTATTATTATCTACAGGGGGTTTAAAAAGTGAATTAGAGATAGATTCAACACTCAACAAATTTAAAATCTACTAGGCAATATGAGTCACACATAAGTAAATATACCAATCTGTTGTGGTGACCTCCTTGACATTTCTATTACCTCTAAGTATAGAAACGACATCCTATCCATAGCTATATACTGTGTGAATAGTGTCCACGTCCCTTCTATGAATTTGCCATGGAAGATCCATGCTACATGCTGGGTCATCAAAAATCACTGTCAATTATTTTTCATTCTCGTGAAATAACTACTTTATCTACTTTTTGGATCATACATTTCATAGATTTAGAACTAGAAGAGGAAACTTAAAGGTCATCTAGTTCAACATTCTCTTGCAGATTTGGTAACTGAAGCCAATAGAAGTTAAATGATTTACTCAAGATTATACAGGTTTTCATGTTTATAGCATCTCTCCTGCAAAATTCCTTCTTTGTAATTTTTCATGCTCACCGTACATATCTCCATTGTTCTTTGAATAAAATGACTTAAATTTTTTGGATACTTTAATATTATGTGACAAACAGCCATACAATACCAGTGGAAAAAATATGTATATTGAAAAGACTATTATGGGTGCCCAGGGCATTATTCATTTGCAGTCTTTGTTCCAGGTGTATGCTTCTTTGTGTATCTGTTCTTCTCTGTCCCTCTCTGTCTCTGTCTCTGTCTTTCTGTCTCTGTCCTCCCACAGCACAATACAAAAACAGATACAGATATAACTATTTAAGTGATGTTATACACCTTGATGGGTGAAATGTATGGGTTATCCATCTAACTATATTTTACAGTATACTAGACAATAAATATTCATCCACTTGGCTTTTCCTATTTAGATGTTTAGTCCATAGGGTTTTTTTTGTTTGTTTGCAAATATGGCTATCACTTAAAAAGTTCTGCAGTTTTAACAGCACATTGTAACATGTAGTAGGAATAAAGGACACAACATCTATAGGAATCTCTTTTCCATTTGAATTCTGTTCCAGTGGCAGACATCTTTAACATTCTTTCTTCCAAAGATTTTGTTTGATTTTCCATATGCATAGTAGATAACCTTTCTTTTGATGAAACACTTTATGGTATTATTTGCTCTACAAAGTCAAATGCATTTTTATCATTACAAATGGGATTTTGTATCTTTTACATCTTTCAATCAGTTGTGTGATGGTAAAGATGTCTTCAACTCTGAGATGTCTTCAACTCTGGAATATCACTTGCGAAAGCATGCATGGGAGATACCATGTAAGAACAGACTTTAATATGGTATTTTGTTCTGCTGAATCAAACACTAGTTTATATTCAGCAATGTTTTCTGAAGTTTTCAGTGAATTCTGTGATAGCAAAGATGTATTGTACTTTAGAATACAGTTTGAAAAAGTTTGCTTTTTCCATTGTAATACCATCATAGACAATGCCCTGTTAAAACAACATGTAAATGGAAAAGTAGAAAAATGTAGGTAGTTACTAAGATTCTCTTTATTCAATTCTTTATGTTGGTAAGTTGGAGTTTGGAGGGTTTTTTTTTTCTCTGTACCTTTGGTTTCTTACCCACTTTCAGGTAATCTCATTCCTTCTATATTATGTCAGCTCCAGTGCAGACATCCTCTGTATATTGTTGGTCTTGTCCATCTCATTTACCCATCTTCATTTTCTTCACTGGCATATCCAGTTAGACAACCAGTTCACTAAATAGTGTGATGCTACGTCAGTGTGCTACTATCCTCGATAACGGAAAACATGTTCTTATTAACCTAAATTGTTCATAAAGGCATAAGCATTCCATTTAGTCCATTAGTTTTTGTTCTCTCTTGTCCCTTACTCCTGAACCATGTTTTTAAACATTTTTCACCCTTCTCACCTATACTTACATTGAAGATATCAAACATTGAAGTATCTGTTAGTCAATTTTAGCAAGTTTTTCACTGTAATGTCTCTACCTTTTCACTTATTGACAATGATATTAGTATACAAGCTGCAATTATTTACATTGTAAATACTTCAAATACTTATCATGAGTAATGAAATTCAAAATGACCAAATATCAGTCAACAAGTATTTAAATTCAATTATTATGTGTCAAATGTTACATTAAGTGCTGGATGTACAAAGAGTGAAAACGGGCATTGGCCTTAAGTTACTTACATTCAAATGAAGAAGACAACATGTAAATAAATAGGTACAGGATTAACAACATCCATAGTAGACAAAAATTATGAAATGCTGTTTCTTTTTTTTTCTCTGAATGAAAGATAAAATCAAGGTCACCAATTCTTACCTTTGCCTCTCCAAGAAACACCTCTGAGTATCCTTCCACTGTAATTTTCTTCCTTTTTCTGGATTCCTTTATAGTGAAAATGGTAGAATTACTATGATTCAGCTTGTGCAGTTGTCCATATACTATCTGACTGTTACTCACATGTAGAGTAACAACAGACAAGTTAACTTTTATAGGTCATCTAAAACCTCTTATTTTTAGGAATATATGTCCCTGTGTTCCATTCTGTTACTGTGTCTATAGGAAAAAAAAAATGACTGGGGAAGAAGGGGAAGAGCACACAACACTAAGCTCTGTGTGTGTGTGTGTGTGTGTGTGTGTGTGTGTTTTCCTTTGTTCAATGGCTTATCACAACAAAGAATTCATCAAGACAACACTGCTGCTACTATGTCTCCCTCTACTTACCTTTTCTGGTCTTTGAAAAAATAGAGTTACATAGAGTTAATTTTAGTGTTAAGTAGCATGTATTAAGGACTATAAATGTGGTCCACAGTGCTCTAAAAAGTTCAAAGACATAATAGAAAGCTTTCAGTTGTTGTGATCAGGGAAGACTTTATCAAAGTGTGGATTCAGATTGAGTATTACAGGATATGTTAGATTTTGAACAAGTAGAGGTGAGAGATAATTCTAGGTAGAAAGATGGTTTCAAGCAAATGCACAGAGTGAGAAAATAGAAGTCATGTTTATGGATTGCATAGTAGTGTAATTAGGCAAGAAGTTAGAATGCATTAGATGGTACTTAAGGAAGGCAAGACTCCATAGATTGAACTGAGTCAGATTGTGGACTATTATGAATATCAAATTTATAAATTTAAACTTATTCAAGGATTATACAGTTTAGAACTGGAAATAATTTTAAACAAGATTTATTTCAACATCCCTTATTTTATAGCTAAGAGAGCTCAATTGATTTACCCAAACTCTTACTAGGAGTAAGTACCATAACTAAACTTCAAGGCTATACTTTTCGATTCCAAATCCTACACTCTTTCTACTAAGCCGGATTCAAGTATATCCAATTAAGGCTTTTTTTTAAGGTGAAAAGAGGATGACATAAAAGTTGAATTTTCAAATGACAAAATAATACAATAGAAAATTTTTACAACTAGAAAATATTACCATTTTTAGTAAAAAATAAAATAACATTTGTCAATATACCACAATACAGAAACATTTTCTTCCATTTTACCATTTGCCTATATGTAAACAATCTCTTCTTTGAGAAGATCAAAAACTTTAAAATGGGGATAATTTTACAGACTACATTGTCTATTCCTTATTTTTCCACTCTGGAAATCATAAATTTCATAGCAGTCCACTGACATTAAGGGCTAGAGGGAAAAAATGATTGTGAAAACTCAATTTTGCATCTAAGAGAAAATTGTCTCTGCTTTTTGTTACAGCTCTAATTAGTTTGTTTCTACAACTTACCTAATTCAGTTTAGCTTTGCCTAGACACATTGCCTACCACTAAATTGTTCCACTATAATTCTCAAGTTAAAGGAAACTAGGAGTATCATTTATTGAGGTGGTGTCTTTCCTTTGTGGAAGATCTTACACTCAGTACAGGGCAAAGAAGTGATGCAAGGTGTTTTAATCTAATTTTCTACCATCCCTTCTGAAGATCATGGTGTTATGGAGGGCTGTTAAAAATAAAATATTATTATACAGTTGTATCAGCTGAGAAACTTTGTACAGTTTTCCCATATGGTTTATGATTGCAGCTAGAATGTCATCTAGCTCCATAAAATTATCTTCAGTGTTTCAATTTCAAATAATTTCTTTTTTTTCCTAATAAGGGCATTTTTAGCTTTTAACTTCTGTCACTAACCTTCCCCAACCTAATTTTCCTTTATTATTTTTTATTTCTTTAGTTTTGGTTTTCAACATTCACTTCCATAAGATTTTGAGTTCTAATTTTTTCTCTCTCCCTCTCCTCCCCCCTCCCCAAGACAGCATGCAATCTGATATAGGCTATACATACATATTTGTATTAAACATATTTTCACATTAGTCATGTTGTAAAGAAGAATTAGAACGAATGGGAGAAACCACAAGAAAGAAGAAACAACCACCACACTAAAAGAGAGTAAATAGTATGCTTTCATCTACATTCAGACTCCATAGTTCTTTTTCTGGATGTGGATAGCATTTTCCATCATGACTCATTTGGAATTATCTTAGATCCTTGAATTGCTGAGAAAAGCTATGTCTATCAAAGTTAGTCATTGCACAATATGGCTTTTACTGTGTATAATGTTCTCCTGTCAACCTAATTTTCCAGCCACATTGTACTTATTACTCCTCCTCTTATGTTACAGTATAGTCAAATTGGTCCTCTTTCCATTCTTCACTCATGATCATCATTTTCCACACATATGTGTATGGTATATATGTTTATTTGTTTATTTCTACACTAATAAGCAAAGGATTAAGAATTAGATAGATTCTCAGAGCCAGAAGGGAACATTAACAATCATCTAGCTTAAAGTTAAAGAATGTTAGATGGAGCGGCTAGGTGGTACAGTGAGTAGAGCCCTGGTCCTGGAGTCAGGAGGACCTGAGTTCAAACCTGGCCTCAGACACTTGGCATACTTACTAGCTGTATGACCCTGGGCAAGCTACTTAACTCCAATTGCCCTGCTTCCCCCTTAAAAAAAAAGTGATAGAAAAGAAAACATCTATTGAACAACTGAAGGAAGTTATGGGATCACAGGTTTAGAATGAAAAAAAGGAACTTCATTGTCAACTAGTCCATTCCTTTTATTTTTCATGCAGGGGAAATGATACTTAGAAAGGTTGTGACTTACCCAAGATTTTATAGGTAATAAAAGATATAGAATCTAAAACCAAGTACTCTGACTGCAAATCAGTCGTGTTCTTTAACTGCAACAAGTTTTGTTTTGTTTTTTGTTGTTTTTTCCTTCATAGTCATCAATGGCCAGTTCACATAAGACAGAGATTAATATATTGTGGTGTGTTGTGATGATGAAGTGTCTTACTACTCCTTACTGATTTCACCCTTTATTCTTCTAAGTACTTTTTTTTTTAAATAATTAAAGGCTTGCCACAGTGAAGGCATACACAATAACATAGTTGAAAAAAGGATATGGACTATCTCCTCGTGTATTGATATAAAATATCTGTCCATTGTCTCCTACTTACTTTTCATCTTTTCAGTATACAATTCTACTCTTTGTTCTTTTGTAATAATCCCCTTGGACTTTCCTATTATCATTCCTAAGGAAAAAAAATAGGAAAGTTAAATTTTCTAAAGGCATTTGAAAGACTGAAAAAATCAACACATAAGATGAATATAATAAAGAAAATGTTGCATGTTACTATAGACAAAGAATATGTCCTGATTTCCTTTAACAAAATATGTTGATCCTATCTTAAGAATTATTTGACTTTTTAAATGATCAGACCATTTAGAAAAATTGGTGGCTTAGGCTTACAGTGGCTAAAATTAGAATTGGCAGTGCTTTTTATAATGACATATTTGGTTAGAAACTTTCCAACTTCCTATTAAATTCTCCTTTATTCAGTGAAGTTAGTTTTACAATAATTACAGATAATCAGGCAAACTATTTTCTTCTAAGTTTATATAAATTTGTAACATTGTTACTAAAAAATGAAACTCTTGTCTTAGGTTAATGGATTATTGTACTGAAAAATTTAAAAGTAGTCACAAGTGAGCCTTAACTATCATTTTGTATTTCATTTCAGGTGTGTATGTAACCCTGGATGGACTGGACAAAACTGTAGTGAAGAAATAAATGAATGTGACTCTGGTCCATGCAAGAATGGAGCAATCTGTCAGGAGTCCACAATTCCTGGGCAATTTGTATGTCTTTGCCCTCCCTTCTTTACTGGCTTCTTTTGCCAGCAAAGCTATAATCCTTGTGATCTGGCCCACAACCTTTGTATAAACAATTCAACATGTTTCATAACAGTTGATGGAAATAGCAATTGTGTCTGCACAAAAGGTGAGAATTAATATGTCTATTTACCCCAAACCTATGAGTCAATTTGTCCAAACCCTGGTTGAGGCTGCATCTTTAACTATTATAGGATAATGCTTACCTTCAGGCTGTTTAGCAGTAATACTTGATATTTGTATCAAGACTGGTAACCTTTATGCGATTTTTAACAAACTCTTCTCCCTTTTATGTAACAACACAGCCATCACTATGGAAATAGAAGGGGATAGTCCAGGGCTGAGGAACATGTTGTTGTTGTTGTTGTTTTTCTTAACCTTTTAATATTTTATAGATTAATGCTTCTACTTAAGTCACCTGGTGCTCAAGTTTTTGGTGAGAAAGCTTTCTGTATTTTAAGTTGGATCTCGAAAGACAAAAATGTATCTCTCCCTGGGACCATGCCCAGATATTTTAATATTACTAAAGACTACCAGAAAGAAGGTCTTCAGTGTTCTGGGTAGATCCATTAAGGAGACTTTATGGTTTTAAAAAATTGAATGAAAAGTCATAGAGAGATCTCAATTTATGTTGGGGAAGATATACCCATCCCAAGAAAACACCTGAACACTCATGTTGTTGAAGTATATCAATGACCTATGTTGTATATGATGGTATTTTGGGTTCACTGGAGGTTGAGGTAATAAGGGTTAGGAAGAAATTTGTTTTCTGAGCAGTCTTTAATAGATATTAGTAGGACTTCAAGATCTATCCCAATTTAAATATGAAACTCGGGCAGAAAGTGCCTTAATGACTCAAATAGAGACATTAGGCATGAAAACTGCTTATCTAAAACATATATTTTCTAGAAAGTTCCTAGCATAAAGATGATGTGAAAAACCATATGAACAGGGTCTTCAAAAATGGTACCTATAGAATCTGGAGGAGCAAGATAATAACACAGGACTCCAACTGAGTAGGACCAAGCAGGGCCTTTTCCATTAACATTAACCCATTGTCCTAATAAATTAAAAAGTGGCTACTAAACTGAACAGATAACATCTGCAATATGATATATTGATTAGAATCCAAGGCAGATTGAAGAATGATGGGGAATATTGGAGGAACAGAAGTGCTTGACAGGATAGGTACTATATTGTCTGCGATTTTGAGCAGACTTGTTAGGCAAGTTAACATGAAATCCGTGAAGATATATAATAATAGCAAACACAAAGAATATAGCATTGAGTTTCATGAGACTGAAAAAATTCTGATGTTGGATAGAGAGCCTCCTTTAAACATGGGCTTTGTCTGTTCTGGTAACAAATAAGTGAAATGGAGTGATGACTGCACCCTCAAACTCAATACCTCTGCCAGTGTTAATGGTAGTGGGACTAAAAGCCATGAAAACAATGGTTTCACTCATATTTGTGGCATCTAAGAGTGAAATACCAGACCCTGAGCTGTATCCTTTCTGTAAAAGCTCATCTAACAGCAGTGTAATGAAACAACAAACAACTGAATGATTATAAGGAGATGGATTCTGGAAACCATTTCATCAGAATGTAAATACTTTCCAGTCATCACATACACATTGGTTTGCCCAATGGTAGTAATCATAGCAAATTTATGAGGACTAATTAACAGAGCTCAGCCTTTTGTAGTATCTCAAACTTCAATGATTTTATCTCCAGATGACATCTATATCTGTTTCTTAAATTTGCATAATTTGAAGCTGTTACTAGCAGCTGCTGTGAAGGTGTAAGATCAACAACACCAGCACACAGGAGGGCTGTGACCACAGGTTCTTTGATCTGCTTTTCTAAGGAAAGCGACTTTAAGGGGTTTACAATCTTACTTTAATCAAACATACGTATATCATTCACTTAATTCAAGGGGAAAAGTCAGCACCCTGAATTTCAGAGAAAATACAAACAGAAATCACAAACAGAAAGTATAAACAGAGCAAATAACATGAATCAACAGACAGGCTTCTAGCTGTCTGACTAAAGCTATTCATACATAGTTACCAGAGAGAGAAGCACCAACATCTGGGTTTTCAAAGCCAAGGGGCTCTCCTTAACAGCTACCCAGAGTCTCCACACAAACACTCTTCCAACGAGTAATCCCCCAAAGGCAAAACACTAACGCCTGAGTTTAAATACATTTCTTCAGGGTCAAAGGGCATCATAACCATGCAACTCAAACCGTTGTGACTTGGGCCCTCCTTGTGACTTAAATGCTTGCTCAGGGTCGGAGGGCAGAACTAGGCCTTCCCTTGATGTAAGCAGGTTATTGTTGCAACAATCTGCTAGCAGCTGCTGTAGAGGTGTAAGATACACCAACAACAAACACACAGAAAGCTGCCAACATAGGTTCTTTTGATCTGCTTTACTGAGGAAAGTAGCGTTAAGGGAGTTAACAATCTTATTTCAATCTAACATATAAATATCATTCACTTAGTTCAGGGGGAAAAGCCAGCACCCTGAACTCCATAGCAAATACAAACAAATTATAAACATCAACAAACAGCCTTTTTCTGATTCAGATCTCAATGCATAGTTACTAGAGTTTAACAAAGTCCCAACATTCAGGTTTACAAACTGGAAGGCTCTTAACTACAGCTTCCCAGAGTCTCCACATCAGCACTCCGCCAAGAGTGAGACCCCTAAGCAAATACCTCTGTTCTCTCTTTTTATACACTCTTTAGCCATCATCAAAGGTCATCTGAGGGACCAGAACTCAGGTTCCTACTATTGGCTCTGGTCATAGCAACTCCCCTTAGTACCCTGAGGGCTTCTCGCCCACACAGGCTTAGCACCTAGTAGATAGGGGTTTGGGCCTTGGGTTTAGCACCTAGTAAGATTCAATCAGACACCCAACTTAGTTGATATTACAGTCATCAAATACTCTGGTTACAATCAGATTCCTTAGTGCTAAGGAGCACTCTAAAACAAAGACAACAAAAAGTCCACTTTGCTTGACATTACATTTGAAAGGCAAAACTCATCAAAGGTATTTGACTACCTCATCATTCCAAAGAAGAAAACAGTAAAAAAAAAAAAAAAAAGTCCCACCCTAACAGAAGCAAAATATTTAAAGTTTAGCTATAAAATGGTCATAAGATCATAAATTAAAACAAGAAGTAACTTTGGAAGTCATCTAGTCCAGACAAATAAAGCAACTGAGACTTCAGTAGAAACAGGGTTTGAAATGTTTCTAAATTACATGTCCTTACCATGTATAGTATATTCTGGTGCATCTAGGTGGCACAGTGGACAGAGCACTGGGCCTGGAGTCAGGAAAACCTGAGTTCAAATCTGGCCTCAGATACTTACTAGCTATGTGACACTGGGCAAGTCACTTCACCCTGTTGATTCAGTTCTTCATCTGCAAAATAAAATGGAGAAGGAAATGGTAAACTACTCCATTATATTTGCCAAGAAAACCCCAAATGAAGTCACAAAGAGTTGGACATGACCGAAATAATCAAGCAACAACAAAAATAGTGTATCTAACAGGCATGAAGTTAGAAATGTCATTTAGTCTAAGGTCAAAGTTGGAGTAGGGGAGAAGTTTCTTTTAAGAAATGCTTTACTTAGCTGTAAAATGTGAGAAAGATACCTTGTAAAGTATGGTGTTTGCAGGCTGAATCCAGAGCATTTACATGAGTTATTGAGTTACAATTTGTATACTAAGCTTGACTGATTTGTACTACCAGAGGCAGCAAATAGTTGCATTTAAATGTCTATTACTCTAGTATGCAAAATAGCATTATCATAACAATGCACTACCTAAGATGTGTATTTCCAAATTCCAAATATATGCACTACTTTAGAAAATAGCTTGCCTAAAATCAGAATTCCTTTCATGATTTAAAATCAAGAATGATATTTTCAGTTCTGTATGTTAATTAGTTTTCTGTATTACTTTATGACAAATTTGTAGTGTGAAAATTCATATTTAAAATAAAAAAATACTCTCTCATTGGTAAATTGGTCTTAGTAATCCTTAGTAACTTAAAATTTCCATTGAATCACAGAGTAGCAGTTTCCTACTTCATGACCTGTTAGTTTTGAGTTTTCTTGAATAATCAGCCAATTTTCATGGGATTGTATGGGATGTTATTTGTCTGCAAATAATACTGGATTTTTAGAGTTCCATTTACATTTTATTCTAGCTTTTGGCCACCATGACCTTTGGGGTTAGAATTTTACATTTATATTGAAATCCACTTAAATCGTGTTTAAAATTGCGCAGTACAGGTTATTTCATGCTAATGATGGGGTATGGGATCTGGAACTCCCCTCCCCACTTTGAACTTTCCTATGAATTTCAAGAACCCAACCCCTGAACCCAGATCCCTGGTGTTCACCTGGAGCATTGGTTCATCCCAGTATAATCCTTTCAACTGTCCCTTCATTGTGGGCCTAGACCAAGCCTAACCCTCCATTCTCTGTTACCTCTGGACCACCCCAGGCTTCTTCCCTCTCCTTAATACCATCTAGACCCCTTTCTCTCTTGCCTGTGGACCACCCCAGGCTATTTGCCACTCCTTAATCCCATCCAAATCTTCCCACAATGTTTTTCCCTATAAAAACATCAGTCTTGTCCCTATCAAAAGCAGACTTACCAGCAGTCTGACCCACTTGTTTTGGCATAATAAATAAAACTCTCTACTTGGACTGGAAGGACCCCTTCTCCTTGCATTTCAGGGCTCCCAGCACCCCTAGACCACAAAACTTTGATACATTTTTTGTCTCTGTAAGATGTATTCCATAATTAAAAAAGTAACTGACATTTTTTCTTTAGTGAAATAAGCTTTTTTTTTTAAATGGGAATAATAGAGTTCATTTCTTCTCAATATTCTGAAGAGACATATTGGTTTTTGTATGTTTCTTTTTCTTTTTAGGTTTTAAAAACCTTCTATATTATATTATTAGAATATTTGTCGACCTGTACTCAGTTGTTTTTTTTTTCCCTTTGCCCATATAGACCATCAATCTTTGCTTTTTGTTATACAGCTAGTTGAGTTTGTATTCTTATATGAAGTACTTTATTCAGAAGCCTGATGGTAAATATTTAATAACCAGGTCACTTGTTTGTGTGTATATGTGTCTGTGTGTGTCTGTGTGTGTGTGTGTGTGTGTTCTTGGCACAAGACACATTTAAGTTTAATTATTAACATTTTCTCCATCACTGTCTTAAGTCTAATCAAACAACAAAACAAAATTAAACCATGGTCTCTAGCATTTACTGCTTTGAAAATTGTAAATGATCACACTGAAAATTTAATAATTATCACTGGAAAGCCAGTTTGAGGTGACTCCAGCCCATCCCTGATTTTATTTTATCTGTCTAAGCAAAGGAAATTTTACATTTATCACAAGAATGTAATTCAGTAAACACTTATCAACCACTCTTATGTTCCAGAAACTGTGTCAGCTATTAGACATAAGAAGATCTAAACAAAACAGTATCTACCTTTAAGGAGAAGGTGCTTCCTTCTTCTAAGGAAGGAATACTGGAGGGAATCAACATATACAAAGAAATATAAATGTATATGTTCGTGACTGTGTATGAATAGGAAATGGAAGGAGAAGGAATCTCTAATTTATCCAGCCAAGAAATAATGAATCAGTTTCTGTCTAGCAACACAGGAAGGGAGACCCTATGGTTATATTTCTCATTTCTCAAACTATGCTTAATCTGACTAGATTTAAAGAATGGAGAGACTGTGTGGAAAAGAAGAAAGGAAGCTATATCCTTCATCATTTGTTCAAGAGCTCCTCTTTTCCTCCTTCCTGCTGCACTATATTCTTGTTTTACTGAGCAGGAATCTAAAGATTATGTTTATTTTACCAGCAAACCTGTATGCTCCCAATTGATATTGTTTTTACACTTCCCTGAAGTATTAGTCAGATAAAAATTGGAACTGAATGGTATCATTTTCTAAAAATATTTCCCTTTGTGAAAGCTTTATAAAAATGCCTGATCTTATCCTGACTTCTTGATATCCTAGATATTGCTAATAAAACCCATTCCGTGGCATTTCTTCCTCCAAGAGGCCATGTACTAAAAGGTCATAGAGGTGATAATACAGAGAGGAGTTAGTGAAATTGACCAAAAAACAAACAAACTGATAATTGGTTGAGCTCTGTATTCATTTAACCCCTGTCCAGATTTAAGGAATTATTATTTATTTAATCAGAGTCCAATCCAAAACATCACCATCAAAAATAATTTAATATCCTCCCAAATTTGGAACTATACAAAGCGTTTTTGACATGAAAAAGTAGGGGGAGGGGGAACTTAGCAAGATAGAGTACAATCTATCTCTATATTGGAATGTCTGTGTTTGTGCTTGTAAAGAATATGAACTGAGTTAATTTAACAGTTTGTGCAGAGAAGTTTCATTGGATGATGATAAACAGCAGGGGATCAAGGGTGAACTAATTCATAACTTTCTCCATTTCCTATTTCTTGTCAGGAACTACACATATTCAAAACAAGAATCCATCTTACAAATGAATATCAAATTGGAATATTACAATAGTAATGGAAAATTTTTGTTTGGGACCTTTTCTTGGCTATTTCCATCAAAAATAAGCCACTTCAGCAAACTTGTGAATGTCTTTGACCTATTTAAAATGTTGCCCACGTATCTTTTTCTCCCTCCTCTCTCCCCATGTCTCCTGCATTTCAGCAGGATCATTTCCCCAGCCCATTGACATGCCCTGCTAGTTTGTAACAAAGTTCAATCTTTAAAATGTCAAACATAATGAATAAAGGGAAATCACAAAAGAGAAAGTTGGTTCCAGACACTCCTGGGGAGGTCCCAGGCTCACAGGTGCTGAATGTTCTTCTGATTCATCAACCCAACCCAGTTAGGGAGACATACTGGCACTTTTCCTCTGGCTGTGCATTGTCACTAGGGTCCAATGCATCAAAAGAGTATTTCTTGAAGAACTGCTCAGTGTCAAAATTTCCTGCCTAAATGATAAAACCAGACATTCTAAAAAGCAGTCATAGGAAACTGTGAAGGTTTGCTTTCTAAACCCTTCACTTTCCCTTTTGATAGAAAAAGAAATGTGAAATTGGGAATTCAAGTCTTAAAAGAAAGTGAAAAACATAGCTATGCTATTAGGTGACTTTTAATATTTTTATGGCCAAAAGTCTCATCTTAAGAAAAATAAGATATATTGGAATAGTGAAAAACAGATGATAATCCCTAACTCAAGTTGAGTTAAGGAGAGGACAAGATTAATTTGAAAATACTTAACACTTTATACATTTTGTTCATGTCTATACAGTTCTCACTTCCCAATACCCAAATGAGACCCTTCAAGGAAAATCAGTTTAACAAAACAAAATTTCAGAGCATCTGAGAGTATATGAGTCCTTCCTCAATCGTAACCCTAACAGACAGGAAAGATGTATTAATAAACCTCTACAAGAAAGATTACACCTCAAATTTAATCCAATTTCTGATGTCTTTCAGAATTTTCATTTTCATTTTTGTTTGTTGTATGTATTATTTTCTTTGTTTGAACAATTAGATCTTAAGGATCTTTTTTTTTATTTTGCTAAGAGTAGAATAAACAACAGAACTTTGGACAAAAAATAATAATTTTGATTAAAAATGATAGTGAATTATCAAATGATACTTATTGAATGTGTGAAACAGTTTTGGTGATTATTCTAAAATTTCTTGACAATGAAAAAGAAAAAAAATAAGATGAATTTATTAAGCTAGTACAGAATGCCACTTTTATAGAAACTATTGATACCAGTGCCCTAATTTATGTTTTCAACAACTTGAACTGGGTCATTTGAACCTGTACTACAAAGTCTTCAAGTAGCAGTGTTATTGAAAAAGCAAGTGAAACACATTTAAGTTCCTGTTTCCTTATTTCACCTCCCTATACAAAGAAGAAGCAAAATTCTTCTCCTATTTTAGAGAACACACAGTTTCTGATCATGTGCAAAATATCTTTTGAGGAGGAAGATATGCTGTAGGTATATATCTGTTGGGGTTGTAGTGGGGGGGAGGGATTTTCAAAAGCTGCCATGTGACTATGACGATCTATTTGCTTTGTATTTCCTCTAAGACATTTTAAAAACATCAATTCTTATTTAACAAAATGTGTCAAACTGATTTCTCAAGAAGTAATGAGTGCTAAAAAATAAATTGAAATGTCTATCCTATCAATCATTTGCATCAAATATACTTTTATCGCTCTTGTCATGTTTAGATGGATGACTAGTTATGAAGCCACAAATTTGACAAAAAAAAATTCTTAGAGATAGCAAGTAATTAAATAAATTTCCCTGTTTACTCATGGCCTCAGGCAAATACAATTTCTGCAAATTTGATTTAATAATACGTTAAACTTTAAATTAAACTTTAATTCAGAATAAATAGAATTATATATTGTGTTTATATATATACATATATATATATATAATATACACATACTTCATGTACATACATATATTTTAATTCAAAGTTTACTATCCCTTTGATGCTCTTTGGTTACTAAATTATTTCCACTCTTGCTAATGAAAATTTTCCAGACTTTTTTCAAATTTTTGCACTTCTCTAGTGGATTTAGCAAGTGGTTCATATTCTGTACTCTTTTATTTGAATTCATTTATTATGTGCACTAACATGCTCAGACTAAGATTCTTATTTGGAAATACTTTATGAGAACTTGAAGAGATAAGCTGTACTTTTGGTTTGAAAATGTTCCATTAAGATGGCATTCACCAGCGTCTTTATCACTGATACTGACTTCCCTATGCATCATGAAAATGACTCATCTGAGTCTATCTCATCCATCTTTCAGGATTTGAAGGGGTACACTGTGAAACTGACACCAATGAGTGCATTTCCTTTCCATGCCAAAATCATGGGCAATGTGTGGATGGGGTCAACAGTTACAGGTGAGGAGAATAACAAAGTCTGGATTTTATCATTTCAATGTACCAATATAATTTTGTATTTAGGTATCTGTTCCTATTGTTGTGGAAAATTGGCCCACAATATAATCTTTGTTGGGGCCATAACTCACAAGAATATCTACACAATAATCTCCCTTTGTCTCTCCCTCTCTCCTTTCCTCTCTCTTTCTCCCTCTTCTCCCTCTCCTCTCTCTCATCTCTCCTCTCTCCTTCTTCCCTCTCTTACAGGTGTGCTTGCAATCCTGGATTTTCTGGATCCCTATGTGAAATTGAAATTGATGAGTGCTACTCTACCCCATGCAAAAATGATGGAACATGTATCGATCTTATAAACAGGTCAATGTTTAATTTTTTAAGATACTTTGGGTGGTGGTGAACATAATGACATTTACTAAACTCTATTTTGTGGTAGTAATTTAATATTTTGGAAAAATAGTCACTCATGATATACTTTCACTATTTCCCATCAAATTATGTCAACAATATGTCATGAGTAAATTTAATTTTTTCCCTCTGAGATGAAAAAGAGATTTTTTCCCCTAGGTGTTATGACAGGTAAAACCTGAAATAAGTGAGAGAACAAGGTTTAAGCTTTCAAGCATATCTATATATTAATCAATTAATGCCAATTACATACCAAACTGGGAATCAGTCGTCCTCAGAATTGGCACTGGACCCAGAATACAGATCTGAAAGGGATACATTAAGATCTTCCATTATTAGAGTTTTACTACTTCTTCCTCCAATTTGATTAACTTTTACTTTAAGTAATTAAATGTCATGTTATTAAGTACACTTATGTTAAATATTTATAATTAGTCATATGCTGCCTTTGAACGTAATTTATCACTTTCTCCTCTTCTCTACATTGTAGCCTTATCTTAAATCATATTTGATATTTCTGATTTGTTTTTAGTTCAACCAAACCATGATAGATTTTGTTTTAGCCCCTTGTTTTAACTATATGTGTTTCTTTCAGTTTTTTTTTGTATACAGCATATTGGTAGATATTGGTTTCTAACTAATCTTGTTATACTCTTCCATTTTATGAGTGGATATAACCTACTCATATTCATAGTTTGATAGTTAATAGTATATTTCTTTCCATCTTTTCATCTCTTGTAGCTTTTTTCTCTTTGTTTTTAATCCCTCTTTTCCTGATTCTTGTATAAGTAAATCAGTGCTGAGCCATTTCCAGTCTTTTTGACTTTTGTATTGCCACTGCACTCTGATGACTGGAGGAGAGAGTGAGGCTGATGACTTTGCACGGATACACCTCACTTAAATCCAATTCACATGCAAGTCAAGATATCACCTCCATGATGTCATTGATCCTCTTTAAAAAGGACACCAAATAAAACAGTGAAACAAAAATAACAGTTTCTCTCCTCTGTTTCTTCTATTCTTACTCTATTCCCAATTCCATGTTTTTACTTTTTCTTCCTGACTTTTGATCCTCCCTTTATGTTCCTTCATCCAGCATTTGAGTTTTTATTATGTCTTTACCAATCCTTCCTTTCTTCTTAGAACCCTCTCTAGAAGCAACATGTAGCATATACATGTGAGGTAAATAATTGTGTAAAATCTTTCTTTATACAACTTAAATGAAAGTAAATTTTATGAGATGAACATCACTTCCACCTCTTCTTCCATAAGTATAAACTCTTTATCTATGTACCTCCCTTATTCAATAGTGATTTTCCTCTTGTTTCTTTTGCTTTCTTTTTCAGTCTATCCCCTCTTAATTTTTTTTTGTTTGTTTGACTTTCCTTGTTGTGTCATTGGGTCCTTGTCATCCTTTGTGACCTATTTTAGTATTCAGAGTATTCAGATCTTGAAGGAGGGTTTCCAAGGTTATTAGAATGAGTCAATGTTGCTTGACATCCTTTCCTTCCTGTCTTTTCCATTCTGTCTCTTGTTTGCCAATACTTCTGCAGTCTCTACTACAAGGACATTATTTTCCCCCCTTTTATGCTTTCCCTAGTTATGTCTACTTCATGTTGTTCTAGCCCCTGAACACAATACCATAGTGTAGTCTGCCTGTGGCAGAGGAGCTATCTCCTTCCTATCTCAGGAATGTATCCTGCCTTTAATCATTGTAATCTTGATTTTCATCCTGAATAAATTACTCACTTTGTATGCATCTCTTCTTTGAGGTCTCACTTTTCCTGTCTGTAAAACAATGGGGCTGGACTAAATGAGCTTCTTTCCAGCTTGTAACCTATGATCCTATGATTTTTCCAAGTCCGAGTCAATTAATTGTAGAAATTGCCACTAAAAATCAATTTCTCAGACTTACTGCCTCATTTAAGATCATAGCTTAAGAGCCAAAAGGAATATCACCTAGTCCATTAATTTCTTTTACAAGATAATATATTTAAGGCCAGATTTACTTTGATTTTTGATTATTGTAGTCACAGATTTAAGATCTATAAATGAAAAGGGGAATTATTGATCAACTAGTCAGTCCCTTCATTGTACACATGAGGAAGTTCAGTGTAAAAGAAAGTTATAATTTCCCCAAGATTATACAGATATTAAGTATCAGAGGTGCAATTTGAACCTACAGCCTCTTGATTCCAAAGCTAGTACTCTTTCCCCTGTATACTTGCTTTCCAGTTTAACCTTCTGAAATCACCACTAGAATATTCACTAGAAAATACCTCTAGTTGATGAAATATTGTCCATCATTCTGCCTACCTCTCAGCTTCATTCCCTATATACCTATTTACATACACTAATATATATATATATGTGTATATACATGTGTGTATGTATGTGTATATATATGTATATGTATGTATGTGTGTGTGTATGTATGTGTATATATATAGTGTGAATATATATATATATATATATATATATAGTATATATATATATATATATATATAGTTATATATATATATTTGATCCGGACATAAAATTTCATTGGGGTAGGAAGCTCCCAGTGAGGAAACTCCTACCAATGCAAGTCCGTAATTGCTTTGCAATTTGTAGACTTAAAGCAAGGTGTGGCCTGGAAGTGAAATGATATATCCAAGGTCACACACTATGTGTGTCAGAGGCAGAGCTTGAACCTAGGTCTTCTAATGCTGAGGCCAAATTTCTGTCTACTAACCCATTCTACATTACATAAGATTTTTTTTTTTTGCCTCAACTTAGTTGAATCATTATCAGCAAGTATATTATGAGCTATCTGTGTGTGGTGCCTACCATTTTAGCAGTTACTCAATATTACAGGTTTGAGAGAGATGAATGTTTGCTGATGCACATTTCACTAAAACTGAAAGCTCTGTATACATGTCTATACAGAGTTTACCTATAAATGGGCCATCAGTCAGGATGATTTCTCCTATCATCCTGAAAAGATACTATGCTAAAATTTCTTTTCAGACAAAATTCATACCCACATACTAGGCAACAAAAAGAAAGACATGTGAAGACTACTAATTTTTTTTAAAGTAATCATTCTGAGGAAAAAATGTGGCTGAAAACTTTATTTTATTTAAAACTTTCCCCTTTGAAGATAACTAGCATTATTAAAATTAATTTTTAAAAGTATTATTTAAAATATTTATGTTTAAATATTTTATTAAATATAAATATATTAATATTTTATTAAATATAAAATATTTAAATTTTTAAAAATATTATTTAAAGTAATAATCTTAGAAAGAAATCCTTGGAAAAAGATCAAAAAGAGGAAATGTTTTTCAAAACATGATTCATTAATTTTAATATATGATTAATTACCTGCTTGTTTAATATATTAATTGTTTAATATATGTTTACTGTGTGTCATAATGGCGTGTACTAAGTTGGGATGCATATTTTTCTACTATGGATAGAGTGGTAGATTTGGAGTCAGGTAAATGCAGCTTCCCTATCTTGCTTCTGACACTAACTGTGTGACTATTAGAAAAAATAAAATATCTCAACCTCAGTTTATTCTTCTATAAAATAAGGGTATTGATATATATAAATATATAAATTCCCTTGCAAGTTCTAAAATACTATATAAATGTCATTAATGAGCACTCACAGGTTTTCATTATTCAAGAAGTAATCATTTGAAACAACAATTTTGGAAGAATAGTCAATAAATGAAGGAAAAGTATCACTTTTTTATAAATCACTGACATTTACAAATACATATATTGCATACATTTAAAAAAATTTATTTTAGGAACAAATCTTTGCCACATATTTACCTTGCCTGTTTCGGTAAAGAACACTGCCATCCTTTCAGTCACCTAGGTTTGCAATCTCGGCATTATCTTTGAATCTGAAGTCTCCCTTACCCCATGTATCAAATTGGCTGCCAAATCTTTTTTTTTCCTTTAAATCATCATTTACACCCATCCCCTTCTATCTATGTACATGACTACTGCCTCAGTTCAGGCCCATATAACCTCTCCCTTGGACTAATAGCCTAATTGGTCTCCCTGCCTCAGTTTTCTCTCTAATCTGATCCTTTTCCCCTACAGCTACAAAGTGATTTTCCTAAAGTGCAGATGTAATTCCTCTGCTCAGTCAAATCCATTGACTTCCTATTATCTCTAGAATCAAATATGAGCTCCTCTCTGACTTTAAATATCCTTTAAAACCTGGCTCCAGCTAACCTTTCCAACCTTATTTTTCAGTGTTCTTCTTATTGTCAATGTTCCACCCAAGCTAGTCTGCTTGTCATTCTCTCTCTCCCTATTTTACTTTTATACTGACTGTACCCTGTTCCCAGAATGTACCTTGCCCATTTATTTCTATGTATTAAAACCTTTTGTTTGCTTCAAATGCTGTACAAATATGTGGAGACTTTCCTGATCTCCTGTATGGCTTAGTGCCCTTTTCTCAAATAAAAAAAAATCACAGTTCATTTATTTTTTATATGCTTACGTATATGCTATCTCCCCCCAATAGACTGTAAGTTCCTTGAGGGCAGGTTATATCTCTTCTCTCTCTCTCTTCTCTCTCCTCTCTCTCTCTCTCTCTCTCTCTCTCTCTCTCTCTCTCTCCCTCCCCCCCCCCCCTTTCACTCCCTGTGTATTCCTTTTGTGTGTGTTGCACAGTGTTTGGCACATAGAAACCTCTTACGTATGTGTTGACATGCAGCTTTAAAGAAAATTTAATTTAAGGGATCTGAGAAATAAAAAAAATGTTAAAATATCATTTCTCTTAAAATTTTGAAACTGCTCTCATCAGGTATGAAAGATCTTATTAGGATCTCTCATTGGAGAAAATTTCTTGCTGTTTTTTAGGCAGCAGTTTGTTAGGAAACTATATGTCACAAGAGAAAAGGTGGAACATTGAATTTGAAATATTTAGCTCAGGAAAATTCCTATATAACCAAATATCTTGGAAAGTCTCTTGGTCTTTGCTATGCTTCGGTTTAATTTGTTTAAGGATTACCCCTGAAGACAATTTGCAATATATAAGCAAAATATTCCTCATTGTGCAAATAACTTTGCACTTCCATGCAGGCCCCCTTTATTGACTGAATTAGGCTGTAATTATCACAAAAAAGAGGAGCCTGGGGAATACAGAGAAAGGTGCCTCATATCTAAAAAGCCTAGTGAAATCTTAATAAACAACATTTTTTCTTGTATCCTTCCACTTTGGCAATGCCATTCTATTTGAATTAAACTTGAGTACTGATTTTATCTCCTTGATTTCATCTTTATTATATTTGCCTTCAGAACCCACCTGCTCAAATACATTTTAGGGATAGTGGAGGTAACTTGAAAATCATATCTGGAGAAGGTCCAGTTCACAATCAAATTAAAAAGCTATCAGCCCAGAGAATTTTCTTGAAGGAGACATTTCAATGCCTTCAGTGTAACCATCTGTCATTCTTTTCAAAACTGTTGTTGTATTCAGACTTTTAAAATAAATGGTTTGTCTTTTCCTGTACTCACAATAGGAATAGGGCCTGTACCTATGATTATGTTGGCATAATGAGCCCTCCCAGTTGAGGAAAATCCCTTTAACAGTACTGGTTGGAACCTTATTTGCTTCTTATCATCTTAGAGTTACCAAGAGTACTGAAAGATTACACAGCTGGTATGTATTAAAGGCAGGACTTCAACCTAGCTTTTCAACTTTCTATACATTGTCATCTTTCACTTGTAAGACTATAAAGATGTAAGATAATATCATGCTCTTAGCTGTGATTCAGATAAATTTGTCCATTTTTATCTATGTATATGTGTTTAATGAAACAGTTAATTATATATCATTTCCAGTTTATATAAAGTTGTTGATTTTACTTATTGGCAAAATGATTTTGACCTTTTTTAAAAAAATGCAAATCTAACATAGAATAGGATTATCTTTAAACTTTGAACTTGCTTGGTGATAACCAGCAAATAAAATTATTGTAAAATGTCATAATATATTAGATGATCTGAGTTGTTATCATATCACCATAGTAGCATAAATTTAGAGGTATAAGGGTCCTTGAGGCCATCAAGTTCAAACTAGTCATTTTACACATGATGAAAAAAATAATGAAGAAGTTAAGTGACTTGCCCAGGGTCACACCACTAGTAAGTTTCTGAGCCCTAGGATGCCCCATCTCTCAGAGATTTGCTTTTGTACTATCTATTCCCCATACCTAGAAAGCATTCTTTCCTCATTCCTGCCTTATAGGATCCCTTTTCTTTCCTTCAAAACATATTTCAAGAATGACCTTCTTCATGATACTTTTCTTTATCTTCCCAGTTTTTAGTGTTTTTCATCCCAAACACCTTGAAATTAACTTGTGTTGTACTTGTTCTCCTTATATTTATTCTATATATGCTTTTGCATGTGCTTATTGTCTTCCCTAATAGAATGCTAAGAGTGATTATTTTATAAATTATATATGTATTTCCAGTGCTTAGCACAGTACCTGACACATAATGGCACTTAATTGATGCTTTTTGGTTCATTGATTATTGATTAAAATGGAACTTGAACCCAGGTCTTCTTGATTTCAAGTCCAGGGCTCTACCTACTATGCAATAATACAATCTGATTATTTTGATCTGGACTTACCATTTACAGATATAGAAATTCACATGCAAAAAATAGTTGTTTGGGGTGTCAAACAATTTGTCTTTGGTAACACAGCTTGAGATTTGTCTTAGGCAAACTTTGATCTCAGCTCTCCCTGGCACTAGGTTCAACTATTTATATATGATGCCACACTGCTGTATATGAAGGAAAGAAAACTCTAACTTCGGAAATATTAATAATTGATTTTAAATTCTGCTACTCTCAACATTTTTAATGTCCTGACAACTTATCAAGATTTCTCCAATGAGTAAAACCTACCAGGCACAAAGGTATTTCAAGAAATAAGCCCTTTCATGTAGTGTTAGGGGAAGGAACATTGACCTTTACAAGTAGTTAACCAAAGTTCAATTTCATATTTTTTTCTTTTTGTAGAAAATTCTCAATATAAAACTTGCTCCACTGATAGGAGCAATCAGGTATTTATAAACTTAAAATGTTACTTCATTAACTGAGAGATTAAGTAATTTGTTTCTGGCTGCATGGTATATGTTAGAGGCAGGACAGAAACTTACTTTTTCCTGATTTCAAGATTAGCACTCTATCCATTTCCTGTTTCCATTAATAAAAAGAAATGATTTAGAGGAACAATAATTCCCATTTGGTATAACAGTGCCTATAGAATACTATCACACTCAGTTCTCATCAAGACACATCAAAGCACTAGTCACAAAGATGGCAAAGGAAATGACTTTCCTGAGCTCTCCCAAATTCACCTCCAAGGAATGTTAAAATAACAACTCAAAATAAATTTGAGAGCTGCACAACCAACAAAAATGACAGAGCAAAACAATTTTCCAGTCCAAGACAACTTGGAAGGTCAGTAGGAAATGTAGATCTCACTGGGTTGAGAGTAGAGTGCAATCTATCAAAGGTAACCTTTAGCAACCTAACAGAAGGCCCTTGGGGAAAGAGAATTGGCTTTGCCTTCCTGAGGTCTCAGCCCATAGACTGTAAGGCAATGGGAAAACCTACAAGAAGGAGATCATGGGAACTCTTTACTGGCACTGGGTGCAGGACTTTGTTGCATTGCCCATACACAGTTTTGTGTAACAGTTCTAAGGCAAGGAGAAGCACTAGCAAGAGCAGGGACACTGATTACAATTCCAAGGTGGAAAAGGGTACTTGTGATCATTCATAGACCAGAGCACAGGCCAGAAGAGCAGTGATCACAACTCTCCTTAGATCATACCTCCTTGGAAGAACTAAAAAATTATATAACCCCCAGAACTAGCTCTGAAAAGATCAGCAGGAAAAACCTGAACCCTGAGACACTGTGCTCTCCACCCTGGGAGCAGAACTGAACTTTAACATTAAGTTAAAAGTCAAGAAATAGGCTAGAAAAATGATCAAACAGCAACAACAAAGACCAAACAAACCTGACTACAGAAAGTTACTATAGTGACAGAGAAGATCAAAACACAAACTCAGAAGAAGACAACAAAGTCAAAGCAGCTACATGCAAAGCCTCAAAGAAAAATGAGAATTGATCTCAGGCCCTGGTAGAGCTCAAAAAGGAT
This sequence comes from Trichosurus vulpecula, assembly GCF_011100635.1. Taxonomy (NCBI): domain Eukaryota; kingdom Metazoa; phylum Chordata; class Mammalia; order Diprotodontia; family Phalangeridae; genus Trichosurus; species Trichosurus vulpecula. The sequence goes on from NC_050579.1 coordinate 215,718,722, forward strand.
TTGAAAAATCAAATTCAAGAAGTAGATAAAAAATTTGGAAAAGAAAAGAGAGTAATGCAAAAAAAAATCATTAATAAAAGAAGAGTCAACAACTTGGTAAAGGAGGCACAAAAATTACTGAAGAAAATAACACCTTAAAAAACAGAATAGTCCAATGGTAAAAGAGGCACAAAAATCCACTGAAGAGAAGAACTCCTTAAAAAGCAGAACTGGACAAATAGAAAAAGAGGTAAAAAAAATTCACTGAAGAAAAGACCTCCTTAAAAACTCAAATTGTCTGAATTTTTTAAAAGGTACAGAATCTCACTGAAGAAAATAATTTCTTAAAATAGAGAATTAGGCAAGTGAAAGCTAATGACTCTATATGTTTGCAAGAAAAAAAAACAATAAGAAAAGAATGAAAAAATAGAAGAAAATGTAAAATATTTCATTGGAAACACAACTGCCTTGGAAAATAGATTGAGAAGAGATAATTTAAGAATTATCAGACTACTTGAACATGATAAAAAAAAAGAGCCCATATATTGTCTTTCAAGAAATTATCAAGGAAAACTGCCCTGATATCTTAAACACAGAGAATAAAATGGAACTTGAAAGAATCTTCTGATCAGCTCCTGAAAGAGATTCCAAAGTGAAAACACCCAGTAATATTGTAGCCAAATTTCAAAGCCCCCATTTTAAGGAGAAAATATTTTAAGCAGCCAGAAAGAAACAAATAGCATGGAGCCACAGTCAGGATCATGCAAGATTTAGCAGTTTCTACATTAAAATTTTGAAAGGCTAGAAATATGATATTCTGAAAGGTCAAAGGAGCTAGGACTACAACCGAGAAAAACCTATTCAGCAATACTGAGTATAATCCTTCAGGGGAAAAAATGGATATTTAATGAAATTGAGGATTTTCAAGCATTCCTGGTGAAAAGATCATACCTGAATAGAAAATTTGACTTTCAAAAACGAGACTCAAGAGAAGCATAAAAGGGTAAAAATGAAAGAAAAATCATAAGGTATTCAATGATCCTCTCATTTTTGCAGATCAGGAAACTGAGGCCTTGGGTGGGTAAGTAATTTGTCTGCAGTTAAAATGCTTAGCAGAAAGTGTCAGATCAGGAATTTATATCCAGGTCTCTGGAACCCAAATTCAGAAAACTTTCCAATGTATGACACTCCATATCTTATTGCTTTATCTAGAGGCCATATAAGCAAACAATCAATTCCTTTATTCAAGTCATTGATCCCAATATTAAATAACTCAATGCCAAGGGCAAATTCCTTATATATTCAACTAGAGCCTTCTACTTTAATACTGACTTGTTAATAAGGATTCTTTGAGTCAAGCCTTTCAACCAGTTATGAATCCATCAAGCTCTACTGTTTCACAGCTGATATCTTGCCTTCTTTCTCACAAGCATAACATTAGAGACTTCTATAAATGTATTACTAAAATCTGGGCAAACTGCCAGAAATGGGAAACATGGATGAAATGAAGCTTTTCATGTAATATTCTTTTTCTGTCATGCGTGGAATGTAAATTTGCTGCAAAAAAGACCCTATTCTCTTGATAGTCATCATCTATTCCCCTAAGCAGAATTACCTTTAACTTCCAAGATAGAATGTCAGGTAAAAAATAAATGACAAAGAGAATAAACCCCAATAATTAGGCCCAGTGAGAATTTATCATGAAGATAAGACTTGACTTTCTTTGCAGAAAGAAATCAAATTCTGCTAGGACATCAGTTCTTTTTCCCCCATTACCTCATAAATCTTTGAAAAAAGTACATGAGAATGAAAAATTGATTTTTTTTCCAAAAAAAATTCTCTTTTTTGTCCAGGTTGTCTCTGAAGTCAAGTTAGTGAAAAAACTGTTGTATTGTTTTGAAAACTTGAAATTCACATTAAAATTCATAATCATATTTTTCTTCTGTCAGTACAGAGGTTTTTTTGGCAGGACAGGACACAAAAGTGATGATCAAGCTCAAGAGACTGATTATACCTGGGGCAGGTGCATATAGAAAAGACCCAACAATGGGCAATAGAAGAAAGACTGAGCAGATAGAGCATCTGGAGAGCTTGGCCAGGGATATAGGAGGCAGATCCAAAAAGGCAGGTGGTCATTTTGGATATTCACTCAAGACAAATGATAACTACTAAGAGAATAATTAAATTCTCTCAATAAGTCCAAGTCCTCCTGAATTAAATGGTAGACTATTAAAGAAATCTGCATGTGTAATTATTATACTATGGTAGGTTGCTAGAATAAGAGGTAGTGATAGGCAAATACATTCTCAATTTTTAGAGAAAATGAAAAAGCTATATTATTAACATTTTAGGCCAGTGAGCTTGACTTTTGTTTCTGGCAATAAATTCCAGAATTTATTATTAAGGTAGTGGATTTGGAGTCCTTAGGAATAGTTGGAGCTAGAATGAATTTAAAATAAATTCAAAAATAGTCAGATTATAATAAGATGAAATTGGATTATGGGTACGTTTCCTACACGTGGCAGGTTGTTCACCTTTGAGTTAAAAAAATCAACTGCACAAGTACAGGATGAAAATTCATGGCTAGAAAGCAGAATGCTCAATGGGTAATGCAATATTTCTCCCTAACCCCCAAATTATTCAAATTAGTTTATAAAGTCATAATCTCCAGAAGTAGTGAAGGAATAGTCACAATATATTTGATCTTGGCCTCACTGTACCTGAAGTTTTCTGTTGAAATTTGGTCCTGGGGGGCGGAGCCAAAATGGTGGCTGGAAAGCAGGGACTTGTGTGAGCTCTCTCCCAGTCCCTCCAAAAACCTATAAAAATGGCTCTGAACAAATTCTAGAGCAGCAGAACCCATGAAATAGCAGAGAGAAGCAGGGCTCCATCCCAGGAAAGCCTGGATGGTTGCGGGAAAGGGTCTATCACATGGATCTGGGAGCAGAGAGGAACAGAGCCCAGCATGAACCACATCAGGACCAACCAGACCAGGAGCCAGGCAGAACAGGACACAGGGCCTACAATCATTGAGCTGTGGCAGTTACCAGACTTCTCAACCCACAAATGCCAAAGACAACAGAGAAGGTTAGTGGGTAGAACTGCTAGAAAGGAGTGAAAGGAGTGCGCAATCAGCCCCAGCCCCAGGGCTGTGGAAGTGGTGCAGCCCTGGGACTGCTTCCAGCTGCAGGTGCTTCCAGCCCCAGGCCCACCAGGTGGGAGGAATTAAGTGGCAGATCAGAGCAGGAGTACAGAGCCTGCTTGGATCTGAGTTGTGGTCCAGGTTGGTGTATCTTGGGGTAAGAGGAATGCTGGTGTGGCAGAGCTTACTGTGTAGAAGTAGCTCTGAAAACAGCAGCACAAGGCCCTTAAAGCTTGGGATAAACTACTCTGTACTCTATAAGCAGTCATACCTTTACAAAATCTCAAGGGTCAAGTAGTTGGCTGGGAACATGAACAGGCAGTGAAAATGGATGCAGATTCAGGATCAGACTTTGGAATCTTTTTTTGGTAACAAAGAAGATCAAAACATACAGCCAGAAGAAGACAACAAAGTCAAAGAGCCTACATCAAAAGCCTTCAAGAAACATATGAATTGGTCTCAGGCCATGGAATTGGAAAAAGGAATTGGAAAAGCAAGTAAGAGAAATAGAGGAAATATTGAGAACAAAAATGAGAATGATGCAAGAAAATCATGAAAAACAAGTCAATGACTTGCTAAAGGAGACCCAAAAAATACTTAAAAAATAAACTAACTCAAATGGCAAAAGAGCTCCAAAAAGCCAATGAGGAGAAGAATGCCTTGAAAGGCAGAATTAGCCAAATGGAAAAGGAGGTCCAAAAGACCACTGAAGAAAATACTACCTTAAAATGAGATTGGAGCAAGTGGAAGCTAGTGACTTTATGAGAAATCAAGATATTATAAAACAGAAACAAAGGAATGAAAAAGTAGAAGACTATGGGAAATATCTTATTGGAAAAACCACTGACCTGGAAAATAGATCCAGGAGAGATAATTTAAAAAGTATTATACTACCTGAAAGCCATGATCAAAAAAAAAAGAGGCTAGATATCATCTTTCAAGAAATTATCAAGGAGAACTGCCCTGATATTCTAGAGACAGAGGGTAAAATAGAACTTGAAAGAATCCACCAATTGCCTCCTGAAAAAGATCCCAAAAAGAAAACTCCTCGGAACATTGTCGCCAAATTCCAGAGCTCCCAGATCAAAGAGAAAATATTGCAAGCAGCCAGAAAGAAACAACTAGAGTATTATGGAAACACAATCAGGATAATACAAGATCTAGCAGCTTCTACATTAAGGGACCCAAGGGTTTGGAATATGATATTCCGGAGGTCAATGGAGCTAGGATTAAAACCAAGAATCACCTACCCAGCAAAACTGAGTATCATGCTCCAAGGCAAAATATTGATTGTCAATAAAATAGTGGACTTTCAAGCTTTCTCAGTGAAAAGACCAGAGCTGAATAGAAAATTTGACTTTCAAATACAAGAATCAAGAGAAGTATGAAAAGGTAAAAAAGAAAGAGAAAACATAAGGGACTTACTAAAGTTGAACTGTTTTCTTTACATTCCTACATGGAAAGATGGTGTGTGTAATTCATGAGACCTTAGTATTAGGGTAGTTGAAGGGAATATACATATATATGTATGTATGTATGTATATATATATAGACAGAGGGCACAGGGTGAGTTGAATATGAAGGGATGGTACCTAAAAAAAATTAAATTAAGGGATGAGAGAGGAATATGTTGAGAGAGGCAGAAAGGGAGAGATAGAATGGGGTAAATTATCTCACATAAAAGTGGAAAGAAAAAGCAGTATTGTTGGAATGGAAGAGGGAGCAGGTGAGGGGGAATGAGTGAATCTTGCTTTCATCAGATTTGATTTGAGGAGGGAATACCATACACACTCAGTTGGGTATCTTACCCCACATGAAAGTAGGGGGAAGCGGATAAAAAAGGGGGACAGTAGAAGGGAGGACAGATAGGGGGAGGAGGTAATCAAAAGCAAACACTTTTGAAAAGGGACAGGGTCAAGGGAGAAAAGTGAATAAAGGGGGACAGTATTGGAGGGAGGGAAATATCGTTAGTTTTTCACAACATGACTGTTTATGGAAGTATTTTGCATAATGATATATGTGTGGCCTGTGTTGAATTGCTTGCCTTCTTAGGAAGAATGGGGAGGGAGGAGGGAGGAGGGTAGAGGGTAGAGAATTTGGAACTCAAAGTTTTAAAAGCAGATGCTCAAAAAACAGGGGTTTTTTTTTTGGTGCAATGGGAAAATAAGATATACAGGCAATGGGGCATATAAATCTATCTTGCCCTACAATAAAGTAATTGGAAAAGGAATGGGGGTGGGGGAGGTGAATGGTGGTGATAGAAGGGAAGGCTCACTGGGGAACTGGGCAATCAGAATATATGCCATCTTGAAGTGGGGGGGATGGTTGAAATGGGGAGAAAATTTGTAATTCAAAATCTCGTGGAAATCAATGCTGAAAACTAAAAAACATCAAATAAAAAAAAGAAGCTTAAAAAACAAAAAAGAAAAGAAATTTGGTCCTGCATTTTCAATAGGCCATTGACAATCTGAAGCATGTTTGTAGAAACATGACAAAGATGGTAAACTTACTCTTAACTATGACATATAACACTTGTAACATTTTTAATAGTCTCTTAAATAGTCTCCCTGCCTCTATAATCTGTCTGTACCCTCTCCAATCTATCTTTCGCTCAGCTATAAAATTAATATTAGGGCAAAGGTGTCTAACCATATCCCACTCTGATTCAGAAAACTTGGGTGATTTTTTACTACTTGTAGGCTAAAATGCCAATTTCTCATTCTGTTTAAAGGCCTCCAAAATTCTGTATATCCAATGCCCCTTACCAGACTTATGTCATGTTGTTTCTTTTCATGTAATTTATATTCTAGGTAGAATAAACTATAAACTATGTCCTAAACTTGACATTGAATCTCCTACTTCTGTAAAGTCACACATACAATGCTCCATGACTGGTATGCATTTCCCAGGCACATCTGCCTTTCAGAGTCTTTTTCTTCCTTTAAGGTTCTGCTGAGGTAGCATCATCTCCATGAAACATTCCCCACATTATTGTGAATCTATTTAGTATATTTTTTGTCTTCCTCCATCCCCAATAGACCTTCCACACAGTAGATGTTGAATATATGTAGTTTTCAATTTTTAATTTGATTTGCTCCATTTATTCCATTTCCTCCTGTTCTCTCTAGGAGCTTCTCTAAGAGGTCATCTCATTTCACCACTCTCTTTGCGGTCTTGTTATCTAATTGTTCCTTCTCTACCTACTTCCCTGTCTCCTCATCTTTATATAAACCTTTTAATTCAGACAAGCTTCAAAGAAATGACCTTAACCCTCATTTTTCTTTATTTGCTCCCCCTGCACAATCCAATGTGTTCCCTGTGTCTTTTACTACCACCTGCATATAGAGGATTCAAGACATTAATTTACAATTCTGATCTCTCTTCTGAGCTTGATAAATGCAACTCCAACTGCCTTCAAGATACAGTAGTTCCACTCGGGTGTCTTCTTTGTTCCTCAAACTCAATGAATCTAAGAAGAAACTTTTTATCTTTTTCAAAAAAACCTGTTCCTTCTTCCGACCTTACTATTTTAACTGTGACATCACCATTCTATCTCCTAGTTTCTAATATTCATAACCTTGAGGTTATCTTTGATTCTTCCTCTTCAAGCAATCAGAAATCATTTGTTTAGTGCCCAGTGTATGCTAGACACTGTTAAAGACTAGTGAAATGACAGCAAAAGTGCTTATAGCCTAACAGAGAAGAGTTGTACATATATAAATGCATTTAGAATATAGAGTCGTTAGGTGGTGTCATGGATAGAGTACTAGCTTGAAGTCAGGAAGACTCCTCTCCTGAGTTAAAGTCCAGCATTACACACTAGCTGTCTGACTTTGTCAAGTTTTAAGTTACCCCTGTTTGCCTCAGTTCCTGCATCTGTAAAATGAGCTGGAAAAGGAAATGGAAAATGATTCCATAATCCTTTCCAAGAAAATCTCAAATGGAGTCACAAAGGGTCAACACAACTGAGAAAGAACTGAACAACAAAAACAGAATATATACACAACAAATAAATAACCAACAATAAAACAATAAACAAGGAAGTTTTGAGAGAAAGGAGTTGGGGGAAATCAGGAAAGGCTTTAGGTATAAAGTGGCATTTGAGCTGAGTCATGAAGGGAAAAAGGATAGAAGTGAATTTTAAGAAGACTAGATTGGAAAAGATTGAATTCCAGAAGGGAGATGCAGTATATTTGTGTATAATAATCAATATTCCAGTATGCCTGGCCCATCAAGTTCATTTAAACAACGTGCAGAAATACTAGAAAGGTAGGAAAGGCATAAGTGTAGAAGAGTTTAAATGCTCAATGGAAGAATTTTTATTTGATCATAGAGGTCATAGTGAGCCACTTGAGTTTGTTGAATATGAGGGCAGAAGTGGTGTCAGACCTCTGATGTTGCAGTGAAATTTATTTATTTGGTTGCCATCAATAGAGAAGGGGTGAGGGGAAAACAAATAAAACTTTAACTGCCTGTAACTCTTCCCTATAAAACAGAAATTTATAGCCTGTGGAGTATGACTCCCTTCAGGAGCATGTTATTAGGTATAAATCAATGACAAAATTATTAGATATTTTCAAGAACAACTCCTGACCAAGCATATGTTTGTTTGTTTTTCTCACAACAAAGATAATGTTCAAATTAAAGTCAACAAATGCAATACTAATACAGTTAATTCACTGGAATTGACTTTGGATTCTTTACAATGATTGTTTAACATCAAAATCTGATCATTATGTGTCAAATCTTGATGTGGGCACAATCTGCAACTGTCACCATGCTCCAGTCCTTGCTTTAGACATAGTAGAGTGTTGCAACAATTTGGCTAGCAGCTGTTGTGGAGGGTAAAAGAGCAGCACAAGCCCAACAACAAGAAGGCTGCCAGCACAGGTTTTTGATCTGCTTTATTAGGGAAAGTAACATTAAGGGGTTAACAATCTCAGTTTAATCAAACATACAAATATCATTCATAGTTCAGGGGGAAAAGATCAGTCCCCTGAACTTCAAGGCAAATACATCAGAAATTACAAACATCAACAGACAGACCTTGTCTGATTCAAATCTCAATGCATAGTTATCAGGATTTAACAAAGTCCAAATGTAGAGGGGGAGAAGAAACCCAGGGATGTAGGGATCCCAAACCAAAGTTCCCAGGGTGAGGCTGTCTGGAATGAATTCACGGACACAAGCATTCTTTAAGTCAAGGAGGCAAAGATTTATTACGCTTTATGTAAATAAAGTGGACAAGAGTTCTTAGGGAACCTGCAACCACAGATTGGTGCAGGGGGAATCTTTATGGAAGCTAGGGGATTAAGGGAGGGACATGTCAGTTAGGTGTTTGGGGGTGGGATTAGGGAATGGTTAAGGCCTGTTCAGAGTGTGGTTAGTTCTTAAAGGAATATGCACATTTAGTATGTATTGCACAGGCATATTACACAGAGTTCTCTAGGAAATAGCCCACAGGGGGGGTTACTAGGGGTGTGGTCTACTGTGAAACATCACTAAGTTCACTGTTGGTTGGGGTTAAAAGTGAATAGTTTCTCCTCTAGTGTCTTATTAGACAAAATACTATGTCTAAGATACATGTTAGAAAAGTCAGTGAATAGTAAATATGGTTATGACTCAGTGTACAGTCAGTTATCAGCACCCAGAAAACAATCTATTGTTGGGCATAGCTGCTTATGAAGGAAGAGGCAGAGATAAGTTGGGTCATGCTGCCCTTTAGCCAGAGAGAGACAGCCTGAGAGAGAATATGTTTTGAGAACTATATGTGTTTATGAGAACTGGATGTGTTTTGGAATTGGGGTTCAGGCACAGGCACCCAAGCAGAGGCTGTTAGAATGTAGGGTCCAAGCACAAGCACCTCATCACCAACATCTGGGTTTACAAGCTGGGGGACTCTTAACCACAGCTGCCCAGAGTCTTTACATCAACCCACCTCTAAGAGTGAGAGCCCCAAGCAAATAGCTCTGTTCTCTCTTTTTATACTCTTTAGCTATTCAATCGTCATCTGAGTGACCAGAACTTAGGCTCCTACTAATGGCTCTGGTCTTAGCCACTCCCCTTAGGACCTTAAGGACTTCGCACCCACATAGGCTTAGCACCTAGTAGATAGGGGTTTGAGCCTGGGGCTTTGCACCTAGTAAGGCTCAGTCAAAGACACTTAATTTATCATTCTAAAAAAGTAAAAAAGCCCCAATGTAATTGATATTACATAGAGCAGTATGAAAAAGAACTAAGCCAGGAGTCTGGAAGATTTGATTTAAAATCTGACCTCAGATACCTCCTAGCTGCATGACCTTGGCGAAGTGATTTATTCTCTGTTTTCCTCAATTTCCTCAAGTGTAAAATGGAAATAATAATAGCACCTACATTTCAGAGTTGTTATGAGGATCAAATGAGATATTTATTTGTAAAGAATTTAACACAGTGGTTGGCCCATAGGAGATACTGTGTAAATGCTTATTCCCTCCTTCCCTGATCTATATCATCATGCTACTGGCTGTACTTAAACATGAAGTATGCAAACTAGAATTTAAATAATCTTTGTTTGGAAATATAAAGTATTATAATTCCTGCTAGATTTTTGTAAATCCTTAATTGTGAAAAGCACAATAAAACGATCTGGTTTAAAAAATCAAAAAACAACTGTATTCTCAATATATTCTTAAGACCTGTGTCTTTCTCCAGTTTGCTCTACAATCTATTTTTTATTTTTATTTAATTAATTTATTTTTATTTTTCAACATTCAATTTCACAAGATTTTGAGGTCCAAATTTTCTCCCCCTCTCTCCGCTCCCTCCACCCCAAGACCATGATTTCTGATTATTCCTTCCCTGAATCTGCCCTCCCTTCTATCACCATGCCCCCCATTTCTCTTTTCCCCTTCTCCTATTTTCCTTTAGGGCAAGATAGATTTCTGTATTCTATTGCCTGTATATCTTATTTTCCAGGTGCATGTAAAAACATTTAACAGTCTTTTTTTTAATTTTGAGTTCTAAATTCTCTCCCTTCCTCCCTCCCTACCCACCCTCATTGAGAAGACAAGCAATTTGATATCGGTTATACATGTGTAGTCATGCAAACAGTTTCATAATAATCATATTGGGAAATAATAACTATATTTCCCTCCATCCTATCCCATCCCCCATTTATTCTTTCTTTTGACCCTGTCCTTCCTCAAAAGTGTTTGCTTCTGATTACCCCTCCCCCAACATGCCTTCCCTTCTGTCATCTTCCCTGGCTCTTATTCCCTTCCCCCCTACTTTCCTGTAAAGCAAGATAGATTTCCATATTCATTTGAGTGTAATATGTTATTCCCTCCTCAAGCCCAGTCTGATGAGAGTAAAGTTTACTCATTCCCTCTCATCTTCCCTATCTTCCTTTCTACTGTAAAAGCTTTTTTTTTTTGACCCTTTTAAGTGACATAATTTACCTCATTCCACCTCTCCTTTTCTTCCTCTCCCAATATATTCCTCTCTCACGCCTTAATTTTATTTTTTAGATATCATTCCTTCGTATTCAGCTTGCCTTGTGCCCTCTGTCTCTCTGCCTCTGTCTCTCTCTGTTGCTCTGTCTCTGTTTCTGTCTCTGTCTTTCTCTCTGTCTCTCTATATCAGTAAGGCAAAATTCCTGACCTCAGATAGGATCCCAAGCATGCCTGAATGGTTCAGAATTGCAAAGTATAATGAATTCTCCAGGTAGAAGGCAGAGGAAGTATAACATTCATTTGGACTCCCAAGGATCAGACTCAAGGAACAATGCCCACAATCTGATACTGAGGCAATAACATTCCAAAACTGATAAGCCCACCTCTCTATAGTAACAAGGTGATTATAACAAAATATTATAGCAGCAAACCAAACCATCCTTGTGCTTCCCCTCAATGCTAGGGCCCTCCTATTAGAAGATTTGTCACAAATCCTAAATCCCTCCTCAGCACTCTCTCCTGCAGTTCCCCTGACTTGAATTTCGGAAACTCCCTCTGGTGTTCAGCACTCTCTGGAAGCTGGCCCTCAACTTCTGAAAACTGCCATTCTCCACTCTGCTGCTTCTGGCTCCCATTGTGTCCAGTTCTGCTCTTAGTCCTCAGTCCTCAATCTTCAGTTTCTCCTCTTCCTAGTCCTCAGTTTCTCAGTTTCTGCTCCTCCTTGTCCTCAGTCCTCACTTTCTGATCTTTCCAAGCTCTGTTCTCTTTTTTTTATACAGTCCTTAGACGTCATCTGATTGACTAGAATGTTATTTGATTGACTAGAACTCAGGCACTTACCATTGGCTCTGGTCTTAGCAACTTCCCTTAGGGTCCTGGGGGCTTCCTGCCTCTCTCAAACTAGCAAACTAACCTTGTTTGATCTTCACAACAAGCCTTGGAGGTAGGGGCTATTATTATTCCCATTTCATATTTAAAGAAACTGAGGCAAACAAAAGTTTGCCCACGCCCAGCACTCTATCCATCATGTCACCTAGCTGCCTTCGAGTAGGGCAGAAGTGGAGTTGGCCTTAAGAAATACTCTCAAGTATGTAAAATTCACCTTTGGTATGCCATTTGAATTGCCTGCCCATCATTACTAGAAGATCTTTTTCCTGACCACTTGGAAAATTTTTTGTTTGTCCTCAAAAATGTTAAATTTGATGCCTATTCTTGTGGACTTTGAAGCATTAATTTTTTTTTCCTCCTCTTCCCCTGACTCTTTTTCTGGCAAAAATTTGTGGATTCTTTTCATTCAAGAGTTCTAGACAGTTTTAAAAAATATATTATTTTTTGCATTTTGTGTTTTTTAAAAAAACTTGTTTAGTGTTTTAACTTGTTTGGTGCTAAAGTTTTTAACTATTCTTATGGAAGACCAATTAGCTTTAAATGATCTCTGCCCATCCTATCTTCAAAGACAGTGGCTTGTATAGAATTTATGAGGTTTTTTAAAATGTTGTTGCTTTTTCTTTTTATTCTGTCAAATAAATTTACCTCCATTTCAGCAAAAAAAAAACAAAAAAAAAAACTAGCAAACTAGTTTGCTAACCAGCCTGGGGCCTCATACCTAGTAAGTGAAAGGGTTTGGGCTTATCTCTAACGAGACCTCCCTTTGTTGGCCCTATAGGAAGCCCCACCTGAAGCCTATACAGTGGGCGGGGAAAGATCTTTTCACTTAATGATTGTCTTTACTCTCTCTCTCTCTCTCTCTCTGTCTCTCTGTCTGTCTCTCTGTCTCTGTCTCTGTCTGTCTGTCTCTCTCTATATATGTATATATATATATATGTGTATATATGTATATATGTGTGTGTGTATATATGTATATGTGTGTGTGTATGCGTGTGTGTGTATATATATATATATATATATATATATATATATGTTCCTTCCAAGTACTCTAATACTGAGAAAGGTGTCATGAATTACAAATATCATCTTTCCATGTAGGGATGTAAAAAGTTCAACTTTAATGACTCCCTTATGATTTCTCTTTCTTGTTTACCTTTTCATGCTTCTCTTGAATGTTGTATTTGAAAGTCAAAATTTCTGTTCAGCTCTGGTATTTTCATCAAGAATGCTTGAAAGTCCTTTATTTCAATGAAAATCTTTTTTTATTATTATTATTGAAGGATTATACTTAGTTTTGCTGGGTAGGTGATTCTTGGTTTTAATCCTATCTCCTTTGACCTCTGAAATATCATGTTCAAGGCCCACTGATCTCTTAATGTAGAAGCTGCTAGATCTTGTGTTATCCTGATTGTGTATCTACAATACTTGAATTGTTGTTGGTTTTTTTTTTTTTCTAGTTGCTTGCAATATTTTCTCCTTGACCTGAGAACTCTGCAATTTGGCTATAATATTCTAGGAGTTTTCCTTCTGGGATCTCTTTCAGGAAGTGATCAGTGGACTTCCTCAGTTTCTATTTTACCATCTGGTTCCAGAAAATCAGGGCAATTTTCCTTGATAATTTCTTCAAAGATGATGTCTAGCCTCTTTTTTTGCTGGTGGCTTTCAGATAGCCCAACAATTTTAAAATTATCTTTCCCAGATCTATTTTCCAGGACAGTTGTTTTTCCAATGAAATATTTCACATTGTCTTCTATTTTTTTCAGTCTTCTTGCTGTGCTTTATAATTTCTTGATTTCACATAGATTCATTAGCTTCCATTTGCTCCATTCTAATTTTTAAGGAATTATTTTCTTCAGTGAGCTTTTGGACCTCCTTTTTAATGTGGCCACTTCTGCTTTTTAAGGCATTCTTCTCCTCATTGGCTTTTTGGACCTCTTTTGTCATTTGGGTAAGCGTATTTTTTAAGGTGTTATTTTCTTTAGTATTTTTTGGGTCTCCTTTAGCAAGCTGTTAACTTGTTTTTCATGATTTTTTTGTATCACTATCATTTCTCTTTCCAATTTTTCCCCTACTTCTCTTACCTAATTTTCAAAATCCTTTTTGAGCCCTTCCGTGATCTGAGACCAATTCATATTTTTTTCTTAGAAGCTTTGGATGTAGGAGCTTTAAATGTTTTCATCTTCTTTGTCACCAAAGTAAGAATCAGTAATCTGAGTTTTTTTCTACTGTTTCATCATTTTCCCATCCAATTACTTGACTATTTAACTTTACCTTTTTTAATATTTGTTTTAATTTTTTTTATTTTTTTGGAGGGGGGAAGACAGAGCAATTGGGGTTAAGTGACTTGCCCAAGGTCACATGGCTAGTAAGTGTGTCAAGTTTCTGAGGCCTGATTTGAACTCAGGTCCCCCTCACTCCAGGCCTGTTGCTCTATTCACTGTCCCACCTAGCTGCCCCTATTTAACTTTATCTTAAGTAGGGGTCTGCTTCCAGTGTTTGGGTTGTTTTGTCCCAACCTTCAGGGGTTTTTTGCAGCTGTTGTCAGAGATATTTCTAGACACCCATAAATTTTCAGTTCTTCCAAGGTGGTGTGATCAAAGGAGAGGTGTTTTCTCCTCTCCTGGCCTATGCTTTAGTCTGTGAGTGACCACAAGCACTTTTTCTTCCTTGGAACTATGAGCAGGATTCCCTCCCCAGTGAAGCCACAAACACTGCCACACCAGTGCTCTTCTTTGCCCCAGGACTGCCACCCAGGACTGTAACCCAGATACAAGTATGGGCAAGGCAAAAGAATCCTGCCTTAGTGCCAGCAAAGAGATCCCTCCAATCCCCCTCTGATCAGCTGCTCAGTCTCTTCACTGTCTATGGGCTTAGAGCTCTGGAAGCAGCTGCTGCAGCAGCATTGTTACTGGGACTGGATCCTGCTTCTCTATCTGCCCTGGTGCTGGGTCCAGGACTGGACACACCCTCCTCTCTCACCCAGATCTGATAGATATTTCCTACTGACCTTCTACTTTGTCCTTGGCATTTGTGGGTTAGGAAATTTGGAAACTGCCACAGCTGCCAGTGATTCAGTCCCCTGAGGCCTCCTTCAGGTTTGTGAGGGTCTGGTTTGTGCTGGCACAGCCCACACTGGATTGTGCTCGTGTCTCAGACTGTTGCAACAGACCCTTCCTGTGGACCTTCCAGGTTGTCTTGGGCTAGAAATTTGTTTCACTCTGTCATTTTGTTGGTTCTGGTGCTCTAGAATTTGTTTAGAGTAATTTTTTACAGGTATTTGGAAGGGTTTGGGGGAGGGCTACAGCAAGTCCCTGCCTTTACTCTGCCATCTTGGCTCTTCCCCCTTTACAAACTATTCTATCTACCAAAATAATCTATCATTCCTCCACTCAATAAAAGCTAATTGCTTACCACCAAATCTAGGACAAAATATGCCTAAATCACTGTTTTTTTATAAGAGTTCTTAAGTCTTTCAAAATTGTTCATTTTTATAATACTTATGTTATAGAATGAATTGTTCTTATAGTTCTGTTCATTCTTATCAGTTTATGCATGTCTTCTCAAGTTTCATTGGAATTCTCTCTTCATTTTTGGGGGTGGGGTGGGGCAATTGGGGTTAAGTGACTTTCCCAGGGTCACACAGCTAGTAAATGTGTCAAGTGTCTGAGGCCGGATTTGTACTCAGGTCCTCCTGACTCCAGGGCTGGTGCTCTACTCACTGTGCCACCTAGCTGCCCCCTGTTCATTTCTTATAGTACAATAATATTCCATTACATTCATGTTTTATAATTTGTTGAACCACTTTGTATATATGTACACATCTACTTCAATAATGTTTGGTCTTTGAGGGCAAGAACGCTTTCATTTCTCTGTCTTTTCCCCATCACCAGAAGAGTGCCAGTACCTGCTAGATAGGCATTTAATAAATTATTGTTGATTTATTGGTTAAATCTAAATAGGAATGCACAAAGAGGAACAGTTAGGTGGTGCAGTGAGTAGAGCACCAGCCCTGGAGTCAGGAGGACTTGAGTTCAAATCTAGCCTCAGACACTTGATACACTTACTAGCTATGTGACCTTGGGCAAGTCACTTAACCCCAATTGCCTTGCCTTCTGCCCTCTAAAAAAAATGAATGAATAATATCACATTTGCCATGAATTAATATGATGTATTTGTTCTTACCCTAAGCAAGAATAGTTAATAAACTTGCCTTTTAATAGTATGTTGAAGTGAGCATTTGAACTTGAAAATCTTCTGATGATTTGGCTATGAATGAACATTTCTCTGGTTTGTCATACCAAAAAATACAATTTTTGCTATTATTCATAAAATATTTGTGTGAAACAGGATTTTCTGCTTTTATTGTTATAAAGAAAAGAAGATCAAGTTGATTTCTGAGTAAAATAATTCTGAGTAGCAATTTTGTTAGTGACACCAAATTTTGAGAAACTTTATATTGAAAAAGAAGCCTACCTGATAAAAACTTACAAGGAAAGAAATTTTAGATGATTTTATTAAGAAAGATACGGGTATGCTATTATTATTGCTTATTTAATATTTGTGTTTTGATACATATTA